>NC_086161.1:12624642-12939285 GCF_035149785.1 Candoia aspera | reverse complement strand
CACAATAGGAAGCTGCCTTGCAAGATTTCTTATATTCACCCATCTAGTCAAATCATTGGCCAAGCTCACTCATTGTGCTAAACCATAATTTATTTTAAGCATGGTTGTTGACAACCACAAGAGCTGGTTCATATAACACACTAAGACAGAAACTGGGATTTGTTGAATAAACCACAGTAGTTGGGCTCCTGCAATATGCTATCATGTACAAATCACAGTGGCTGAATTCATACAAACTATTTGCAAAAAACAGACAAGGCATATTGGGGCTTGCTATAGTGTGAACTGAGTAATTTTCTAGTCCATCTAGTTTAGTCAGACTGCTCTTTTTCCAGCATGGAATTTGTCAGGAATTGGATCTGAAATTTGCTGGTAAAGCATACACTCTCTTCCAGGTGGTGGAGGACTCTAAGTAGTTCTCCTGAAGCTGTGTGTACCTACCTCCCCTTCATCTTCCTCAGTGTTAATGTGCCTAGTTGTTTGTTTCTCAGTCTGGGTCTGACCTGTAGGATCTAGACAAACAGAACTAAGTGTGCATGAATGTGCACATAATTTGCTTGGATGTGGCAAGTGGGCAATAATGCCCAGTAGCAGACAAACAGGATCGCCAGAAAGCTCCAGAATTGGCCATGGACCTCCAATATGGCATGGACTCCATGGATGTCCTATAAAGCCTCCATCTGCCCTTAGTTTTGCTTGCCTACATGGGAGGTTAGGGTTATTAAAAGGCAAATAATTCACAATAGTGGTTCTCAAGGAAGCCCCATGGCTTCCCATGACTTTGCTCCAATCCTCTGAAGCATTGGGGGGCCCATCTCATGAGCCATATGCCCCCCCCCTGTTTAATGTGACAATGACTGCTGCCTTTGCACAAATATTGTATTTGATCTGTGACAGTATGTATTGCCAGCATGTCACTTGCTTGCCTTGTCCCACTGTGTGTGGGAGAAGCCACCGTTTGGGCTATACACATTACTGTTCTTACCATCACACTGTCTTTTCTCCAGTATAGCTCTTGCCAGTTTTTAATGTTTTAAAGTGTAATTTCTGGTGACCAATGTAAACTGACTCCATGTTTTTTAATGTACAAATAAATTTGTAAAAATCAGAGTCAAGCTGTTGGAATTTCCTTTTCTTCCATTTCCTGAACTGGAATAGCCCCTAAGCTTGTATGTTGGGATAATCTGTGTCCCTACTTTTCTCAAGCCTGCTCCATCTTCCACATGACAGCATGCTTGGCCAGGAAGCCATGAAGGAATGGGAACTGACACATTGAGTGTGATCTCCCTTGGGAAAAGGGAACCCAGCAAGACATTATTGCTTTGGCGAGGGAAATTATGAGTCTAGCAAGCTCTTATAATAAGGCTGAAAGTGACAAGAGCATGTACAGTAGATTCCTTCTCCTTCTCCTCCTCCTTCCCCGTTGCCCCACCCCACACTTCACTTGTTTCAGATTCCTGATTCATGGCAGATGCTGCCTTCTGCCTACCCACACACACACACCCTTCATCTAATTCTTTCAGCCTTTCAGAAGCTACCACTCAGCACAATAAGGAACTTCACACTAAATAAAACAAGCAGCAGCCCATCTGCTACCTGTGAAAACCTTGTGGGTTAAGAACAAACTCTATTTCAAGAATGCTAGAAAACCTTTGCACAAAGACAACTTGGTACCACATTGGGCTATTACCATCTCAAGGATTATGATGAGGGGAGAAATGTGATTTCCCCTCTTCCCCCATCTTGATCTTTTTGTTTTCCCAAACTGGACTGAGGAGGAGGAGGAGGAAGAGGAGAGCAGCATTTGACCTCTGGCCAGCTTGCTGGGAAATAAGACCTGGATGGACCAGGATAATCTGATTAAAAAAAGAAAAAGCGGTACCTCCATATTAGGGGGGCCATTCACAATGCTCATGCTGTAATGGAGATGTGATCTAGATCAACTTCATCCTGTCGCTCTTCAATGTGTTGAACTTCTGTTCTCACCATTCCTGGCCAACATGGCTAAGAAACCAAGCCTTGGGTTTCTTTCCTTGTTATTGGTGGCTAAATACCTAATTTAAGCTATGTTTTCATTCACCTGAGAAATGGAAATATCAGCCCTTGAGTATCACTTTGTGACACTAGAATGAGCAAGACATTCTTGCTCTCTCACTAAAGCAGAAGCATGGCTTGCATTTATTTCTCCCTCTTTGTGGTTGGTGGGTTTGGGTTTTTTTTCTTTTTTGACATTCATCATGCATGTTTGCATGAATATAAAGGCACCATGTGCCACAGCTTCCTGTCACACACTTTCACATGGTGCTTAGTCCCCACCACCTGGTTTTCTAGCCCTCTTTCTTCTCAGTCTTAATTACGGGCAATCAAGTATTTAGCAGCCTTCATAGAAGTGAGAGGCAAGCCAATTAGACCAGTGGGATCAAAAATAACAGGCCTATTTTTTTACCATGAGAAATCTCTGTCTAGCACTGGATTGTAAATGATAACTTCTGGACCACAGCCCAGGAGGTGATGTAGAAATGGAGAGTGAAGACAGGGCTATACAGTTCCAAGGAAAGGCTGGATTCCTGAGAGGCAGCAGATTCTTTTTATTCCACTGGCATCATTTTAGCAGGGAATAAATGGTCACATGAGATTCAAGGGTTCAGAGCTACCAGGAGCAGATTCTTCCAGACTTCAAGGCTGACTGGGGACACTTCCACATACACAGGATTTCCATCTTTTAACAGTGGCAATTTCAGTATAAAATATCCCCAAGATGGATCTGCGCTTTTCTATTTAGTTGTAGATCTGTTGTCCATCTTCCCTTTTTTCTAACTCTTTAAATGTGTACAGGAACCCAGGGGTGAAATTGACTAGAAACACCCCTCTCAGGAGGCTTGGCTATAATGTATTTATGTTGTCATGGTTTGTCAATTTCAGAGAAACAATTGCCTTGAAATGGAAGTTCCACATCCATGGAAAGAATGAGAATATATCAAAGATTTTTGTTCACTTGGAATCTCCTGGTCATACTAGTTGATTACTGGGGACAAAACCAGGACTGTGCTTGTATATAATGCAAAATACCTTAAGTCTGATGCTAATTTGTCTCCAGCACTATTTTGAACATTCATTTCCCATCCATGGTTAAATTTTTTGTTTATCATGGAGTGAAGCGATAAGTGTAGCATTGTATGAATGAGCTTCAGACTTGCTAATTTCTTATCCTCTCCTCTGCTCCCCTGTTCTGCCTGGCTGTAAGAAGGTTGGAAACATGTCCTTCTTTAATTCACAGCCCACAACCTCCCAAGGATCCCAGCGCCAACAATGTTTGGGGAAATCTAAAAGAAAATGTGCCCCCACAGAAGACGCCACCCAAGTCAGGTGTGCTTCTTCTGATGAATCCACAAAAGCAAGACTCAGCTCAATCCTAAATGAACATAACATGCATGAAGGGTTACAAATCAGGAAAGGGGGACCTATATTGTCCACTTGCTTTGCATGGTCTTTGCATAGGACAAGTAGAAGGGAAAGTAAATAGGCCTCCTCCACTTCCATCCATTTGTTCTGCACCAATCCATCTGGAAGGATTCTTTTGCTGGGGAAGATGTTGCAGGAGACACAGAACTTTGTCCAGCTGAAAAAGGCTCTTCTTCACTGCCCCATCCAAGTGAACAATGAGATGTCATTTGAATTCCAAGGAACATGGAGTTTTTGCAGTACCCTGACTGAACTGCCATCCCTAATCCCAAGAAAACCCTGGGGCTGCTTTAGAAAGCTAACACAAAAGCAAGTCATCTTGATCAGAGGATGGGGGATGTAGATCTCCTCTCCTACAAATTCCTCTTTGACATGCAAATCCACAGCGGCCCATTTCCTCCCTCAGCACACTTCCTCCAACAGTGTTCCCTGCCTTGCATCTGCCAGATCAGCTCCATCAGCCCCCTTGGGGAAGGTGTGGGGCAGGAATAAATGTTTGTTCTGCTCTGTCCCTTTAATGAAGAGCCAGCTGCTCTGTGCCTCTCCAAGGGACTGACATCAGATGGCGGCAGGGCAGACCCGGTGGGCAGTCCTCATTAATTGGCACTTTGGCAAAAATTAAGACGTAAAGTGGGGAAATGCATCGGGGCAGCAGCTGGGAGGGTTCTGGGTCCCATTTAATGTGCTACCTGCTGCCTTGCCTGCCTGATGTGATAGATTAGGCTGTTTGTTTAGCATCCAGCTAAGTGCCCTGCGAGCAGCGTGCACAGTCCATGAGGCAATCAAAACATGACAGAACAGGCGCTGACTATTCTGCTGAGTTTTAGACAGAGGAAAAAGAGAAAACCTCAATTTACGCTGGAACCTGTCATCACATATCCTAGGCTTAATCCTGAAAAAGAATAAACACTGTGATGTAGCACTTTAATGGGATGCCAAGTCCATCAGCTGGATAAACAGCATCCATCTGCAGAAGGCAATTTTATCACCTGGCTAGACCCCATTCCATTTCTGCAAGGGATAAATTGGGTTGTCTTATTTTAATTGTTTTAAGGACCATTTTCTAGGAAAAACTGCTGGTTTCCTTTTGATATCGCTCACCTTGTTTTACAAGTAACAAAAGCCTCATCTCAGTTTGTTGATGCTCTTGAGGAAATGTGGCCTTCAAACGGTACCCCTCATTTAGATTGGGCAGATGGTATAGATACAAATCTTAAGATTCTTAGATGGAAGAAGGAGGTGGATTTACACCACACTTAACAAATACAAATAGTCCTTGCTTAACAACCGCAGTTGGGATCAGCAACTCCATCACTAAGTGGCACAGTCATTAAATGAGACATCACATGACCACAACTTGTAATTTTACTGCTGGCTTCTCCACTGACTCTGCTAGTTGGAAGCTGGCTACGAGCACACAAATGGCAATCATGTGACCATGGGATACTGGGACGACCAGTCATAAAGTGTATATAATTTTATCAGTTTTTCATCTTGCCAAGTAGCAGACAGTTGTACTGCTCACTTCTCTTCTGTTGCATTCTGATCTATTTTATTATATTGATTGTAGTTTACTTTCATATTAGAAATACAGTGTAAAATTGTGATTTTATGAGTTGTCTGCGATTTTGTATATCTAAGAAAGGATATATGTTTGAGAGAGAGAGAGAGCGCACATATGAAGTATATATGGCCACCTGATACATGTAATGAATTACATGTGATGTTATCTGAGTACAAATCTGTAATCTTCCTCTCCTAAAAGAAAAACAAAATAGGAAGGCTTTAGTAGTGAGAAATGTGTGTGGTAAAAGCAAGTTCCCCAAAGTAGCAAGGGAAAAAGGGGGAGGCAAAGGTAGGAATCCTGGTGGTTGACTATTAGCTCATACGGATCAGCTAGAACTTATGCAAGGGGGTTCACAGAGATGGTGAAAAAATTCAAGATGGCAGCCACAACCCTGCAATCAAAGTCCCACCCTTTTACAATGCATGTAAAAAGGGGTGGGGCTTGAATTGCAGGGCTGTGGCTGCCATCTTGACTCTTTTAGATACCCCCAGAACAACCCTGTACAACTCTTTACTGGAAAACTCAGATTTTTTCCTGGGGTATAACTTCACTCATTATTATGCAAGCTCCGATTTTTGCTTGAAGAATGGACTTAAATTACTAGTGATTTTTCTTCTTTTCTATACTCAGTGTCTGTTTGCTCAGGAAATTGAATAGGAGAAATTTACAGTTCATCAACCCGTTGCAATAAATGGGGGAAAAAATTTTTTTTTAAATAAATTCTATTAGTCACACAATTCTGTCCTAACAGCCAGGAACCACACTGAGACAAAGAATAGGCCTCTAGTGTTTTATTACTGCTACATAACAGGAAATCCTAACAAACTGAAGAAGCATGGGAAAAACCCAGACATATAAACCCCAAAGGTTAAGGCGGGCCCGATCTATGTCTCTTGGAATGGCTACCTAATTCCTCAGTGCTACGCATGTGCTTTACAGCCTGGATGGGAGCCCCCTGCTCGCCATCCTTACTCATGACATATTCCTTTTTTTAAAAAAAAGCTCAGGATGTATTAATCTGGTGAAAAAAATGTATTCTGACCTTGAATATTTACAAAGAAGTAAATGAACTGGTTCAGAGTTAAAATGAAAGTATAATTCTCTTCCCTGCAACATTCTGCAATAAGTAATAAAATCACAATTACACAATAGGTAGTAGCAAATACCAGACTCTTTCCTATATGACAGTGGCTAGTGTTAAATATGTATATTGTTACAAGACAGGAACTCATCCCAAATATCGCCAGCAAAAAGATTTTTCACTGACTCAAACTGAGTCAATGAGAAAGGATTTGAATTATTATTATTTCCCTTAAACCAAACAGCACTATTTAATTCTTAAAGGCGATAAGTCTCTGTACAAATTAGAAAATTCAGAGACTGAATAAATCATTTTTTAAATCACAACCTAGGTCCATAATGGAGTTGTAACTCAGCTAGAGAGCTTCAGTCAGGAATGGTTGATGTAAAGTGTCTTCATCACAATGGATGAAAAATGACAAATGAGATAGCTTTTAAAACATGCTTTTTCCACAGGCACTATGGAGGGATGATTTGTAACCCACCCCCGAATCTGCCATTTGAGTGCTGTGTTGCCCCGGCATGGCTGTTTTATTTTGACATGTTAGTTTAACCCTCTTCATAAGCCATTCTGAATCACTGTTGAGTGGGTGAGCCTGTCAAACAAACAAACTCCTTGGGGACAAACAAGGAAAGAAACCACATATAAAACTCACCATTAACTGCAGTTGGGGTAGAGTTTCCTGTGATGCCACACAATGCAAAGCAAACAGTTCTTGCTGACTCCAATAAAAATGGGGTGTTTATATTCAGAATGTGATGGAATATTTCTGTTTAGGAGCACAGCCATGACTAGCTCTGGAGGTGAAAATCACAGCTGCAAATCAGTGGTGTGAAAGATGGAAAGGGAGAAATCTTTGTTTGGTATCCTATTTTGACATGAGAAGTCAAAATAGATCTATCCCATAAGAATGAGCACAAGTCTACCCATTGAAGCTCCAACTCTACTCAAGAAGAACATCTACTTTTCATAGCATTAATTCTATCCCTTTATCATTCTGAAAATCCACATGCCTTTTTAGAGTCAACATAAGACCCTCAATCAGAAGAAATCTGGTACACCTCTTCCAATGAGCAAATTTTATTAAAAGGCATGAAGGTCACTTCATCAGATGCATAGAATGGATGAAATGAACATCTGATCAGGTGAGGCGCAGCTCACAAATGTCTGTTTCATTAAAATTGGTTAGAAAAGCTACTACCGGATCTTTTTGTTGCTATAGACTAACCTGGCTTTCTGCCTGCAATATCTACCATAGATCCTCCATTTCCAAACTCACAAGGACAATGCATATATTTTGTTGACTTGATTTGCTTTAGTTTTTGTTTTACTTCCATAAATCCACAAGTTGCATTTGGCAGAAAAATCCAGCCATCTCCATCTCTTTTCATTTTTGAAAACAATGTTCTTCATTACATTTCTCCCCTACCCCAAGATACAAGAGATACATTTCCCAGGGAAATCCTTAAAGACAAAATAACTTGACATCGTTTAACATCTTTTCTAAATGTTGAAACAAAAATATTATCAACATGAACATAAAAACCTTTTAAGCAAAGGCAAGCAATTAATATTGTGAAATATTACAATCACTGAATAGGTTCTGCTTTCCTTTCTTATTTTGGTTTATAGAAATAAAAAAGCCCACTAAGGTTTGCATAACTCATGTACTAAAAAAAAACCTCATCTTACATATATATTCATATCAGGTCTATAACTATAGACCTGTTCTTACCATTTAAGTCCATTCAAAACCATTGAGGAAAATGGCTAATAAAGCATATAAACTAGTATTGGCAGTCCAAATTTCCAAAGTGTCCTTCAAATGAGATTTGCAGTTATAAAATGTTGTTCATATATAGAAAGTTGACTGTATAACTAGGGTTGGATGAGGATTTATTAGGTTTATTATAGCCGCCCACTTCAAAAGACTCGGATGATGATTTGCATCACCGTAGAAGTGTGCATTCTCCATTTTTATCCTCTTCATTGCTAGAAAAGTACGAAGTAACTATTGCTCTTACCAGGTGAGTGGTTATTCTGTGGGGCTGCTACCAGCTCATTGTTCTGGAGGAAGGTACTTCTGATTAGTATCACACGTTATGTAGTTCAGAGGTTCTTTAACTACTCATGCTGAAACAGAAATTTTAAGCATTGGCTGTGGTCTCGGAATACTCCTTCTTGAACCTGCTAGTAATTTCAAGACAGATTCATGATTTAAATCCAATAAATCCAAATGACCACCATTGTAATGTAAGGTTTAGTATACTGGGTTTCAACTGCAGGGATCCAAGTTCAAATCCTCACTTAATTCTAAAGCTCTTTTGAGTCACTTACTCTTTCTCAGCCCAATCAACTTGTTAAGGCAATAAAGGGAGGTGAGACCTCCGGATATGTTGCCTTTTGCTCTTGGGAAAACAGGTGGATGAAAAACACAATAAATAGTACCAAGCCAAAGTGACATTTGCATTAAGGTTTAACAGTAAAACTGGATTGTTGTTTGGATTTAGTTTCAGAAAATAGTTTTGAAAGGTTGATATGATGCAGTTTGATATATGTGCAGCTGCTTCTGCAATATTTTCTATGAACTCTGGTACTGGACAGATGTCTGAGAATTTGAGTTGGAAGACTGACAGAGTCAGAGAGAAAGAGAAAGAGGGAGAGATACGCTTGCATACATACAAGGAAGAACTGTGTTTTGTATGAAATATGGGCAAATGTGTTTAGAAATGGAAGACATTGGCATTTCTACATGTCATCATCCCCCACCTCCCTAGTGATATTCTGTGAATAAAGTATGCCAATTATATAACAGAAGCATCATCTGGAAGCATCCTAAATCCTTATACTTTGGGATTAAAACAGGGGTGTAGAAAGTTGCCACTGAGGGAGCATTTCATTTCATTTAACTGACACACTTGTTTGCATGTTGAACCACAGAAATTCTGCATTCTTTTATCCAGACATATGTTATATATATATGTACATATACAACCTATTATAATACCACAGTGCTTAACCATTATCTGCACAATTTACTGATTTCCCTTCAGCAACTAACAGCAAAGGAAAGAACTGCTTTCACCCAGGGACCTTTCATCAGGAGATAAGATACCTCCCATATCCTGGTACTTCAGTTTTATCTGCTGTTTGGCTTTCTTCATTCTGTTCTAAGGCAGGTTGAACTTCAAAATGTCAAAGGTTGCTGTTAAGAGAAAGACATCTTAAGGTCAACTGCTTAAAAGGAGGAATGCTATCCTTGCTTCTCTTGGATTACTCTTAGCAGCAGTGGCTGTTATTTGTTCTTTCCTTCCTGCTCTTCTGTTACAGCGTGGGGCAAGAGGAAACTCATGGCCCCCTGTTCCTGCAGGCCCCAAAGTAGCCACCTCTTCTGCCTTCGCTATTCGTACACTCCTGCTGCACAGATTGCTCCATGCATCAAGGTCAACTGAAATGAAGATGATCACAAGTCAGCTTCCCACTGTAGCAGTTGGGGAGTGCAAATGCTTTGGTGCAGAAATGGCCTCTGTGGAACATGGATTAGTGTGTTGTGCCAACCGAGCTAGTTCTGCCATTTCATTTCATTCAAGTACTATGTTCAACTCATATCCTTTTTTGAAGGGGAAGGGAAATCTATGGATCATTATAAAGCATTTGTTCACACAAAGACTGAAACCTTTCAGTTCCCACATGTAATACTTTCCTTTTTATATACCTGAATGGCCAATGTGATATAAAGGTTAATGCTGAACTAGGACTGGGGAGAGCCAGTTTCAAATAACCACTTGGTCATAATATTCATTGGTGAACATGGACCAGTTGCCAATTCCCAGGGAACTTCTAGATAACCAGACTTTTCATCTCCCGGCACTTCTGAATCCACTTTAAAGCTTGTTCAAGATTAATCTGGGCTGTTTGTGGTATTTTCAGATCTAGTTGGATACAAGGATGAGCATGGATGTGTTAACATGTTTTCAAGTCTGATGTGTTTTCAGACAATTGATAGCCAATCTGTGTCCACCCTTGCCCTTTCTGGCCAAGAACTGAACACCAAGAACTGTCTGTCAGTCAATAAATGTTCAGTTATTTGCTAATAGTTGAATGCCTAGTCCCATTCCTTCAGCTCCATTCTTAAATATACATTCTATCTGCCTTTCACCAAAAAAACTGAGAATAAATTGTTAGCATTTCCTTTAAACCCATTGCACGCTGCAATGGGTGAAACATTCTTTACTTTCTACTTTATTGTTAACGACCCATTTATCTCTTCCTACTACTACAGCTACTATTAGGTATAAAAGCATTGCCAATTTTTCTAACTCATAGCTTCTATTGTTTTGTCTGTTTCTTGTACAAATGACAAACTGACAGTTGTAAAATTTATGTTAAATTGACAAGGCCATATAACATGTTTCTCCCACTGAAAATATATGCCCAACTTATCTTGTTCCGTGGGGATTGGAAATATGGCTATGAGGTCTGGGGAGAGAGAGACTTGGAAGACGTGGCCAGTGAAAGGATACTCCAGATTTCAACAGAAAATATTTTGTCTTCTAGTTATACCATACCCTTGAGTAAATAGTGGAACAATACCTCCACACTGTGGAATAAAGAGGAAGTTCTTCTCTATAATTAAACCTTCAGTCTGTTGAAAGTCATGGACCTAACTACATCTGACATGAAATTTATTATATAAAGTTATATATTTGTCTCTGAACCACAAATTACAGTCACAGCTCCTCCCTTCTCATCCCCTGTCAATCAGTCAAATTCTTTATTACAGGTCAGCAACCAGCCTAAATCTACAGAGTAGAGCTATAAAACAGAACGCAAGAACACCCCCAGTCAGATTAAAGGCATAAGGTACTCTGCAAAACCACACAACTGCAGCTTCTTCACACCATGGTTGAGCAAACTAGGGCTTTGCAAGATATGTGAACTCATTCTATCTGTGGTATCTCCATAAGGAGCAAGGTTTTGAGATCTCTGGAAATTTCATCAGATAGGTGGTATAAAAAGCTGGAGGTTGAGAAGAATCTGAGAAGTCAAAAGAGTAACTAAGATGTTATTTTGAAAATGCAAAGTTTAGTTGCAAAATCAGTAATAATCCTCACCAAGGTTAACATTAAAAACTGACACAGCCCTTATGCCACAGGTTTAGTTCATCAAACCTGTGTACACATCCTTCCAAAATGTGTTAATAATCTCCCAGCTAAAGAAAGTTATTGTAATATTATATATTTATGTTGTATAGGTAAGAGTTACCTTAGGGGCTGATATCTTTCCATTTGAAAAATGGATATACAACCAATTTGTTATGGTAAAGAGAACAAGAAATAATGCAGAAGTCTGAAAAATTGACAATCAGAAAAAGGCAAACTCTGAATTAATACTCTAATAGCTCTTGGAAATATTCCAATCTTAAGAATATTACCCACAAAAGCTTATAAAGAGAGATGGGGAAATTAGACTGGAAAAAGAGTTAATTGCTGATATTCTGCTTCATTACTGATTTTGATGCTGAAAGCAGAGAATTAGGCACAAAAAAGCAAATCCGAAGAGGTGAGTTACCTGTTCAGACGAATTGCTGTATCTTTAGCTAAATGTTTTCTATCTTTTCTGTCTCCTGTAAAATGCATACAACCTTTTATAGATATTTCTTATCCCAGTGGGCATGGCAAGGGTAAACTCTGTGATAATTTTATGATGCAACACCCAGCTGGATGTTGTGGAACACAACCATTTGGGAAAACTGTAAGTTCTGAGGAATTTTTAAACATCAGTTTAAATCTTTTTCAGACAAAGATTGGGGATTTGGAAAAAGACCCTCAGAAACTACCACAAATTACCAGTCATGAAGGGAAATACCAATCACAACCCATTTGGGAGCCCACCCTTCTTTCACTGAGCATATTTGTGCATGCTTTTCCCTGATTCATCTGCTGGATGATCTTTCCTTTAGCTGTACCAAGAATTTAGCCCCTCTGTTAACATTTCTGAATGATTACCCAGCCCTTTCCTTTTGTTCTCTTTTTGAATGATTTGGTCTCTTCTAACTCTGCATGTCCCAACCCAGCTTCTTTAACTCCTTAGTTGCAAGAGTTTTTTCTACACTGATGAGTACTTAAGACAACATTCCAGTTCTTGAGTGCCACTCTTGTCTAACTAGAAATCCCATAAAGTTTAATTTCTCCGTCCATGATAGCACCCCATTTTGCATCCTTGTCTGTTTGCATACACAGATCTATCTCTTAAAACAGTCCATAGATATTCCCCCAAAGAACATTGCTTAAGTGTGTATATGATTAGCTACGTGTCCCCAGCTATCTCTTTTGTTTCCTCTTTGAAGGAATTTAGAAATGTTCCAAAATCATTTTTGCTTTGGGTGTATGTTTTACTGGAAAGTCCTTTGCAATTTGGCTGAACTTTTATTCTGTGCTCTGGACACATGCAAACTTGTTATCCTCGCAGCTGTTAAATTCCTTTATTTAAAAAGAGGAAGAAGCTGCTGACTTCTGCAAGGCCAAATCTACCACCAGATTACTGAGATATATAAACAGAATATGTTAAACCAGCTAATATAGCAAGAATTTTGAAGGTAGCCCTATCTTTTTCTCATGGCTATACAGGAAAAGAAAAATAAATTGAGTTAATATAACGCCAAAATAAGTTTACTGGAATCAACCAAATTGCAATAAAACATTGAGGAAAGTTTCAAGTACTCTAGAATTTTTCATCATGTGGTGCTGATTCTCCATACAATTCGAATGAAAATATGGGGTATTTTCACACCCCACGGACTCCAAAATTGAGTGACATGCCAATGCAACTCCCTTTGGCATGTAACCCAGGTCTCCCTGCCAAACAAAGGGCAAGGATTTTATATGCAACACAATCTACTTTTTTTCCCTTCTTATTTGAATGTTTATGGTCATGGAGTCTTCTGATTTGGGTAGAATGGATTTGTTTCCCCCAGCTTTGTCCACCAACAAAGGTAGATGGGAAATTTAGTTCAGAGAATGACTACATTCAGATTTCCCGTCTTACAAGAGGTCTGGTGCTGTAAACATAAATAAACTGAGGAAATCCTGTGTAAGTGTGGGGAATTCTGTGTCTTTGGTTAAACGTTTCCCCTCCATACATCTGTGATTTATGCAATCAGTTTTTGGCTACTGTTGCAGCCAAAAACTGGCTCACTTAAATAAACCAAATCACTTTGAAGATACAACATAAATGTATTAGCTTGCAAACAACAAACAGTGTACACTAAGCTCCCAGCAAAGCATTGGCAGCTTGCTGGGCAGCCCTGAACAAAAGCAGAACAACGTATATACCTTTGGTCCACTACAGTACATTACAAATACAAGACAAAGAAAAAGGCAAACACAGCATAAATTACAACATGATGTTGGAATGTCTTTGATAAACCCATCTGGATGATTGATTGATTGATTGATTGACTGATTATGTGCCATCAAGTCGCTATTGACTCTTAGCAACCACAAAGACAGTTTTTCCCCATGAAGATCTGTCCCTAACCTGGTCTTTCAGAACTTCCAATGGAGTACCCATTGCCACTAGAACTGAGTTTATCCACCTTGCTGCTGGTCTGGATGGCCTTATTATTATTTATCACTTCCTACCAGGTCAGCATGGTAGCTATACTATCTTTGAGATATGGTCAGTAAATATAAACAATGTATATATTTACTGACCATATCTCAAAGATAGCTTTTTGAGCCATAGGTCTGGCCTGTCTGATTCCTCCCCCTGTTGCCACTCAGGGTCAATTCAGTTTGCTGTG
This sequence comes from Candoia aspera, assembly GCF_035149785.1. Classification (NCBI taxonomy): domain Eukaryota; kingdom Metazoa; phylum Chordata; class Lepidosauria; order Squamata; family Candoiidae; genus Candoia; species Candoia aspera. Next base: position 12,925,371 of record NC_086161.1, on the reverse strand, counting down.
AATGTTTTATTACAAGGGCACTTTAAGGGGCTCATGTGTACAGTATATGGGGCCAGGGGGCATCCTACAGGGTTGGTAGTGAATGCAATTCACTTGTGTTTGGGGAGGGGGGTGTTATCTTATACCTCCACACTACTCATAACACTGGTAGGCATGACAATATACATTGATAATTTTCTGACCCAACGTAAGGCTGAGAAGATGTGAGTCTTGTACTTTTAAAGACCAAATTGTGGAATTATGGAGGTTTTTCTCCTCCATTCACTACAGACTGATTCATGTACAAACTCTGGTTTACAGTTAGGGCCTTAACTGAGTTCTGGGTAGCCTTGGCTGCCCTGGTCTTTACAGCTGTTCTGATAAAAGACCTTTCCCCCACTCCTCATCCCAACTTAATATTTTCAGGGCCCTTAATTTCCATTATTCATGAGTTAGTTTTTGTCATTTTGGGATCAAGGAGGGGGGTATGATCAGCTGCTAATAGGCCTATGCAACAAATTAATTAATTAATATCTACAATGGCCACATGCACACATTCAAGGCGGAGATTGCAGGAATATTGTCTGAAAGTGCTCTTTGCCACCCTTACCACTGACTCAGACCATCATTGCAGTATGCAGGTTTCTGTAAAAGACAGGCAGATATGAGCATCATTAATTCTTCCCTGTGTTTGTGGGATCCAGCCTTTGGATCCCACCCAATCCTTGCAATCTTGTCTCAAAGAGATCCTGAAATTTCTGAGTTATATTATGGTTGCTGATGGGCAAAATTAACAGATGGAAAGTTTACCAGACATATACTACCTTGTTATATACTGGAATCTCTTTTGTAGCTATATAAACTTAGGAAGGGAACTATTTTAAAAGATAAAATTCTCAACCTACTACTGAACAAGATGTCTCTGAACTTTACCAAACCTTTTATCTCCTTTTCTACTTTTTTTTTTTTTAAAGATCAGCAATAGTGCCTTCCTCTAATTTCAATAAGTGGCATGATTCTTCTTTAGGTGTTGACTCACTGGGTGTTCATACTTACAGAGTTTTAAAGAGATCAAAAGTGTACCTTGAAACTGCTCCTCCCTGCGTCTTAGTCATTTTTCCTCAATTATACAGGGGTGGTAGCAGTTCTGTCTCTGAAAGGGTAACTGTCAACTGCTTCTATTTTGCAGAAATAGAAATGCAAGTGCCACAAGCAGTATAGGAAGGGTTTAAGTCAGTGTATCATTTCCAGTTTGGTGTAGTGGAGTTTGGAACCAGTTTGGTGTAGTGGTGAAGTCACCAGGCTAGAAACTGGGAGAACGGGAATTCTAGTCCCACCTTAGGCACAAAGCCAGCTGGGAGACCTTGAGCCAGTCACTTTCTCTCAGCCCTAGGAAGGAGGCAATGGCAAACCACTTCCAAAAAACCTTGCCAAGAAAACTGCAGGGGCTGGTCCAGGCAGCCATCAAACCTGACTCCAAATCATTCCCGTAGTAATACAAACTACAGCAACTGGAATAGAATTGTGGCCTAAAGTATTATTTTTTTCTTCATTCCTGCTAGTGGATCACAAGGAACTGAAAGGCTGGCATAAACTTTAGATGTATTGATTCTATTAATGTCGTCTTCTTTTTCAAAGCCAAAACTCCTTCTTGGCCACTTTATCTGTGTTTATCTACACTATTTTACAAATGAGCGATCTAGAAGTTCCAAACCAATAATTAAACAGGTATGGGAGACACTCTTTCAGTTAAGGCAAGTTTCAAAAAGAAAATTGTCTATCATTATTAGCCTTAAGTTTGATATACATTATGGAATGCTGGGGCCACTTGGCCCTTCACCTAGCTTCCTGCCCCCCTGATCATTTGAAGAGCTTAAGAACCAACCTCGAAAATGCAGATTCAAAGTGTCCTATAAAGGATCATACATTTCTTGAATCTGTGTATGTAATGGTATAGATCCATAACAGATGATGATGATGATGATGATGATGATGATGACATAGCATCAGTAACATAACAGCTTTAGTAGAAAGAAAATGGTGCATTGCATCACCCACAGATGCCCAACAGTTGTCCAAAAGAACACAAGGACATACTGTATGTCCTTTATTAATATTAATCCACACAAGCATACATTTAGAGAATAAATGGCCCATATTTACATTTTGCTTGGGTCCTTAGATTCTTTTACTGGCTGAGAAAGGGCTTAAGGATTTTTACATCTATGAAATACAACAGGTTTTTTTTTCAGGCTGGACTATGGGATGAGCAAGGACCAAAGCCCTTTTTAATGCTTGTACCATTATATTATCTACTTCAGGGCTGTGCACTTTCTTATAGTTGGAGAACTCAAATTTTCACTCATGCATCTGCTTCTGGGTTTCTGAATGGTAGTCCTCTCTGTGTGTGTCAACGTACGTTCCTGCTTTGCTCTCTAGAGAAGATTTCGTTGCCGCATAGTGGACTACAGCTGTCAGAAATAGCCACGTTATATTTTAGTAATTGCTCAAAGTTCTGCTCATTTCAAAGAACTTGACCTGACTGAATAATTAATGAGCCTACTTAACTGGTTTTTCTGCGGAAAACCAGAATTCTCCAGAATGCCAGAGAATTCTCTGCAAGTATGCTTGCTATTTCCTGCTTAGCTACAGGCTCTGTTTCTTTTACTGAATCTTTGCTTCTTTTCTATTTATTATTTTTTTCTAAGCGTTTTAAAGAAAGAATAGAACCCATGAAAGATCAAAGATGCATTAAAAAAATAATAAAAGGTAAAGTACAATTAGTAAGATACAGATAAGTAAATGTGGGTTCTAAAATGTCATGGAGATTACAGTTTTTAATGTATCATTAGTTACTTATGAAATTGTAAGACGTATTTTGTTACTCTTTGAAGAAAGAACTAAAAATCAGTATTAAGCTTTAAGCTAAGAATACCTGGTTAACACAGAATAAATCAATAACTAAAGTGATAGGTTATGATAATTAGATCAACACTAGAAATCTAATTTTCAATAACATTGGAATATAGATTCTAAATGTAGAAAAACCTTAATTTTTTGCTCCTGATTGAGTCACTTCCCTTTTTCACTGTGAAATATGATGTCTAAGATAGGTTCAGTGAACCTCACGCAGGAGAAATAAAAGAGTGAGCTACTAAATTAAATTTTGGAACCAGGCAGAAGCAATTGGGTCTTTTAAAAAATGCAAAATATAGCTCTGGAAATCACCCTAGTTCTGGTGGTATACTTGAATGTACTCCGAGCTAGATGATATGAAGAGCTGAGAAATGGGTAGAAAACCCATCTGCTTAGCAGCCTTGTCCCATCAGCTGAACTCATGTAGACCCAAAGTTGAGAAGTATCATACACCCGATAGCTATGGAAAATTCAGAAGATACTGCTGATCTTTTGAAGCCATGATGGACTAAGAATGAAGAATAAACTGTCAAGCCCTTTTCAGCAATTTCAAGAGGGAAAAACATTTGGACTTATAGTTCTACTACTAAATTTTAAAGTCTACAATTCTTTGAAATTCCAATCACCTTTTAATTCATTTGCATTTTTCACAGCATTATGGTTTTATATTCCTATTTTATTTCCTTTGTACCATTTTCTGCACTTGAAAGCTGCCATCGGAATACTGATTGTCACTGATATTAGCAGAAATGAATATGCTTAGCTAATCAATTCAGAAGAGACATGTTGGTAGTTTACCAATTATGTGCATTGAACCTGTCAGGATTTTTAGCTTTTGAGCTCTAAAACTTCCTGAATTTTAAATTTAGGACTTTTAAAATTTTATTCTTACTTAATTGTAACAGTATCTTTAGCAACAATGGAAAAGTGAACTGTTACATCATCTAACTTGGGGAAAAGATGGAATGATTCAACCATTTCCTGTTTCACATTCTTCTTGGACCTTCATCATGTCAGGTTTCCAGATCTTGTCTCCTGTTTCTTCTTGGCAGTTGGTTGAGAATCAGGGAACAGTTTCCTCTTCTGCAAGGAAGGCTAGTAAAAAAGAGGGATATTGTGGTCTATATTCCCTACCAAAATGAGAAATTCCAAAATGTATTTTAAAAAAGGAAAAAAGTAACAGAACATTTGTTGTTCCATACATTGTATGAGACAATGATCTGTGGTCTTCCACATTTTACTGAAATGCAACTCCCAGCAGCCCTTATGAGTAGTAACAGATGCAAGCAATTTTAGCATTTTGAAATCAGACGTAATGACAGATAATGTACAGTACCGATATTTTCAAAAATAAATACACAAATGTCAACAGCAATACAGTGACCCAAAGGCTGAAATTAAGAGACTGAACCCATAAGCTTCTGCAGTAGGGCAGTGTTGGGGGCAAGTGATGTCCTATATGTCCTGACATCCCCATGCAAATACATGTTATGTAATTTGTGTCATTTGTGTGATTACGCCATGACACACATGACTTCACTCTCACTTGTACTGGATGGTTATGACTGAAGCTAGATAATGTTTGGAGAAGCAGTCACTTGAGAAAATGAGATGGGAGAGACAGAAGCTATGGTGGACCGCAGAATTCTCCAGAATTCTGGCATCAAGATATATTGCAAAACAAGGAGGAAGGCTGAACAATATGTCTTCATGTAAGTTCTCATGAGGAGAAAGAAGATTAAACTGATGCAGAGTAGATCCATTTCTGAGACTCTGTTCTTTCCATACTTTAAAACACCCACAGGATACTCTGACTTCTCTTAGAAATTTGCCTTTCCTCCCACCAATCTTTTGTCTTATCATATTTTACAGTCCATAGCTATCATGATGGCTCTAATTTTTTTTTTCCTGCTACAAAGCAAATCATGGGTTTGCATGAGGTTGGGAATAAAGGCCTTTTGCTTCTATCATTCCTGTATTAAATAGACAGGTGAACGTTATTGTTTTCTACTATTTCTGGGTGTTGTGAATCATGTGATACTTTAAAGGTACAATGGAGAAACATGTGCTTCCTCCAGATCTTGCTGAACTAATCTCCCATCATCCATTGCCATGGCCCAAGTTGGATGAACCTGCTGTGAATTGTGCTCATCCAGATCTGGGAAGTCACAGATTCACCAGATTCACTCAGCTTTAGAGCCTACATTAAGGCAGCACAAGGTTTTCCAAGCAAGAAAGTCCTATTCTATCTGCCACATGGGAATCTCATGTGGAAAGCATGATAGGGTTTTCTCTCTTGTTTTCAAGAAGTATTTACAGATAGAAGCAATTTTGAATTAGGGAAATTCATGATCCTTTTTAAACTTTCTGCTAAAACTTTCTTTAGGGAATGGGCACATCATTCTGAGATAACCGACATGTGGTTTCATGTGACACATTTTATCCATAATTACTTAACCATGGCTTACTCACCTTTGAAACATAAACAGTTACAAAACACATACTGAAGTTGCACAGCACCCTGGGGCAAAATGTAACTGACTAGTTGGTGACTCAAAGCATCATGCAAAGAGAGTCATAGACTGTCAATTTCCATACCAGATGAGGAACTGACTTTCCTAAGGGCTAAGTAGAAATGACTGGAGTGTTACTACCTCACCTCACATCATGGCTGAGGATTCATACTCTGACTATGACGAAGCTGCTGTGGAATCTCAGCCTCAGGAGACACCAAGCCAAGAATCACCTGAGGCTGATCAAACACAGGCACCACCTGAAAAGCTGGAGCAGTCAGAGGATGACATAAATCCTCCAAGCCTCACAGCCAGCAAGTAGAGTACAGAACAATGACATTCAATGAGGCTTCTTGCCAAACAGAGGGAGAAACCTTTGTAATTGAAGGCAGCTGGCTGCAGCCTGATTTAAGAGGCAGCCCTGACATGTGTTCCTTCATTGGAAACAACTGTCTGATCTCCAGCTCTTGTGGATTCTGCTCATGAAATTCTGATCCTTGGACTGGCTGACTAACCTGACTTGGCTCTCTGAACTCAGACTGGATTTGACTATTCTTCTGCCGTGCTCCTGTTGAAAGTGAAACCACTCAGGCAAGCTTTCTGTTTCACAGGCTCTGTCTGATTTACATTTCTTTCCTAGTCTGCCATTATCTATTCAGCCTTGATTAAATTGCTAATCTCCATAGCAACTGTGCTTGAGTATGTAATTGAAGCCTGAATCAGGACACCTCAACCTAAATTCCATGTTTCCATAGCTTTTTGGCTTCTTTAACTTCATCCTAATATTCATAGCTAACAGTAACCAGTCCAAAAAGGCCATGTTCCCTAGTCCATCAATAGCAACAATGTGGATATCATACTTTGCAACTGAAATTAAAACTGACCCTTAAGTGTTCTTTTTAGAAATGTCAGCCAGGTTGTCACTTGAAATATAAAGAATGGTTTCCCATAAAACTCTTTCTAAATATCATTCAGGCTCCATCTTTGATTATCTCACCATATTTTAACTGCTTCAAGACTTCCTGAAGAATACTAACATCTTCTCCCCAGTAAATGTATGCACCTACAATGAAGACTACATATAAAACATTAACATTCAACCATATGTGAAATTAGTAGCCCAACAAGTTAAACAAATGAAATAGAAACCATATTCATGTACCACCAAATTTATATCTTATATAGAGGCTGTAACATTTTAACTAATATGCATCAAAGATAGTATATACAATATAAACAAATTCATAAATTGCTAAATGCCACCAGATGTGTATCTTAGCATTTTGGTGATATATATATAATATAATTTTGTTAATATGGTGAAATATAAAACAAAAGTAATAATTAAATAATGTTTATACAGTGAAGGGAAAAATAATTTTTAATAGTAATATCTCCAAATAATGAGAATATATACATATATAAAAATTCAATTGTTAAGCTTATAATTAAAATCTAGACTATATAACATCATATTGCTTCATCTTCTCATTTTAGAACACAGAGACTTTTCAAAAACAAACTCATAATCTGGATCCATTCCTTAAAATCAGGAGAGTAACTTTCTTTCCAATTGTGCAAAATTATCCTCCAGGCTCAACAGAACCAAAATTCTTCATAAGTTGACAAATTCAACTTTTAGGAATACAATTCAACATCACATTAAGATCCTTAACTATAATATTTCTTCCCCAAATTATTTTCACATACATATTGATTTGAAATAAAAACAATGCTAATAACAGATCAGGACCAACTCTTGTGAGCTACAGAACTTACGAATTGTTTACATTGCCAACACAAGAAATCTAATCTCCATTCCTTTTAAAACATTCTTTCTGGGGTCCAATAAGCATGAAATAATATTTTCTGATGAATTCATTTCATTTTTAAATCACATAAAGAGTATTTCTCATTTTTAACAGCTGGATCCATTGGTTTTCCAAAAGTGAATATTGAATATTCCAATTCTTCCTTCCAGATATCAAATATATAACTTTCATTTCACATTTTAATATGTTATAAAACTAAATTGTTGGTTTCAGTTCAAGCACAAGATCTTTTTAAAAAGCTAGAATTGAAGGCGCCTCAGGGAATGCTAAAGTAAAGTACAGTAAATATGTATTTAGTTACTACATATTTCAGTTACACCTATTGCTTGGTGTATAATGGAAGTAAGCCAAATTTTAAAATGCAATCTCCCAAAATCTATTTATCTGCAGCTCCGGTGGCACTGAGGGCTAAACCGCTGAGCTGCTGAGCTTGCCGATCGGAAGGTCGGCGGTTCAAATCCACATGACAGGGTGAGCTCCCGTTGCTAGTCCCAGCTCCTGCCAACCTAGCAGTTCGAAAACATGCAAATGTGAGTAGATTAATAGGTACTGCTTTGGCGGGCAGGTAACAGCATTCCGTGTAGTCATGCCGGCCACATGACCACGGAAGTGTCTATGGACAAACGCCGGCTCTTCGGCTGTGAAACGGAGATGAACACCGCCCCCCTAGTGTCAGACACAACTGGACTTAATGTCAAGGGAAACCTTTACCTTTACCTTTACCTATATTCATAATAACAATCAGCGGATGAATATTGTCAGATGCTTTTCTATTCTTTATGAATTCAGACTTGGGTGAGTGTATTATAGATGGTATTTATTTTCTGTAACACTTCCTGGTGTTGCTGTTAATGTTTTACTATCCCCATTAAGCAAAGAAAGCTTGCATTTTGTAGGCTGTTTCTAAGGCTTTAATATTACTGTAATATAAGCCTCATAAAACAATGAAGGAACTATAAAGAGATTAAATGACTGGTTATAGACCTCCAACAATACAGGTGCCAGTAAGTCTATAAAGTTCTGTAACATTCAACAGGAAATCCCTTCAGTCTACAGGGTTTCCTTGTTTTTATAGATTGCAAAGTCTCTGTGATTTCTTGTCATGTCATTTTTTGTACCAATATATTTTTATGTTCCTAAGAAATCTGCTTCATTTTAATAGGTCCCAGGAAATTAATAATTTGCTCTCTGGTTACAAAAGTCCCTAACTGATGTAACAGAATATAAAATTATAACCTTTGATTAATGGATTCTGTTTCAGGAAATAAGTGTCCATCATCACTCAGAATTCTAGAAGTATAGTTTTGTGGTTTCTGTTGCTTCAAATAATAGGCCAGTAACTACCCAGCTTACTCTCCTAATCCCAGTGTTTCTGATTAATACATTTCAAAGATACTCAAACTGTTCTGAATGTAAAATCCCCAATTTAAACTTTGCTGCTGTAACTTTGCTGACTTCTAGCATATAACAAAAGTGAGTGTTAACGAATTGTTCCAGCTGTATAAAACTGGAGTCTATAAGTCTCTTTTATGCTAAGTCAAAAGCATTAATAGATTCCCTAATGAATGCCTTAAGTGTATCCCAGAGAGTTAAAGTGTTAGTTAAACCCCAATTAATTTCTAAACAGAAACCAATTTATTTCTCAATATATCCCACAAAAAAGAGTCTAAGGAGAGAAATATTGACATACTATCTGGAATTATCTGGTGTCTGGGATTATATTGGTGCCACATATCAAATGTTTCTTGATTTTCATTGTTGCAACCATAATTGGCTGTAAACAAATTGCACTTGGCTCAGTTCATGCAATATGCTAAACCATAAGCTATGTTTACAAATGACAATCAGTAGATCCACCCAATGCAGTAAATCAAAACCAAACAAACCAGACAAGATGATTTTAGTATGATAGTTGAAACCCAGTCTTTGTGCTCTCATTAGGCTTCACTCAGACCAAGACTCAGAATCTGAAGAACAAATTCAGAGTCCATAGCTTTGTTAGGTTGCTTTTACTGCAGAGATAGATAGACAGAGGTCAAGGTTCAAAACTTGTATCTCTTGTTCCCACCATTATGTCTTAACAGACTAAGAGCCATTCATTTCTCAGAGTGTGATGTGGTTAGCACCTGCCTGGCCTTAGACTGTTTGTTTCTGGTGTTGCCAGCTTTTGTTGGATACTTCCCTTAGCTCTGGAAGTGCCAGGACCGTTTTTCTCCCCTTCCCTTCCATCTGAGAAACTCTTCCCCCTCCCCTTCTATAATGGTATGTGGGAATGATCTTGAGAGACTAGGCCAGGAGATGCTACCTGCAGAACGGTCAGGCAAGAGACAGCATAGTCTGCAGCTGGATAGTGGGTGGGGCAAGAGGCTCAGAAGAGACCCTCTCTAATTTCTCAGGGTGTAAAGGAAGATTGATGTCAGTCTTACCAGGTGGACCAGACAGGAAATACAACCAGATGAGCTTATTCTACTTTATTGTAGTTCAAGTCTGAAAGTACAATTCTGTCAGTCTCCTTTACAACCCAAGAAATTAGGGAGGGTCTTTTCTGAGCCTCTTGCCCCACCCACTATCCAGCTGCAGACTATGCTATTCTGGTCTAGCAAACTTAACTCCACTTATTCTGGTCTAGCAAACTTAAGTCCTGTTGAAAAATGGTTGTGCAGAGGACCAGAAATAAAGACCACAATTTCTACTAGGCTTTATCCAAAGGATCACCTGGTGATCCCAGAGTTTTCTAAATCCAGGTAATCTACTTCCAGCCCTGATCACACATTACATCACATATGTAATCAATTCCCTGTGCCAATTCTATTACATATAGAATACTTCAGAAATATGGATTGTAATCTCTTCTTACATCTTTTTTAAAACAGCATGTCTGAATTGTTTTTCAACAACAAAAAGTTTAATCCCCCCCACATACAAAATATAGCCAAAATAACTATCTCCTCCATTTATAAATCTGATTTACTTTTTTTTTTCAAAATAAAACAAGATGTTGTCAGGTCCTCCTTTTTGACTTAAACCAATAGGTTTATTTGGCTCAGATGAAGTGCTTATGAACCAACCTGGGAACTCTGCAGATTCAAAATAGCAAATTTCTGGCCTGCCATCACTCTTACTGTAGAAAGTGAAATTCTTGAACTCTTCTGGTGTTCTATAGAGCACCATAATATTTTTCTCCTAAGAAAACATGAAGTCCTCATTAGAAAAAATAAAGTGTATTACATCACATGACAACACAGCTACAAGATTAATGGTGAATGGGTTTGTTGAAGGCTTCTTCTTCCCACTAACAGAGTATTAGTGTTTCCTCTTTAGAACTTGGAACCACAGGAAGCTTTTAATTACATGTGTAGTAGTCTCCACTGTACTTTTCTTTTCCATCCTGGGCAGCCCAGCACTGCAATTTAATTTACTTGTGAAAAGCAAACCACAAAAAAACCTGTCACTAATTATATCGGGAAAAAATGACAGAGAAAACTTCACTATAATTCTTTTACAAGCAGATTGTGAGTCCTCTTATTTCACAGAGTAGACACAATCCTAATGATAGTGAAGAAGGAGAACGAGATATTGTTATGGGGATTGCTGGCGAAGAAGGTGGGGGCCCTTTCCAGGGGGAAAAGCACACACGCAATGTAGAATCCCTTAGGCTCCCAGCCAAGAAAATCAGAAAGGAACCGCCTTAGTGTTCAAGAGTTTTTCCAGTAGAGTTTGCTAGTTCTGTTTCAGTTTAGCAGGATTCTATTAGAGCAGAACAATAAATACTAGAGTTCAATTCCTTCTCAGTGCGGTTCTTTGTTCTATATCCTGACAGATATTTTCCTAAAGAAAAGAATGAGTACAAATGAAACACTCACCACGATCTGTATCTGAAGCTGACCGTCACCAGACTTCGTACAGGACACAGCGCAATTACCAGTGCCCATAAAGATTGGAATGTTTTTTGGATCTAAGGCGGTATTAGGAATTACAGCAAAAAAAATCCCTTGGGAAGAATAACAAGAAAGAAACAGAGTCATGGATTTGTGGCAAAATTAAATTGTTTCATTGATTTGGAAATGCTGAATGAGAAACCACTGATGGAAGGTTAACAATATGCTTTACTAAAATAAATAGCAGATCATTGTAGTTGAGGTAGAGTAGGAAAGGGTGGACATTGATGCAAAGAAACTTTGAGAACACCAAACTGTTTAGAACAGTGTAGGCATACTGGGAATGTTGAGACAGTATTGTAGAGTCTCATAAAACAGCTGAGCTGCTTGCCTGTTCCAAAATGCCTCCTGCTCTGAGTGCACCTGCACACAAATGCTCATTGACTTATGGGCAAACCCCAGTGAGGTGGCTCCTGATCCTCTTCTCAAGCCACACAACTACCATGCCACCCCTTTCTGCCACCCAACTTACTTTTTGGATTTTTCTAGGCAGATGGAAAACAAATAGACTCTCTCTCTCTCTCTCTCTCTCTCTGTATGTATGTATGTATGTGTGTATATATATATATATATATATATATATATATATATATATATATATATAGGCAGATGGAAAACAAATAGACTCTCTCTCTCTCTCTCTCTCTCTCTCTGTATGTATGTGTATGTATGTATGTGTGTGTGTATGTATGTGTGTGTGTGTGTGTGTGTGTGTGTGTGTATATATATATATATAAAAATAAATGCACCCTGGGGTGGGAGGCCAACCACAATAAAAACTTAACAAATAGGAACTAGACAGTAGTTAAATTATATAAAAGTAATAAAATCTACCATAACACATTTACAATCATAAAGAAAATATTACTAAAAATTTATAAAAACCTAAACCTTTTTAAAAACAAAACTTATGTATTCTGTAGGGCAGGAAGCCTATTGGCAGAAAGGCAGGTGCCCAGAGCAAAGGGGTGCCCACCAACTTCATGCTGGGGATGAAACCTCAGAGAATGGATCATTCAGGGGTCTTTTACCCACAGTTTTAGAGTCTTCACTAACTCATTGTTGGGTAGTATGTCCTGATACTGTTATGGTCCTTTGAGTCAAATCCAGAATCTTGGTGACTACAATAATTCCTAATATCAAAGATGTTCCATCAGTAATTTGGCTAACGCCAGGACTAAAATATTCCAGCAAAAAAAAAGAGATTTTACTGTTACCTGGTGAATATGAAGTTTGTGGAGTAGCTATCAACACATTGTTCACCACTCTGAGAAACTTCTGGCTAAGATCCCAAAATTTAAACAGCCAGGGTTCTTCATGTGCATATGTAACAGCTTGTTCTTCTGAAGGTTCTGGGTGTCCTAGACAAACATGCATATATACATATCAACATATAAAATACAGGCAAAGAAAATGTTCCGAAGATTGAACATTCCAATGAACATTCCAATGAAAATATTGGAATGTAATACCTTTAAAATTTGTTTATGTCACTGAAAGTTTGGGCTCATTGCTGTTTCTTAGGATATGGATAAAGAATCTTGAAACACTATTGCAGAAAGAAACAGTAATGGAAGATTGTAAAAAGTTAAAAGAATTTTTTGACAATCATAATAAAGGTACAGACATCAGGATGGTTTGGGATGCAAGTAAAACTTTTATGAGGTGACGTTTTATACAACATAATAGCAAACTCAAAAAAAAAAAAGAGACAAGAGAAAACACAAGCAATTTTAGATGAGATAAAAATGAAAGAAGAATTAAAGAAATCCCCAGTAAATTATTTCACAACAAATTAAACTCCTACAACAGCAGCTGTCCATGTCAACAGTAAAAGAAATGGAGGTAAAAATGAATTATGCAAAACAAAAGAATGTTGAATTTGCAAATAAGCCAGGGAAATGGCTGGCATACAAACTGAGGAAAGAAAAAGAGAAAAAAGTGATATTAAGATTACAAGATGGAAACACTGTAACAACAGATAATTTAAAGATGCAAAAAATATTTCAACAATAATATTCTAAATTGTATAAAGGAGAAGTTTCCCTGACAAAGGCTGATGAATACTTAAAGAAACAAAATTTACTGAAGATCACAGAAAAACAATTAATAAATGGATCTATAACAATAAGGAAAGTTTGTGAAGCTATAAAAAAGGCAAAAAAGGGGGGGGGGGAAGCGCCTGGACCAGATGGGTTACCAGACTCATTATAAATATTCTGAAGATGAATTATTATTGCAAAAAATGATGAGTTCTATTTTAAAGACTGGAAAGATACTGGACAATTGGATAGAGGCTAATATAGCATTAATACCTAAAGAAGGTCAAGACTTGACTTCACAAAAAAATTACCACCCGATACCATTAGTGAATAATGACTATAAGTTATTTACGATTACTTCAGCCAAGAGGATGAGTTTCACAGGACTTTATTCATGAAGATCAATGTGGGTTTTTACCCAAAAGACAGTTGAGAGATAATATCAGAAATGTATTGGACATTTTGGAATACTTAGAATGACATAATGAGAAACAAGCTGCATTGATCTTTTTAGATGCAGAAAAGGCTTTTGACAATTTGTTTAAAATTTTGGAAGATAGGGACTGTGATGAGAATGTTATTAAATGGGTAAAATTGATTTATACCTCACAAAAGGCACAGATAATTATAACTGGAGAATTAACAAAACCTTGTGAGATACAGAAAGGGACAAGACAAGGATGCCCCTTGTCACCATTGTTATTCACTTAAGCTTTGGAAGTATTGAGTAGAGACATAAGACGAGAGAATTGCTGATTGAGGGTTAAAAAGGAAATACATATATTACAGGCACTTGCTGATGATTTGGTGATAATCTTGGAAGATCCTTTAAAAGGAACAGAAATATTAATGAAAAACTAAAGTATCTGGGGCATTAGCTTGCTTTAAAATTAATAACCAAAAGACAAAGATGTTAACAAAGAATATGAAAATGGAAAATCAAATGAAAGTGATGGGAAAAAATTGGTTTAAGATTGAGAAAAAAGTGAAATACTTGGGTATTACTATGACTAACATGATTGTATGTGATTTCAGGATAATTATGTTAAGACATGGAATGAAATTAAGAAGGATATGTTAAGATGGGAGAGACTACAGTTGTCACTGTTGGGAAGAATCTCTGTGATAAAAAAGAATGTATTGCCTAGAATGCAGTTTTTGTTTCAAACAATTCCTATTTTGACAATCAATGCACCATTTAAGCAATGGCAGGAAGATATACCTAGGTTCGTATGGCAAAGGAAAAAGCTAAGGGTTAAATACAAAGTCCTCCAAGATGCAAAAGAATGAGGAAGATTTGGACTGCCTGATCTGAAGTTGTATTTTGCAGCCTGCTGTTTGGTTTGGATGAAAGAGTGGGTGCTACTGAGAAATAAAGGAGTTTTAGAAGTAGAAGAGCAGGATATGAGGTTTGGATGGCATGGTTTTCTATGGTACGATAAAGTTAAGCAATGTCGATTTTAAAAATCACTATATTAGAAGTGCCATCTTGAAAATATGGAATAGATGTAAATGCAGACTGTGCCCAAAAATGTCTTTATGGGTCTCAGCACAAGAAGCATTTTATAGGAAAGAAACAGCAAGTAAAGAAAAATGGTTAACGTATCAAGAGGTGTTAGAACTAGAGTATGGAAAATGTAATATGAAACCAAAAGAGCAACTGGCTGCAGAGGGATCTAGTTTTCAATGGTTTTTGTATGTGCTGTTAAGAGAAAGATTTAAAGTAGACAATAGGACATTTGGAATCGAGCAGCAGAAGACAGAATTTGAAGTTAAATTATGTACAAATGATGAACATGTAATTGCTAAAATGTATAAACTCTTGCTGAAATTTGAAACAGAGGAAGAACAAGTGAAAGAATGTATGATAAAATAGGCTAAGAACTTTGGTTATAGCATATCGTTGGAACAGTGGGAAAACAAGTGGCTGAAAGGATTGAAATTCACACTATGTTATAATTTAAAAGAGAATTTTTATAAAATGATGTACCATTAGTATGTGACTCCAGAAAAATTATCTAGAATGTATAAAGATTCTTCAAATTTATATTAGAAATATGGACAACAGGAAGAGTCATTTTATCATGCCTGGTGGACTGTAAACAAGCCAGAAAACTTTGGGCTCAGATACATACAATGATACAAAGAAGTTTAAAGACTAATATTCAGCTGAAACCAGAACTTTTTTGCTGGGACTAAGGGACAGACAATTAGAAAAGAGCCATGAAAGATTATTTTTATATGAGATCACCACTGCAAGACTACTACATGTGCGAAAATGGAAAGACTCTGAAATATCCACAACAGAGGAATAGTTGGTGAAGATGATGGAACTAGCAGAGATGGCAAAATTAGCTTGTTTGCTTACAGAAAGATCAACTATATTAGAAAAGGTGGATTATGGAAAGAAAGAAATTATGATGTTACCTTAGAGAGAGAGGGTAAAATTTAAATGGACTTATAAAATGGACTTATAGCTGGTAAGAAGATCAGAAGATCTTTATTACTTTTTTCTTTCTTTTCTATTTCTTTTGCTTTATTTCTTTTTCACTTTCTTATTACTTTTCCCTATTTTTCTTCTCTTCAATTCAAAATTTGTATTGTTTCTATCCTGTTGAAAACTTCTTTAATAAACATTACTTTTATAAAAGGATATGGATGAAGAATCTCATCCTGAAATTGAATATGACCAACACCTCTCCATCTAGATTTTCTTTCTTAGCACCCTGCAGCAACAAAGCTGTTTTAAAAATCTCCCATTGGCAAGAGAGAGAGTGAGAGAGATACTCTGTACCTGGATGATTTTAAGGATGGGCTGTATCTCTGATACAGTCCCCAGTACACACACATACACTTACCTCTTCATGAACATTGTCCTTTGCTGCAAATAACCTTTAAAATTGCTGCTAATGGAAGCAGCTCTTTAAACTAATAGGAGCTCTTTGAAAAACTCAATTGTCCCATGCTGTGTTTTTTCAAATATTCCTTAAATAGGAACTTCTTTTTTCAAGCCAATTCATAGCAGAACAGAGGAAGTCAGAAAAGGAGAAAGAAAAAAAAAAGAATTGAGCAAAGAGAAGACAAAGAGGTGATAAAACATGATAAAAGGAGGAAGAGAGGGAATAGATAGTGGGGCATTGTCAATACAGAGGAAAAGGGTGGCCTTGGCCATCCTCACCTTTTTATTAATTACCAGTATGAAGTCCCAAGATAGTTTTCTATCCAAGTTTTAGAACCTGATTCTTCCATATAGTTAGAACTGTCCAAAGCTCTTATATCTGCATAGATTTCTGTGTTCACTCTTTTGGTCTTTGATGTCTTCTGTTTTGACACCTGCTTCCATATGGCCCTATCCTTCTCTAAGGACTTCGCCCTTCCCATAGCCTAGAACAGTGTTTCTCAACCTTGGCATGACTGGATGGGGAATTCTGAGAGTTGAAATCCACACATCTTCAAGTTACCAAGGTTGAGAAACACTGGCCTGGAATCTGCCATGGCAGAACAGATCCTGAAAGATACGGTTGTGCAGCCCTCCTGAACTGGTTTCATCATGTTTTATGGTGTCTTACCAAAAATCCTCAAGGAGAGCAATACAGAATAACTAAGGATTCATGAGATGACTTAAGACTGTTCCCATAGATTAAACAAGGATCAGGTTTTCTTAACAAGTTATGTATCTTAACTAGCAGTTCAGTGCAAGAATGACTGTGCCTCAGCTAAATGCTGCTTCATGCCAAGGTTTTCACAGTATTCTGAGCCACAAATTACTCAACCCCATTTTAGTTCAGTGTATTATGGAAAGGCACCCTTTATTTAGTCACTTGTAAAACAATTCTGTCTCTTACCATTCCTCTCTTTCTCTTCACTCAATACTCCTTTGACAACTACAGATTTATGTATTCATAAACCCCCTCCCAACAAGAGATATTCCCAGATATGTACAAGAATGCAGACTCTCCCTATAACTGAGTTTGTACTCTTTCTCTGTAAAATCTGATGCCTTGACATTGGCTTCCTTCAGAAAAGGAAAACAAACCCATTAGCACCAGATGACTCAAAACTGATTCCAAAGAACTCTATGAACCATCACTTTGCCACACTCAACACTACAAACAACTGAAAAAAGTAGACTGTTAATCAGAATTTATGCATGCCTGATGTTTGGTATCAAATCTGCACAGGAATTTTTCTGAGCAATTTAGCATCAACCTTCTCTAATCTGCAGGAATGTGTCTCATAAGCCCAGGGAAAATACATTTCATTACTGTATTGTCTAAATTATTAAGGATGCATACATGGTTTGGAACCATCTCAAGGGCAACAAAAACAATCATGAAAATGTTTACCTGATGTTGGCTTATGCGCATTGAATAAATCTACCATTTCCTCCTCCCACGTCTTCTTATGTAATTTCTTTGCCATCTCTCTTCCCTTTACAAGCTGCTCAATCTCCTTTAAGTTTCCTTGACCTTCAGGTTCTGTTGATGTTGGCCCTTAGCTATGGTTCCTAGCAAACTGAAAACGGAAAGCATCAAACACATTCTAAATAATGTTTTTTTCTATTGCTAATTTTTCAAAAATAAGGGTCAATTTTTTTTTTAATATTTAGTTAATTAAAAGAAATAAAAATAAAATTCTCACTTTGGTATTTAGAAAAGAAGGAACGTTCCTTCTTGAGATAAAGAGAGAGGGGAAGAAGAAGAGGATTTGTGAACAATGATTGGTGTCAGACAGGATAATGTCTGTGATTATCCTAAACAAAGGACCTTTCTGATCAAATCTAGCAAAACCGACACACTGGATTTATTGATTGATTTTTGAACAAATTGCCTTTTTAACCAGTGGAACTCTGGGCAGCAAAGCAAGATAACATAATATGATAAACATCAATGAAAAAGAAAAAAAGTACAAATTATTCCAACATCATAAGACTTAGTCCGTCACTTTCACATTCAGCAACAGAAGATTGCAAGAATTTTTGTGTGTATATAAATCAGATGATGGATCCATTTGGCTTACCAGCATAAATCGTACTGTTAAGGCTAGTGGTAGCCTCAGCCACCCAACTCCTGATCTCTGAGCTGCCTAATAAACACTTGGGTTTATTTATTATAGAGTGCTTTGAGAATGTAATTTGCCATCAGGCTGGATCCCACTTTATGATGTTCAATTTTCCATGTGAGACTAAGGCTAATTTAATTCACCTTTTGGTCTCTAACTTAGAAACTATTCTTTAAACACACGCATTCTCACTGTTGCAAACCAAACCATACAAATTACAGATATTAGAAAATCTCCTACCCACAACTTCCCCTTTCCTGGCAGAGTGGTGACCAAAAGTGAAAAAGACCTTCATTCTGCTTTTACTAGACAGTGAGCAAGCAAATTGCACTGATAAAATGAACTGACTTTATCAAAAACAATAAATTGAACAGCCTGCAGGGAAACAATTTCATCTACCCAAGTTCAGGCAAATCACCATAATGCAGGTTCATGGCAGACGACCAGCAAACTACAATCCCAACAAGCTGGGTTGTAGATTCAGATGTAGGAGATGAAGAAGCTGGAATGTGATGAGAGGGTGGACATGTCCCTGGACTGCTCTCTGGATTCTTGCCCAAAGCTTTAAATATCTTGGTGTTCAGGCTGCCAACGCCACCTTTTCTGCTTTAGGCTTTTTGATTAGCTCCTTACCTTGTCTGTGTTTTGCCTTTTTTTTCTCCCAAAATGCAGTCCTAAGAACTGATGAGCTTGTACGTCCACCCAAAGAAACTGTCAAGGAACATAATAAATTTGCATACTGCCTTTTGGAAGGATGGAAGTTTGAAAGGATAGAGAAAACTTCTTGGAAGGTTGGAAGGACAGAGAAAGGTTGTATTTTGAAAGACATCCTGGTATGAAACTAAAATTACTACATCTATAGGTAAAGGTAAAGGTTTCCCTTGACGTAAAGTCCAGTCGTGTCCGACTCTAGGGGGCGGTGCTCATCTCCGTTTCAAAGCCTTGGAGCCGGCGTTGTCCATAGGACACTTCCGGGTCATGTGGCCAGCATGACTCACGGAACGCCGTTACCTTCCCGCCGAAGCGGTACCAATTAATCTACTCACATTTGCATGTTTTCGAACTGCTTGGTGTGCAGGAGCTGGGACGAGCAACGGGAGCTCACCCCGCCGCGCGGTTTCGAACCGCCGACCTTCCGATCGACATCTATAACTGTATCTATATCTATATCAAGTCCCCCCTTTGGGGGGAGAGGGGCAGTGGCAAAATTAAATCAATCAATCAATCAATCAATCGTCTATATCTATCTAGAAAAGCATACATTTTTAAAAATTCAATTTCCTGAATCAAAATTCTGAATCCTGAAATGATGTTAATACATCATGAGGGGGGGAAAAGAAACTTGGTTTCAAAAAATATATAGAAGAGAATACTGTACAGCTCCTTGATTATTTTTCTCTTCCATGAAACTTATACCAGCCTTCAGGGAGTGGGGAAGGGGATTTATTTAAGAAATTTAGATTCTTTCAAGGATAAAAATTCATGTGGTTCTATTGCGGTGAGGGTATCTATTCATCAGCTTGGAGAACAAAGCCTCAGACAAATATGGCTGACTTAATGCTCCCTAAACCACCAGAAAGATACATGGAGAAATCAACCACAAATAGGACTAAACCCAGATCTCCTGCCTCAGAGATCTCTTTGGCCCTGGAAGAAAATAATTTGTTGCAATAAGTCTAAAATATCAGGAAACAGTACCTCCGGAGATGTTCTGTGCCTTGGACTGAGGGCTCATTTCCGTGATCCCCTTGGCAGATGAAACATTTTGTAGCTATCATGTAGCATCTGAGTAACTCTGGATTGGGACTCATATTTTCATGGAGTTTTACCATTGGTTGGTTCCCTGCCAGTCATCTTCTTTCCACCCCACACCAATGAATAACAGGAGCAGCTGGCAATGAACCAGCCTAGTCTTATGACGAGATAGCGGCCTGGGGACCACACCTCTTGTGTTTCTTAAGCTTCCCACAAACATGACACTACAGTAAAATGAAAGCTGAAGAAATCAGTATCCTCCCTATGAGTAAGGCAACATCTGGAAAGGATGAACCTGTCAGTTCTTTTCTGTACGTCACAAAGATACTTGGGATGTTATTATCAAATGTTTATTTTTCCAACATCTAGGAGTTGCCAAGCTGCCATTCACCATTGCGAAGTTGACGCTTATGGAATGGGTCCCTCAACTATCTTTACTTGACATTAAGAAAAACTCACTCTGAAAAATGCAAGATATGGACATGCTTTTTAGTGTCATATGGCCTCTCTTTGTTTCTTAGTGGCATGTCAGAGGCAAAAATAGTAGGAGGGGAGCACAGAAACTGAATTAAGTATCTTTTCATTTACTGTAAATAACTCAAATAAAATATGGCTTAGTTATTTCTCATACTGATCAAAGGTACAACAGTTACCAGAACAAGGAACAGAAGCAAACTGCCATCTTCCTTCTCCAAGCCACCTTCCTTCTCCAACAAAACAGATTAAGGACATGAAGAAGAGTTTCACTGCCCCAAATTGCCTCATTATATGTCAGTGAGACATATAAGCATCTCATCTGAAACTAGGGCACTTGCTGGAATTCTTGTGTAACATTCTCCCATAATAAATACTCAAAACCAGATCTCTTTAATCCTTGTTCCTTGGATTAAATGTTTACAGTTTAAATTATAAAGAAGGGTGGCACTCTCCAGCTATGTAGTTCCTAATTTCCCCATTTGATTACCATTTGGTAGCAACCTTTTAAAGTTTCCTGGAGTTGCACCTAAAGTTTTTGGGGGGTATATAGCTCAAGGGCTTCAGATTGTGCTCTTCTGCTTCAATGGTCTGAATGAAATCTGTGTTTAAAATAACAGCAACAGAGCAGCTTCCAGTGAAATGTGTAAAATAGATTATCTTATATTGAATATAGTGGATATATTGAGCAAGTGTGATTTGTTTGCATTCATATATTTTAGAGAAGTTTGGGAAGTTTTGTCGCTTTTCTGTTGTCTTCTCCTTTGACATTGATCCTTTCTCCCCCTCCCCCTTAGGATACTGTTGTTGCTCTGCTGCTGTAATAATCAAAAGAACAGAAGATCCTCTTTAAGCCTATGGAATGTTTGTAGGAGGAAACAATTGATAGCTCAGCTTCATAGAAATAAAGTAGTGATGTCTCTACCTTGCAACTGTTTTTTTTTTTCTTTAAGAAAAAGGAAAGAAAGCTTTGCAGTTCTGTGGGCAGAGGCAGGGAAGCACTGGGAACATGCTTCACCCATCTTAGGCAAAAACAGAAAGGGGGCCCATCAAAAGGGTCATTGACTTAACAGGCCATAACAGGATCAACTGCAAGATTATTATAACAAAAAATAGCAGCTGCCAACCAGCAGCGAACATAGCAGCCTGGCAGTGCAGGATGAAATGGAAATGGCTGTACAGGACAGAGACCGTCTGCTGCAGGGAGGGTGAGGGCAGACCCTGCCGTCAATCAAAGGTTGGAGCTGCTGCTAAACAAGATCAAAGGACTGGAGACCATCAGTTTGGAAGGGCTTAAGGTGGTTCAGGTCAGAAAACAGCAGTTTTGAATTGGAGCTGGAAAACACAGGCATGGGATGCATTTGCAATGGGCTGGGAATGGGAGGAAGATAGCGCCATCCATTCTTGCACCCAGGAAACATTGAATCACCTGCACTGGTGATGGGCCAAGCAGAAAGTGTGGATATGCCCTCCATTTCATCATACTGTAGTGGAAGAGTAACTAGGAATTGGATGGTGATGATGATGATGATGATGATAATGATGATGATGATGGCGGATAGACAGACAGACAGACATTCTTCTTCATCAGGAGTGCATCAAGCCAAAACCCAATGGGAGTTTAGTGAACAACTTTTTCAAGCTTTGATAAGAGCATGAAGTAGGTTAACCTTCCTCTCACTTTGTACTGCAGTACAGTATTCATTCCCCACTGCGTTTGTTGTTGGTTCTCTTACTAAACTAGGTTACTTTCCTAAGGATCCATTTGCAATATACAAAGTCGCTAAACAGCTCTCCTAATACAGTTTATTAAGTGCCCCTCCCCATTGTGAAAGGCTGGGTCCTCCACAAAATCTTTCCATTCACTGGAGAACCTGAGTAGTTCTTCTTAAATGATGAACCAGATGCCAGTGGAGAGGACTGATTCTCTTAGCAGTATGGAATAGCATCTTAAAGTACTGTAACAAAGACCTGCATCTGTATATCAAAAGATCACTCTGCTTACTCTCAGCCAGCCAACTTAATTCACATGTACAAATTTGCTGTTCAAAAGTATATTGTTCTACAGAAATAAAGACCACACAACCAAGTCCATATAATCCACGAGATATATTAATATTTATTATCTTATTTATGTTTTTTAACTTGTGACTGAGGCTTAGAGTTTTTATTATCTTTTTTATTGAAAAACAGCCCAGAGTCCCCCATTGGGGGAGAGGGATGGTAACATAAATCTAATAAATAATAATAATGATAATAATGATAATAATATTGTACCTTCCCCCAAAGATCACCTAGTTCTCCCAAAGTTTTCTGGTTCCAGGAAGGATACTATCTATGTCTACTACCTGACCTAACCATATATTCTGTCCCCATTCCAATTTGTACAAGCAAAGTATATTAGAAACATAGATATAGAACAGTATTTCTGACTCATGATTTTCTTTCAAAATAAAACAGGATGTTGTGAGGTCCTCCTTTTTTACTCAAACAAATAGGCTTCTTTGCCTCAGAAGAAGTGCTGAGGAACCAACCCGGGAACTCTGCAGATTCAAAACAGCAGGTATCACCATTGCCTTCACTCTTACTATAAAAAGTGAAAGCTTTGCCGTTTTCTGGGTTTTTATAAAGTTCTGTAACACTGTTCTCCTAGGAAAGGAGAGGGAGAGCCCATTAGAAAAGTTATGTAGTAACACTAGGACAACATAGTTGCAAGTTTCATAAACGATCATTAGCAGCCCCTTAGAAGATTTCTACTGTGTATTAAGATAGGATTCGTGTTTCCCATTTTACAGAAAATACTATTTTATTATAAAGTAACACAAACCAGCCATTAAAGTTGATTTTACCCAATAGGAAGAAAAGCTGCCTAAGTGTCCAGAAAGAGATTCTATCCAATCATGTCAAATAAGTAGCCATAAAACAGGTAAAACCAGGAGGGAAAGTGCAGCTGCCTTAATACTATTTTAACTTTTCTTACCAAAGAGACCAACGCTGCAGTTACATTCCCTTGCAAAATATTATGGAATGTGTCTCTGAAGGTGGGGGGGGGTGATGTGGTGGATTTTGGCGGTGCTGCTGGTTCTCAGGAAGGAGGGAGCACATTCCAAGGAGGTGGAGGAGATAAGAGGAGGCACAGTCCAGGAGGCGATGGTGGGAGAACAAAGAGGTTCAGAGTAGCCCCACCCTAGAGCTCTCCCAGGTTATCTCCCCTTAGGTTAGGTAGAGTAGCTTTAGTCTGGCAAGATTCTGTCTATATGGTATGAGCAAATAAAGAACTGGAGTTTGAATGGACTGACTCTTCGTTGTTCTTGGGCTGGGCCTGACATCAGTCTTGCCAGACTAAGGCTACTCTACCTAACCTCAGGGAAAATAATCTGGGAGAGCTCTAGGGTGTGGCTACCCTGAACATCTTCATTCTCCCACCATTGCCTCCCAGACTGTGCCTCCTCTTATCTCCTCCACCTCCTTGGAATGTGCTCCCTCCTTCCTGAGAACCAGCACCACTGTCAAAATCCACCACACAAAACCAGGAATGAACAACCTTTCATCAATCTTATCAAGGGAAACCATGTAATAGGAAATATAAAAAATATTATAAACTTGTAAGCATGTTGTTGGGATTCTCTATGAAAAGTGAGCCAATGGAAGGAAACCATTCCCAAGTAAATTATGGCCCTATCTAAGTGTTGCTATTTTACTCCATCAGGTAGAGCCTATGGAAATCCTCCTAGTATATAATACTAGTACATAATGTATCACTGAGAGTAAAAGAATAAAAAAAAAGGACCATTTTCCTAGAGAAAGCAAAATATTTTTGTAATGCAAGTTAAATACTCACTTTTAACTCTATCTGATGTTGACCATCCCCAGACTTCACACATGACAAGGAGTAATTCTTTTGTCCAAGGCCCATAAATATGGGTTTCTGTTTTGCATCTAGAGAGGTATTAGGAAGCACGGCAATTAACTGCTCTGGGGAAGAATAAAAAAAAAGAAACAAGGTCAAGGGTTAAGAAAGAATGAAAAGTTTTTTCTATTGATTGAGATGTTTTGGGTGAGAAACTACTGGTGTTTGGTTAAGAATATGATTTACAAACATGAGGAGGTCTCTAGGAATATAAGTCCTCATATAAGAGGAATGATTTGCAATGGAAGGGACAGAAGCTTGTCAGAAGGTAACTTAGAGGTCCTCAACCTATTTTGCCCAGTGCTGTCATACTGAGAACTGGAAGAAATTGTGCTGAGCATGAATATGTCAACGACAACCCAAACAGTCCACGTCTCCACTTAGAAAACATGATGTGATAGAATTCAAACTGGATAGTTTGCTTTCTCCCCCTTCCTAGCTTCCTAGTTTGTTGTCTATCACAGTAGTTTTGCTTGGTCTCTTTTCTGCTCAGGTGGACAACTTTATAAACAAAACATTGGACTAAAGTCATTCACTGTGCTTTATTCTAACAATATCTGAGACCTACAGTATATGGAAACCAGAGGACCCTTTGTGGTTCATTTTGCATATAATACTTTCCCTTTAACGCTTTTGAATTTAAAACTTTCTTCCCATAAAATATCAGATAGGTCAAGGAGACAAGAGGGGTGTCTATGGGCACATTGGTGCTCAGGGGGAAAATGTGGAGGACTCAGGTTTAGTGAATGGAATATGCAGCAAGTCTTCTTTAATAAACAACTAAGAAGTTAAGTTTGTACCTGGTAAATTAGAAGTTTGCAAGTCTGCCACTAACATTTTCTCCACCAAAAATAAGTATTTCTGATTAATATCCCAAAATTTATATAGTCGGGGTTCATTTTCTGAGGCAACTACTGATTCACCTGGCTCTGTGGAAGAAATATGTATCTGCATCAAACCCACATTATATATGCAAGCAAAGGGAATATTCTAAAGAAGGAATAATCAGAGAAGGTTAGAACAACGCATATCTCACTGAAAAATGAATTTCAAATTATTTGCACAGACCTACTAAACAACAATGTCTCTCAAAAGCTGTTTGGTCTTGGTGGATATCATACCAAGAGGCAGGGGAGAATCCTTGGATGCAGCCATATGGAATGTAAACATGGAAGCAGCAGAGAAGATATCAAGGGACCGAAAGAATAGAATTACAAGTGGAAGAGTTCTGGATAACGATGGAATAAGAACAGGCCCTAACATATGGAGAGCAAACAGTCATAGGACTGCATGTTTATAATTAACGCCAAAGATGGGCAAGATGAAAGCAGCTGTAACCTAGAGTCGCCATCATTATTCTGTTCTCCCTTCTCCCTTTTTTCCTATCTTTCTTCTACTTTGTACTCTTTCCCTTTCCCTTCTCTTTCTCCCTCCCTACCTCCTTCCTTCCCCTTTTGTGTTCACCATGCTATGATTCAATCAACACCCAACTCCAGCGCATAGCCCTAAGAAAATTCTTATTTTAAAAAACTGAAGATTGTATTTGCATAGGATTGAGAAAACGAAGTTCATTTTTACAATGTCCAAATAATTAAGGATATATGCATGATTGGGCAATGCTTCCAAAACAGCAAATAAAGAGAACTACATTTTTCTCACCTGGTTTCAATCTCCAAAGTGAATCCATTTCCTCATCCCAACTCTTCTTTTGAGGCCCATGTGCCATCTTCCCAACCCTTTCTAATTTTTCAAGTTCTTCAGAAGAAGGGAATAGTGTAGGTTACAATTCCTGGCAAACAAAGATTGAAAATATCAAACACATTCTGAAAAATGCTGGTTGATAGATTTCTTCAAAAAGAACGTAACAACTAAGAGAGTAAATAAAGTACACAGAGAAGGGGAAGGGGAAGGAGAAGGAGAAGAAACCCCATCCTCACCCCCTGAAGACCTGAGGAAAGGGGAATATGAAAGGCCAGACAACAGAGAAGGGGAATACTTGCACAGACTAGAAGCATTCAACTCTGAACTTTGGTCTTTCCACCATCAGGGAACAGTCTAGAAGGGAACATTTGTAGATGTTGTTTGTTTCATTGAGTGAATTATTGGCCATCTTTTTAGCCTATACATATTTTTATTACCTTTGGATTATGTGTTTGCTTGTTGTTGCATCTTTAAATGTGTTTTAGCTTTTTTGAAGCTGCTTGCTTAATGGAAAAGCTTTGTGAAAAACCCAGCAATGTGCCTTCTTTCTGTGCTGGGAGCCATACTGCAGAGCAGATGAAGGTAGGGAGCAGAAGTTAGCTATTAGTGATAAAGATGAGGATTTATAGGAATTTAGGAGAAATTTATAGCAACCATATGATATTCTAAGCCCACTGAAAAAGGCTTATTCTTTTCCTCAAAATTCCAGATTATCTAGTGCTATAATTTCCTCTCTTGTGAAAGGAAAAACCAAAAATAAAACCATCAACACCACCCCAAAATAGGACATTGTATCATTACTCATTATTTTTTCTTTATATTATGCTTCCAGCAAATTTCTGAGAGTGGTGAAAGAGGTTTTACTAAGACATTTGAATCCTGCTGTCCCAGAATAAAAATACTCAAAGTTTATTTGAACTTGGTGGCAAGATTTTTCAGATTTCAGCACCAGTCTAATACATTTAGAAATTCAAGCTGTTTTATTATTATCTGGTGTCATAAGGCTTTTAATTTTTCTTATGAGTTCAAGAATGCAGGGTATGTTGAGTTGCCATGAAATGCATTGCCAGTTGCATTTTTAAAAAAATTATCATTTTTTTTTCAATTTACTGGACATGGTTTTAATAATTTGCATCCCTGTTTTACAATTTAAAAAATATAACAGCTGAACTATAAGAAAGGGATCAGAATAAATGAACAAGCCATGCAGATGCTTTTAAAAAGTGCTAAGTAGAAAAGCAAGATAAATAAATTTAAACAAGTAAATATAAGGGCTTATTCAAACTAATTTTCTTAAAAGAAGATCTGCCTGTTATAATCTAGTCCCAAAATACTAGAAAGATCAAAGGGTATTGGCCAGAAAAGGAAAGGTCCTCTGCCCTGTGGACAGTTGTCCTAGGAGCAGGGAGTCTAACCCAAGAAACCAAGAGATAATACCTGTGAAGATGTTCTTTCTAGGGCTGAAAATTCCTTCTGCCTGTTCATTTCTGGAATTGACACGTCATTTTATAACTATCAGAGGGCATGACTGACATGCCCATGGATAAGTTGGGAAATGATCCCCATGACTAATGTAATACCAATGATGTTTTATCACTGGATCGGCCCAAGTGAAATTTATTATCTCTGCTGGGTTGCTTCTCCATCCCCCCGCATCCTAATCCAGGTTAGCGCCCATTAGTGCTCCATCTAAGGCACAACATCATGTCTCTCCTGTTCAAATTATTCATAAGGGTTGAGAAAAACCCGTGGTCTGCTGTACTGCCTTTCAAACTTTAATGCCCAGTTGTGCCCAATCTTCTGAACAATAAGAGGATACGCTTGTCCTTTGAGGGGTATGTCAAGGGCCACAATCCAAACCCGCCCAAAAGGAAGCATTTTGAAGTCTCTCAGGGCCACCCCCAAAGCTTCTGTGGGGCAAATGAAGGAACTGAAGATTGTGCACTTTTGTTGTAATGGCTTAAATAGAATTTAAGTTTCCTCCCACTGGAAAAAGCATGTTCCAGTGAAATATTTGATATCCAAGTGCAAAATACATGTGCCTTATGTCAGACACCTGAGATTTTTCTCTCTTTGAGTTTTGGGAGGGTTTAATCTCCTTACAGCTGTCATCTTCAGCAGTTTAAACCACATGCCTTGCTTTTCCCAATCAGGTGCCCTCTGGGTATGTTGTCCCTCAATTCTTGTAACACTTATCAGCTTTATTCTCCTATGATGGAATGTTTTTTGGTTAATTTTCCATCTTTGGTTCCACCCACTCAGCTACCCTACTCATACCTTTCTTCTTCCTATATGTTGGTGTGTTTGTACAATCCGTTAAAACAGAATTAGAGGGGTGGCTGTTGGGGATCAATATTTATTATTTAATATATGAAGTAATATCAGGCATATTTAAAATGGAAGTGCACAGATTAAAAAAAAGTTCAGAGTCTGAAACAGTGATTCAGAAACACTTTGGATTTATCAGATTCTTATACAAACACTTATGTGACTAAATGTCGATGTCAAAATCTATCTCTCTATTTCTCTTACTGACTACCCAGCAAAGATAATGATGATGGTGATGGTGATGATGATAATTTATTAACTGTGTATGCTAGTCAATTAATCACCATAGCCTGGTTTCAAGTGACAATTTTGATGAATCATTGGGACTGAGTAACCTTTTAGAAATCTTGCCAAATATTAGTTTTAGGGGGTGGGGGAGAGGTTATAATAGGCAGTTTTTTAAAATAAAAAACTGAATTTAATAATTTTAAATTGTTATTTTAAAAGATCTACTAATAACATTTTTGTTTGTTTGTTCATTCGTTTTTAACTTCCTGACAGAATTAGATGTAATGAGTAGGCAAAGTCTACCTTTTTGAAGAGAACATGCTTGCCAATCAGTCCTAGGACTCCTTGTCCAGAAGCAATCTTCCCAGAGTATTCCAAAAAAGAAAACAAGTTCCTTCCTTCCTTCCTTCCTTCCTTCCTTCCTTCCTTCCTTCCTTCCTTCCTGGAACTTTTTAGAAGGACAGCTCTAGTATTTTGTTTTTTCAAAGGAGCGTCTTCCAATTGGGAAAGCAAAGTAATTCACATGCCACACGTCCATCCAGCTTCCTTATTTTCTATGTTGATCAAGTACACATTTCCCAAATATGCAAGTTTCCATACATGTTTGGTCAAAACTTATCAGGGCAGTGACTAGTTTTTCTGCATCTGTCTGTTGTTGAAGTGCAATCAAATCCTTCTGCAAACAAATTTCTGTGTGGCTTTTCCAATGACCCATTCTGACGACAAAATTGGACAAATCCTAAAACTCAGGATGAGGGTGCAGTATTTTATATCTTCATTACATTACATCCAAGAAGACCAAGTAAATTTTGTATGTTAGGGATTCATTTTACACAGAAAGCCTTAGTAGAAGAGTATATTTGCATTCCTAAGTCTTGGTACAAACAATAAAGCTGAATATTCATATGCATCAAAGATTTAAATAGGAGTGAAACCTAGTCTGGATGGATCAATACGTTGAAACCACTCAGTCTGAAAGCAATTATTTACCAATCCCAAATTCTATGCCACTTTAAGTTACACCCACATACCAGAGCCTTATTTAGGTTATTGTAGGATACACAAGGAACCTCTCTTATTATTCTTTTTTCCTTATTTAAGAGTGATTTGGGGGAAAAGATCAAGTTCCTCCTTGACACATGAAATAAAGGAGAACCCACTTAAACATGTGGCACTGCAAGTTCCACATGAACTGGACATGATAGTACTTAAAATAGAGTATTCTGCAAATATGTGTTTACTGTAAAGGTCTTCCCCCAGCTTATTGACATCCAGTTTATTGGCCTGTTTTCTCTAGTAATTCAATTTGTGTTATGCAGAGACTCTGCTCTTCATGGTACATGAAGCCTTCATTTTAACCCTTTTATCCATAAATATTCATAAATTTTCTCTTTCCGTTCAGTTCCTAGCAAACCTCTCTTTGCCTCTGATTGCTTTCTGCTTCTGTGTGCCCTCATCTAAATAGACCAAACACCCTAAGTGTACTGGAGTGAAACTTATCAAGATCCATGGCATGCAAAAGCAAGGATTGAAACAAATGAGCATTGAATCAGAACAAAGGCTCCTTCTCTCAAATGGAGTTTTATGGACCAAACAGAAGCTAACTATCAACCCAAGGAAACATGTCTTTGTGATCAAGGAGCCATAAAATGTGGGCAAGGGGAGATACTGTATCCCATAACTGTCCTTAATAGAGAATATCTCCCATGCAAACAGGAAACAGATGCTTCCTTTCTGTTCATGCATCATCCTACAAATTCTGCCAGGTTTTCTCCGAGGTAACAATTCATCACACACACAGAAAATGCTGCACCTACCTTTGGAAATTTTTCCCCTCCTTTCGTGCTACTGCTGGCAGTCTGGCAGTTAGATGTTGAAAGCAGGCAAGACATGCATATCAAGGTCTCAGTTGGAGAAGCCCATTTTTTCTCCTGCACTGCAGCCATCAATGACATGCACTTTTCAGATGTGATAGCTGACCACACCCTCCTTCTCCCAGATCCTGTCTCTCACCATGGAGGAGAGCAAGTGGGTGGAATGCAACCCAACCCAACCAGACAGACAAACCACACCTTCCCTTTCCCCAAAGACCTGGGTAGTTTTCTGCTTCCTCCACACAGGCACATCTCCAGTAGTGAGAGATTGCAGTGGGCTGATGATGTCACTTGGGAATCAAGGCAGGAGATGATGAAATGGGGAAAGCCCTAATGTCACTAGCGAGAACAAGTCCTTTTACTTGTATCAGTGCTGCCACAGAGAGATGTTAGTTGGGCTAGGTGAGTGTGCATTGCCTTTTTTTTTTTTAATCTGAATAAACCTCACAGAAAACCAGATGCTGACTCCCAACAAATCTGCAGATTACACTTTTGTTTTTATTATGTTTTAATTAGTACATTATTATTTCCTCTTTTGTAAATCATCCCCATCAAGGAGTCAATTTTTGCAGCAAGTTCTATACAGTACAGAATTGGGCTGTACAAAGCATTGGAGAGCATGCTTCAAATCACTGTTCTTTGAAGCATTCCCTTAGCCACAGTCTCAGGAAGGGCTGCTTTACAAACACAAGAATCAACCCTTATAAATATGTTAAATATATATATTTAAATAAATATCAACCCAAGCTTTAAATTCTGGATCTATTCCTTCACCCTTTCAAGTCAGCAGTCTTTTGGCCATTCTTTTGATTTTTTTTTTTTTTTTACTTTGTTTTGGGTCTGGCTTAAAGTTTTTGAATATATCTACAATTTCTTCATCCCAAGTCATCTTTTGGGCTTTTTCTTCCATTTCCTCAGCTGTTCCCAAATTTTCAGATTTCTCTAGAATTCCTCAGCAAGAGTTGGCTGGGCATTCTGCAATGACAGCTGGAAAACCCTTAATTTTTTGTTAATTATTTTTAATGCATACAATCTTCATTTTGTGAATTTTTTAATGGTTAAAACACAGAATTAAGGATGGATAGATAGATAGATAGATAGATAGATAGATAGATAGATAGATATGAGATAGATGATAGACAGTCAGACAGACAGAGTTAGAAGGAATTCTTACCAGGGTTCATCCCGAGCTGGGAATGAAAAGATGCAGGCAGTTGCTGGAACAGAGGTTGAAGGTTTATTTCCCAAGATCATGTATAGAGTACAGAGTATGCTGGTTGGAAGGTGGCCACACCACACCTGTATTTCCCCACTGTTGCTATGCAAAGGTGTTCCCGCCCCCTAGGAACTTGAGGAAAGTGCAGTTTACCCGAATTCAGAGAGGAGGCGCTCTATGGTCAGGCCCCCTGCTGTTGGTGTTTCCTGTCCTGGTCGTCTGGGTCCCCTGCAGGGCTGTGGCTTTGTCTACTAGCTTGGAATGTTCACCTTGGAAGGGATCTTTTGTGACTGGATTATGGAGATCTGTTTGGCTGGGGAAGAACCTTTACCTGAATGGGCTCTGCTAAAGTCTGTGAATGAGCGGCCCTTTGTGTTCCAAGGTTTCTGATTGAATCGGAAGGGAATCCTTTGTTTAACCAGTTGGGCTTCCTTTTACATATTACTCTCTGGCATCTCCTTTTTGCATCAAACTCATTCTACTTCGTAACCTTTAACCTTTTACCTTGCTTAAGGAGAAGGCAATATTGCAGGGAGACAGTGTTCTGGGGGAAGACAACATGGAGGGCAGGGAGAGATCTTAATTCCTTCCAACAACAGATAGATAGATGATAGATAGATAGATAGATAGATAGATAGATAGATAGATAGATAGATAGATAGATAGATAGATAGATAGATAGATACGATTGATTTCAGTTCAAGACCAAACAAAAATTCGGATAAACAACTTCTTGACTTGGTTAACAACTTTAATATTTAGATATCACATCTTGTCCCCAAGACTTCTTGGGTCAAGGTCACATCCAAGTCTGCATAATCAAAGTACTTCTAAATGTTCAGAATTTCAGTTTATGCCCAGAAGTATGTAATATAATATGTCTGTTGAGCTCTTCAGAGTCAGTCTCTGAAACACACCTCGGAGCAAACACTTATTTAGTGCAAATGTAACACCTGCAGTCGGCTTGTTATGGCAACTTTTGTAGATCCAGTCCAGAGTGCTCTAGAGCCCTACAACATACCACTTCAACAACAACAACAAAACATATTTTTCTGCCACTGAAATAATGAAAACAAAACCACCCAGAAGCTGCCCATCAACTCTTAATGTTGGTTGTGTTTCCACCTACTGATGTAAAACACAGTGGGATACTCTTGAGTGAAATACACTTACTCCCAAGGGACTGTGTGTTAGATGATAACCTAACACATTCAACCAATTCATATCAGATCTCAGGCAATGATGCAGCTCTGTCTAATAGTCCGCCACACACAAATGAAGCAGTGAGTTAACTGGATTAGGTTCAAGTTTCCTAAGCATTCTAGGGGCCAAAATACAGGGATGTGACTAACAAAAAATGCTACAATGGCTCTACCAAATTGTAATCAGGTTGCAATAATGGAGCAGACCTAAGAATATAAGCATTGGTAATCTTGCTGTAGCATTAGGTTATATCTTGCTTCTAGCTCCATAACCAAATAACCTTAACTCAAGGATTCTCAGACAATAGGTTGGGATCCCCTGGGGGAAGATGAGCAACTAAAGAGGGGTCATGAAGTTTTTAAAAACCTAATCAGGTTCTCCTCATATGGCTTTAAGGAAGTTATGAACTCTATCTTTCCAAGGCAGTTTATTCAGTCAACTCATGGGCATCAGTTACCATCATGGGCATTTTCATGGGCATTCAGTTACCATCGTGGGCATTTTCATGGGCATCAGTTACCATCATGGGCATTTTCATGGGCATCAGTTACCATTGTGGGCATTTTCATGGGCATCAGTTACCATTGTGGGCATTTTCATGGGCATTCAGTTACCATTGTGGGCATTTTCATGGGCATCAGTTACCATCGTGGGCATTTTCATGGGCATTCAGTTACCATCGTGGGCATTTTCATGGGCATTCAGTTACCATCGTGGGCATTTTCATGGGCATCAGTTACCATCGTGGGCATTTTCATGGGCATCAGTTACCATCCTGGGCATTTTCATGGGCATCAGTTACCATCGTGGGCATTTTCATGGGCATCAGTTACCATCGTGGGCATTTTCATGGGCATTCAGTTACCATCGTGGGCATTTTCCTCTGAACAAAAGACACTGGAGGTGCTTTCCCCAAAGAAATGAATATGTTATTGCTGCAAGTCCCTCCCTCCCTCCCTCCCTCCCTCCTTCCTTCCTTCCTTCCTTCCTTCCTTCCTTCCTTCCTTCCTTCCTTCCTTCCTTCTTTTTCTTTCACACACACACACTTTGCTGTTTGGGATGCACTCACAGGGGGTTACTTGACAGATAATAAACGTAAGCACAAGATATAATTCTATCTTTATTGTTTAGTGAGGGGTAATTTTGATGACAAATAACAAGCAGACATTGCTTAAGTGCCTTATGATCTGAGGAATTCCAAATATTTTTGCTCAATCTGCTAAATTGTTTAAGTCTGCATTTTTACTTCCCGCAAAACTTGCATTCCCCATAAAACTTGAAATAGACGTTCCCCTTAAATAACTCTAGAGATGGGAAGTTCCACTTTTTTCTACAGCTTCAGAATAAAAAACTGTAATGTCAGTGCCTCCTTTTTGACTCAGACCGATAGGTTTGTTTGGCTCAGAAGAAGTGCTTATGAACCAACCAGGGAACTGGGCAGATTCAAAAGAGCATGTTTCTGAGCTGCCATCCATCTTGCTATAGAAACTGAAATCCAAAAACCTTTCATTTTGTCTGTATAGCTCCATAATGTCTCTCTCCTAAGAAAACATGAAAGCTTGGTTAGAAAGAATATTGCAACAATTGATTGACTGGAGTTGGCTGCAGGGTTTGAAGTCCTAGACAAAAGGGTCTGGGGGCAGGTCTCTTCTCTATCAATATGTCCTGCTTCTCCTCACTCCTCTTCGGATGGCAAGAGTCCAAGGAAAGCTGGCCAACCCAGGATAGTGACTTCTTTTTCATTTCCCACAATGTTCTAGTGAGATCATAAGTTGGAAGCATATCAGTAGTTAAAAGGGTGGCCAGATCCAGCCACACAGCAAGGGGAAAACCATGTGGTCTGCAGGTTGTGGATTGCCCATCTTGTCACAAAGAATCAGGCAAGGAGGAAGGAAATAAAATAAAGAACCAGAACAAGTGGCATCTGAAAACCGTGCTACTGAGCAGCCATCCAAGACCATCATAAATTCCTGACCTTGAGAACAAAATGAAATAGCCGTGAATGGCCTTTCAGAAATTGGTTCTTCACCAATGGTGATTAAGTACTTGGTTCCCAGTATTATTTACAATAGTCCAATTTTTTTAAAAAAATCTGAAAAACACTAATAAGAGTAACCCCTCAACCCCATCGATCATACTCGGAGAACATACAGTAATATAAATCCTATCATGTTTTGGTACCTGGTGAATTGAAATCCTGTGGGTTTGCTATCAGCATGCTGTTGACCATGAAGAGGAATTTCTGGCTAATATCCCAAATTCTGAACAAGCGGGGTCCATTTAATCTTAGAGGTACAAACACTTCTGAAGTTGGTTTCGGATAACACTTTTTCAGTTGTGGAAGATACACCATAAAAATGGTATACATATGTTTATACAGCCATTCATTCTGCTTAAAACCATGCAAGCAAAGAAAAAGTGTGGTCAAGTGGTTTGGCTCAGTACTCCATGTAGCAACTGTATTGTTTGTCAGCTGCCCCATTTAATTTGGGGGTTACAGCTCAATTATGCATGGAAAGGGTGAATGGGCCCTGGACATCACTGCTTGACATGACCAAAATATGCAAAGGGGAATGACTGATTGGGATGATCTACTTACCATATTTATGTATGTATTATGTTTGAGTTTATTTTAATCATTTAAAGGTGTTCCAGAAATTCTATCAAAACTTAAGGTTTGTTCTTTTCTCTGGCCTAGGAAACCCACCATCCTTCCAAGGGAAGATCCAGAGCCAAAGGAATGCTAGATTCCAGACCAAATCACATAATATATAATTTATGGATATAACACATAACTTTATTGGGTAGTGATATTGCAGTATATTTCAAATTTATTTTTATTCGTTGATCACATTTGTATAGCATGTAAAGTATAGTATAGTATAGATAAGTAACAGGAATGAAAGAACTGTGTTTTTGTCCACCCTTGGTACTGGTGTGGCACCTGAAAGATTTCTAATTCATTTCAAGGATCTGAAAGTTGAAGCTGTCCCCAACTCTGATGTCTCCAAGACTTTTATCTCTCTGTTTGCTTTGCATGTCTCTCACGCACACACACACACACCCTTTCATCCCCTCCCTTTGCTTCTGCATCATTTCCCAGAATTCTGCCCTGCCCTTGGTAGGGAAGCTGGCAAGGCAGAACTATTCCTGAGCTCTATTATTATTTAATTCATTTTGTTTCAGTAAGATTGACCCAGCTTGCAGAACTGGTTTTTCCAGCAACCTCCGTAGGAGATCTCTTATCTCATTGCCTGTAGGGTAAAGGCAGCTGTTTTATTAAGGAGTAATCCTGCTTGTGCATACACGTAAAATTCCCTTGAGTGAAGCTTGACTCCTGGTGATTTCTTCGGCACAGCCATGTAGTTTTCTTGGCAACAGTACAGAAGTGGTCTGCCACTGCTATCTTTTGAGATGTTCTATTGATTTCCCAGTCTAGATGATAGCACTGCTATTCCCTAGTGGTTCCCATCCAAATGCTAACCAGGTCCAAACCTGCTTAGTGTTTCCAGATCAGCCAAGGTTAGCTAGGTGTGTATCTACCACTGGATTTCCTGGGATTTTTAAAAGTATGACTATGTTTGCTCCATCTTTCTTATTATTATATCTGTTATATTTAATATTGAGCCTATCAGGGGAAAAAGCGTGTGATTGCTCTAAACTGTTAAAGCCCAACATCAGTTGCATCAGTGGAGTCCTTGGTGCTCTCCAAGCTTGGTTTTTTGCTTGCAGTGTTGCAGTGTTGGTGGGGGTGTGGATTTCTCCTTGGTAGTTTCTTGATCAGGGTATGGTTTTCTGCTTGTTTGTCTGTCTTTACCTAGTTGGGTAATGAAACATCTGCAAGCCAACAACCAACAACCAAACTTGGAGAGCACTAAGGACTGCACAGTTCAACCCTGAGCTACAGATATTCTCTGCTATTGGAATCAGTTGCATCAGTTCTGGCACTGGGCACTTTCATAGAGATTTAGCATCATATTTCTCTTTAAAAATAAATAACAAGATGACACATCAAATTATGTCTCATGAGATGGCACAATGAAGATGTCTCATTTGAATGTGGTCTACATCAGTGGTGCTCACATTTTTCCAAGCCATGGGTCTGAAGAGGCATATTAGGGGCTGCATTTGCTCTTTGCCCCTAGATATTTGAATGTATTAATGTAAGTCTTCCTAAGTAATGTATAGCTATTATTTTAACTGAAAGTTAGGGTTTAATTATTTGGAAGTTAGAGTTTAATTTGATTAGATAGTGTTTAAAGATTATCTGAAGCTAGGTTATTACTTGAAAGTTTTATTATTATTATTATTATTATTATTATTATTATTATTATTATTATTATTTTAAGTTAGGCTATTTTATATAATGTTAGTTCAATAACTTTTATAGTGATTATAGATTTTACAATTGTAAGATGTATTCATTTATTTATAGCTGTTAGTTCTGTGGGTTTTAGCCTTACCACTATTTTAAACTATAAATCTAATAGTAATATATAGATTTTAGATTCATAAATTTGTTCATAAAACTTATAGTTTTTAGTTTATAGATCATAATTCCATAAGTATTTATGGTAAATATATTTTACATTATTAGATTGGAAATATCTCAAGAAAAAAACAAACAGAAAAATAATAAGTAATTTTTCACCGTGTTCTGGTTTGTACTGTTGGAATAATTTCATCATTTCCTCATCCCACGTCTTCTTATGGCTTTTGTTCTTCTGAATCCCCATTTCTACTATTTCTCCCAGTTACTCCAGGTTTGTTGCTGCTTCAGGATGTTGGGGAACTTTTCCACACTTGATACTACTATCCAAAGAGAAGCTGTTAAAGGAATTTGGCATCATCAACTGTGGTTCCTGAGAGACAAAGAATAGAGAGACCATCCAGCACATTCTGAACACCCACAGAATGGAAAGAGATCTGTTGGCATTTCCATGCACTGAAAAACTTTGACTTTTGTTCATCATAATTTTGCCCCCTTCCTATGAAATCTCTGCTGCCATGTGTCATGAAAACCCCTGGCTTCCTTCAGTTCAAGTCTACTCTTCTTGAATCTCTTCAAGGCAGATCTATTCGATCCTCATAGTACTTCTAAAAGACTCCACAGACTCATTCCCCACCTCATCTCATGTTCCTTCACAATGCTTAAAGTAGCAGTTCCTTTCCTGATGAAATCTATTGTTTTACAGATAGTCCTCACTTAACGATCATTTGTTTAGTGATGGTTCAGACTTAAGACAGTGCTGAAAAAACGGATTTACAACTGGTTCTCACACTTATGACCGTTGCAGCATTCCGTGGTCACATGATTGCCATTTTTGACCTTCCCAGCTGGCTTCTGGCAATTAAAATCAATGTGGAACTGCATGATTCGCTTAACAACTACATGATTCACTTAATGCCCATAGTGATGCACTTAACAGCCGCCCCAAAAAGATTGTAAAATTGGGTCAGATTTGCTTAATGACTGCTTTGCTTAGCAAACAAAATTCCAGTCTCAGTTGTGGTTGTTAAGCGAGGACTTAGACTGTACTGTACATAGACTGTACTGTCTATGAGAAATTTAACAAATGTATTTTCCATACTTTTGCTGATCTTAGTGGCAAAGAACTTTCTTTACTCTGATCAATCTATTTTATTCATTTGATAGGAGTGTTTGGTAGGGAAGAATTTGGCCACCGTATTCCATGCTTCTAACACACTGAAATTATCTATATCAGTTCCACATCTTTTTCTCCTTGAAGTATCCATCTCTCTTACACTCTAAAATAAGGAAGGCTTTTCAAGAGGGATTCAAGAGCCACTGTTGGCTAGAGTAACTATGATATGAAACCCAGAATGATTGGGTGTGCATTATGCACCATGAACAAGGCTGGGGCCTTTCACCATGGAGAAGTGGCAGGGAGGAGATTGGGGATCCATTTCTTTAACCACGTTAAATCTCTTGCAGGGCTCTCAGTGTTGCTTCTGAATGTTTCATGCTTCAAGAGAAGATAAAGTTCAGCAGCATAGATAATTACACCTATACTGTAATTGTAACCCTGTGTTTGTAATAAAAGATGTATGGGTTTTATGATCTGAACAGAAACCAGAGCACCGTATATCAAGATAGGCTTGTTCTGAAAAGGAATTGAAGACCAGGAACCAGCTAACAAAGCAAACTGTAAAATGTGGAGCAAAGATGCATTGCTCAATTTTTGAAAAGATAAAGCATCTGAGGTTGCCTTCTAATTTTGTTCAGAGGGAGAGGAAATATTTAACTCTTTGAAGTGTAAGCGCAATCAACGGCTGCGGCGGCTGCTGCTGCATCTTCATCTCTCTTTTGATACCATTTGAGAGATGTGTAAGAATTTATATTTTAAAAAGGGTTTAATCCATTTCCCCCAAATCCTGCCATCACCCATTCAAGATTTATACCTCTATTTTCTAATGCAAGAGGGAGAAGTGAAATTTGTTTACAAAGTAAAACAACAGAAAGTCTTGTAGAGTACCATAACATCAAGTTTTGTCACAATCTGCTTCATAAATTGATTAGTCTTGCCTGCAAAAGAAACACAGAGACACACACTCACGCACACACTGAGGCTTAATGGCAAATTCATCAATACCACCTTGAAATCAAACTGACCAAAATCAAGCAGTAGCATGCAGATTTTTTAAAAAAATGGCAAATCGTAAAATCCATATGAATTATTCCTGTTATTAAAAGCTCATGAAAAGAAATGCATTCCAACCTGGTCCTCAGATGACCACAATAATAGATGGCAAAATTGGCCAAGAAAGAACTTAGCACTAATGGGATGATTTAGCCCTAGAAACAGGGAAAGAATGTGCAAAAATATAATTAAGATTGTACTTGTCCTGGTGTGACAATTTTCTTTGGCTGAAAGATCCTTCTCTGTGTCCACCTCTGAGATCTGACATAATTTACAGCTGCTCTGTGACACTGGTGGATGTGTCTACCAACTGAGTGGAAATACTGTGATCCATGAATGGTTTGTTAAGCTTTCATTTCTTTACAGAATGATTTAGGCAAAGCAAAACTTTTGTTGGCAAGGAAGTCCTCCACCTGAGAGCACTAAAGAATGCTTAGTTGTATTTCCCTCTTATTTTGGAGAAGAATTCTCATTAGAAACATTTCAAGCAAAAATGAATTTATTAGTATGTGTGGAGAACTTAGAAAATAGGTGCTTTATCAGATTACTATTAGATTGTTACAAATAGTTATAACATCTGCATTATTCTTGTGATTCTTGTTGGTATGTGTGTGGCATCTATACAGACAATTTGCAGTAAAATGCTGCTTATACTATCTGACTATATACTAATTTCTCACTTAATTCAGACATTTACTTAAAAAGACAACACATATACTTCACAATTGTGAAAATCAGAAATATTTTAATTATAATTCCTGGTGGGGTATATGGGGTGCCCAGGGAGGGTAGCACTCTGGTGAAAGGTCGTGCCATGCCCATTTTAAGGCTGCTCATTCACCTTTGATCCCTACCTGGCCTCAGCTCTCACCTGCAGGGCCACAACTGGGGGGGGGGCAACTGGGGCATGTGCCCCGGGCGCCATGCTGGAGGGGCGCCCAAATGAGCACTGGGGGGTCGCCAAAATGGGCATGGAATCCATGTTTGCCCTGGGTGACACAGACCCTAGTTGAGGCCCTGCTCACCTGTGGCTCCAAATAGCTGTAACATGTTTGTCTTCTTCAAACCCAAAGGACTACCTATATAATTCCATGTGACTGAAATTCACAAAAGCTAAAATTATTTAGGCAAGCATTTCCATACCCCATAACAGCTGAGACCACTTCTATGTTTCTTCATTCTGGTATGTTGTATAGATAGCTCAAAGGGTTCTTCTCTAAGTCTGGTGGATCATATTTTTATTCTTTTGTCCCTGTTTCCCCATTTTATCCTCTCATCATCCTGCCTGATGAAGGACATTAGAGGCTAAGAAGCCTCAGCTAGCCCAAGAGAACTGAAAGAACAGGAATTTTAACCAGAGTATTCCACATTCTAGTCCAGCTCTTTGACCGCAACATCGCTCTACCAGGAGATAAGAAGAAAAATCTCAGTAATGTACCCTTAACATCACAAGGGTACTCCATACCTTACTGTCTTACTCAAAACACGTCTTTCCTACTAAGTGCCAATTAACGATGAGAAGAACAGCATGCATGCAGCATTCTGCTGCTTACACTTTTTTTCCCCTTGAATCTAAGAGAAGATCTAAGGATAGCTCTCAGCCCTTGGAGTTCCCCCCCATGTGATGTTGTTGAAACTTGGCAGTAAAATGCTGCAACTG
Organism: Candoia aspera; assembly: GCF_035149785.1. NCBI lineage: Eukaryota > Metazoa > Chordata > Lepidosauria > Squamata > Candoiidae > Candoia > Candoia aspera. The sequence continues at coordinate 12,884,079 of NC_086161.1, read as the reverse complement.
CATGGCATAATTTTTCAGGTTATTTTCATTTTTATTCTTATGGAAATGAGAATCAAAACAAATGCATCCAGCTTGTGCTACAGACAAGAAATCAGCTTTGCCCCCACCTCTTCCAGTGACATTGCTCTGTTATGTCCTCCATAGTCCTTGGAGGCCGGAAAGAAAACAAAACAAAGAGGGCAACCCCCAACTTACATTTCCTCCCAACTAGATATTCCATTTTTAATCAAGCTATGAAAGTTTCATTCTACTACATGTAAAATACACTGGCAACATAGCCCTGCACTACTGCCTTCCTCTTTATTCGTTTTTCTTCAAAACTTTACCTTGTAGCTTTTCTGGGAAAAAAATACAGTGATCTCAGTACCTCCTCGAATATTAAAATTAACAGGTTTGTTTGGTTGAAGAGAAGTACTTAAGAACCAGCCAGGGAATGCTGCAGATTCAAAGCAGCAGGTCTTTCCACTGCTACTCGTAGGGAAGAAAGAGAAATTCTTCAATTCCCTGGTGTCTCTGTAAAGATCCATGATGTTTTTATCCTGAGTAAATACAAGAGTCGGTTAGCAGAGCTGCAGGATTAGCTACTTCTCTTTTTTTTAACATTTATTGTTAAAAATATTGAAATATAAAGATTTTTTTTATTAAAGCATGACGAAACAAACAGAAAAAGACTGCTATGTTTGAGTTAAAAGAAACTATTGTAAAACAGAAACAGTAAATTTTTAGGGATACATCCTCTTTCCTTTCATTTGTACCTGCAACCGCAGGGCACAGTTTATATATTTGAACTTGGAATCAAATATTAGTAATTACCAATAGAAGACAACAGCACTGGCAGGACAAGCTACTGTATATAAACAGGGAGCAATCCCGACACTTACTAGCATTGATGATGTTACCTAGTTGGGTAATGAAATGTCTGCAAGCCAACAACCAAGCTCAGAGAGCACCAAGGACTCCATGTTAGTAACTGTTGTTAGTTTCTATTTGAGTCCTAAAAACCCCCATTCCAGATGTCTAATTCTGCCTTGCTCTGTGATATATATATTATATAAGGTAGCCAATCCTGCTTCAATTTAGTTAAACTTTGATTGCAGGCATATACTGTCAATTTTCTCATTGTAGCTTATTCTCCAATTTTAGCCTCCCAAGCAGGATTAGCTAAAACAGTTTACTTACCTGGCCCCCACAGTTCACAACAAGCTTAATTACTTATTTCCACATTATTTATTTCCTATATTAAGAGGAAATTCATTGCTAATCACCTCGCCAAGGTGAACAAGCAATAAAAGCAGCAAAACAAATCAGAAGCACTTCATTAAAAAGCTATTATCCCCACCACAAAACATCAATAGTGATTTCTTTTTTTCACCAGACAGCTAAGGCTGCAACTGCATGCTATTGTGATAAGTACATAAGTCACAAAAACAGGGAGAAAAAAAAAACAGAATGCATTGATTTGGCAATCATAGTGTCTGTGTTTTTCCTAGAAAGTTAGTGGAATACTGCAAGGCTTATTCTTTCAAAGAAAGGGGTTTATGTGGGCATCACATACTGTGGTAGTTTTTAATGCAGTGTATAGATCATTCTATGAGAGCCAGTTTGCTCTAGTGGTTAAGGCATCAGGCTAGAAACCAGGTGGCCAGGAGCTCTAGTCCCACCTTAGGCCCAAAGCCAGCTGGGTAATCTTGGGCCAGTCACTTTCTTTCAGTCCAAGGAAGGAGGCAATGGCAAACCACTTCTGAAAAACCTTGCCAAGAAAACTGCAGGGACTTGTTCAGGGAGTCTCCAAGAACTGGACATGATTGAACAGATTAAAAAAAAGTAGATCATTCTATTATAGTAGGAGAAAATAAGTAGGCAATTCTTCAAGAATTAAAAAATGAAACTCACCACTATCACTAGCTGAGGATCATCTTTATCTGACTTCACACAGGACAAGACCTTTGTCTTACCACTGAGGCCCAAAAAGATGGGTAGTTTTTTTTGGTCTAAGTTAACATTGGGGACCACAGCCACCAACTGTTCTGGAGAACAATAAAAATAAACATGAGTCAACAAAAACAGAGAAAAGCATCTTTATTTGGAAAGTAGAGTTTTGCATCAGAAGCTGTTAGTGGAAGGATGTCAATAAAAAAATTTAAGGCTATTGAAATTAACCATAAAAGCAAATATTAGTTTTAAGGCATGCATTAGGTCATGACTTATTTTATGCTCACATTGATTAATTTTCAGATCATATGATAGCTTGTAGCTTGCACCCAGTGCTATATCCCCATTTGAATTCTCCTCATAGACATTTTTACTTAAAGTGGTTACCTTTAAGTGTAATGAGTATCCAGAAAAAAATTGGTGAGAAACTAGTGATGTCAACAACAGGATCTTTATTGACCACAAGAAGCATTGGTCCTTCTGGACTGGGGATCTTTTTCTTTGGATCATCCATCTGAACAATGTGATACTTCTCCCTCAAGAGATGTGGATCTCAGGTTGTACTGAACAGGGAGACCAAGGACCATTTTTCAACCCACCAGTCATATGTCCAATCCCCACCTCCCTAAACAGTCAAGTCAGGTTTTGGACAGTGGAACTCCCAGCAAGACTATTTGGATTAGACTTTAAAATCTCATCAAATCTCCAGTGGTGGAATAACTTCCCTGCAATCTTAATTGCAAGATTGCTCTCCATACTTCTGAACTCAGAATTTCTTGCAATATAGACCAGTAATATTATTTTGGAGTTTGGTTATTTAGCTAACTATTGCCATAATAAGTCCTCAATAAAAGCAGAGTGGTAAATACCAAGTTCTTTATATTATCCCCTGGAGTTGGCAAACGTCAATGGCAAACAATCTGAAATATCACTCTCTTTGTCCTTTGTTGTGTTTGGCCTTTTCAACCCTTTTCAGAATTTCAAGTTGACTTAAGATAATTTGCTTACTTATGTGTCAAAACATCCAACACTTCTGTTTCCCTCTTTTTTCCTTGATTGAGAATACATAGTTTCAGTTTCTTTATTATTACGGTCACAGACCAGAATTACAAATGAAAAAAGAAAAAAATTCATTGCAATGCATTGAAATACATTAAAAATACATTAAATGAAATAAACAAAACATGATAATATATTTACAAATTGGTAAAGTTGTCCATGGGCAGTCGAGGTCTGCCTAATTTGCAGACAGTATAGCAAAATTTAGCTATGTTCAGGGAAACTAAATCATTCTGATCAGATAGCAACAACTGAACATAAAAAAGATCAGAATTTCCTGGATATTTTATCAAATGAGGAGTTATTAAATGGGTTCGTGAATCCTTATAGAAAATACAGTATAGCAGGACATGTACTATAGTTTCAATAGCCCCTTGTCCAGAGGGACACAATCTCAACTCCTATGGGACTTTTTTGTAGCGGCCCTCCAAAACTGCTGTAGGAAGAACATTACAGCGTGCAAGAGTTAATGCCCTCCGAAATTTGGAGACAGTTATATAATTTAGGTATCTTGCTGGCTTATAAGAAAAGTGAAGTAAGTGATGCGGTCTCCACCCTCTCCAAGTGCCTGGGGGCTGTGGGGGTCTGGATGGGGAACAACAGGCTTCAACTGAACCCTCGTAAGATGGAGTAGCTGTGGATTGATGGCCCCTCAGTTCCCAGGAAGTTGCCATCTTTGGTTCTATTGATTGGGATTCCATCTCCTCTTGGATTTTATATTTATTATCTTATTTATGTTTTTAAAGTGTGACTGAAGCTCAGATGTTTTTATTATTGTTTTTATTGTAAACCGCCCAGAGTCCCCCATCAGGGAAGATGGGCGGTAATATAAATTTAATAAATAAAATAAATAAATAAATAAAAGGCTTGATTGCCCAAAAAAACACTCTTAGGCAAAGCTGACTGGTCCTGCTGAATTTCCAGTCTTTGATACACTGCTTGAATTCAGTAAGTGCACGCTCATAGCCCATCATTAGGAATGCCTCACAAGAGAAGCTGAGATATTGTAGTTTTTGTGAGATAGTTCTGAATCATACTGATTTATAATTATCCTTAAACAGGAAAGAACCCAAACCCGTAGGAAAAGACAGTAGTTTCAGCCAATGCGCTATAATACAAGTCCACACACCTGTTTCAACTTTAGGCAACCCTCCTTCCCTCCTTAATACTACATTTGGGGTACAGGGGGGTACCTGAAATATGGCCCTTAAGAATTTGGATTGAACCCTTTCCAATGGTGTGAAAGAAGGATAGGGTCCTAGCTGAGCACCGAAGAGTAATTGTATGCGAGCCTTAGCTGAGTATAGCTTCAGTGCTGCTGGGATATGCTGGGCTCCCCTGGTAAAGTGAAAGGACTGGATTGCTGCCAGTGTTTTTTGAGCGTTTTGTATAACGTAACTTTGGTGCGCACTGCGTTTAGTGGAGCTATGGAAAACCATGCCCAGATATTTAAAGGATTTAACTTGTTCAATATTCTGGCCGTTTATCCTCCAGATGTGCAGTTTAGGTCTCTTTGCAAAGACCAAAATTTTAGTCTTGGTATAATTGATTTCGAAAGCTTCCTCAGAGCAATAACTGGCCAGAGCACTCATGGCTCCTTTGAATCCAATTTGTGTTTGTGATAGGAGTACTATGTCATCTGCATACAACAAAGTTGCAATATGCCTATCTGCCAATTTTGGAGGGCGATATTCTAATTGATTCATTTTGGCCACAAGTGAATTGATATACAGATAAAACAGCAGAGGAGCTAAAATACAACCCTGCCTCACTCCTCTGTGAGTCAGAATCTCACTTGTGTGATGGCCTTGCGTACTGCATCGAACTTTGATTCTGGAGTTCTTATAAAGATTACGCATGAGCAGCAGTAGCCTTCTATTAATTGTAGTATAGATAAGCTTAGACCAAAGCCTTGCTCTGGGAACCAGATCAAATGCAGACCTAAAATCAATAAAAGCGGTATATAATGTCGAGCCTGTTTTGGATGTATATTTTTCGGCCAGATGTTGAAGTATAAGGGCATGTCCATAAATAGAATGTCCAGACCTAAAACCTGCTTGCTCATCTGCCAACATATGCTCTGAGTCAATCCAGTCAACTAGCTTATTGTATAAGTGTCTGGCATAGAGCTTATTTATAATACTTAAGAAGCTAATCGGCCTGTAGTTAGCAGGCAGGTCTCGAGTGCCCTTTTTATAAATAGGGACGATAATAGCTAGGCCCCAGTCCTCTGGAATTTGTGCAGTGCGCTCAATATAAGTAACCAGGGAAGCAAGAACAGGGGTCCACCAGTCCAGGTTGCTTCGTAATATTTCGGGCATAATGAAATCATTCCCTGGAGCTTTACCAGGCTTTAGCTGATTTATGAGCCTCTTTATTTTAGCATTTGTGACAGGGGCCCAGTCTGCATATACCCAAACAACTTCTAAAGCTACATGCAAGTTTATGTGGATATGGTAGGACAGCAATAAACAAGTATCTAGGTGACAAATCTGGGCAAATCTCCTTCTGAGACAAGAATGTGGTGCAGAAGCAACTGAAATGACCACCAGCTCCATGGTTCTCCATCAAAAGCAGCAAGTCATAAGCCCTTGGTTATCAACTCCAGAATTTACAGTTGTACTAAATTTGGTCCATTATTTTCTCTCCAGCAGCAGAAAGAACAATCTGAGAATTACTAAAATGCTATTGTTGCTCCCTGATACCTGATGAATCACAGTAAAGTGGGGCTGCTATCAGTTGGTTGTTCACAAAGAAGAAGTACTTCTGATCAGTATCCCAAATTTTGAAGTTCCAGGGCTCCTCTATAGCAGAATCTGGAAGACATGACCATGAATGGGTAAATATATATAGAATGATGTAAACATACAGTACATTAGTGTAGAAAGCAGGTGTCAGTAGAAGAATGTAACTTAATGAGATTCCCCCAACTTCCAAATGGCCCCCACTCTGCTGTTGTTTAGAAGGGCCATGAAGACCTGGTTCTTCACTCAAGCCTTTGGCGAGGGAGAGGGAGACCCCTCTCTTCTTCATGCTTGCCATCTTTTATCTTTATTTTTTATGTTGTATTGAGTTGAATGTAATTTGATTGTTGTGAGCTACCCAGAGTCGTTGGGAGTCGGGCAGCATACAAGTTTAATAAAATGATGTTGTTGTTGTTGTTGTTGTTGTTATTGGCACAAAGCACCATCTTGCAAACATTGTTCACATTCAAGGTTCAAATCATGGTTGTAAATTGCAAAGAGACCGAATGCAAATACAAACATGCATATTGATACTTCCCCTGGCCCATTTTGTACAATCCTTGAGACAAGTCTAAATCTCTCCATTGTTAAGAAACTGTGCATAAAAGCAATTTATCAAGTTCCCAGTTCTAACACGTTCATCCTGTGATGAAAATGTGGGCATGCACAGCCAAAGAACATGGTACATCTAACATTTTAGATCCGAATCCTAAAGTTGCTTTTCACCTTTAAATGCATGGAATAAGGCTTCCAATTCCTCATTCATGTTTCTCTTCTGTGACTCCATCTCAATAGCCGCAAGGGGTTACTTGTGTCTTTCTTTGTGATTGAGTTTCAGGCTATTAGATGCCTCTTTTACAGTTTTAGTTACAATCCTGGAAGGAGCAAATGAAAGAGATTAACATTACATACTATAATTCATGATAAGAAGAGAATTAGAGTCCACAAGTCATTTCTAATGATACGAGATCAAGTTCTTTGATGTGTATGGATGGAATGAAACCAGAAAGATTGGATTTTCACAAGAAGGAAATGCATTGTTTTATTGTTTTCATTGGATTGTTTGGATTCTGTATTTCTTACTACGGCTTTGCAGCATGCTGAACGGAGAGTAGGGAATTAAAATGCTTTAGATAAAGAAGAAAAAGAAAAGAAAAGGGTATGACTCAAGAAAGCTGCAGGACAAGAAAGCAGCTTTGGTTTGGTGACATGCTCAAAGTCAACTTCTTTGGCTACATGGACCGACAAAGGTCCTGTTTGTTATCTCTCTCCAAACAAATCTCCCACTATCATCTCTATCCCAGCATTGTCTGCAGCAAGAGTGGGCAACTAGAACCGGGCATCTTGATAAACCAAATAGTAAACATCGAAATTTGGTAGGCTTTTGAGATTTTTTCGTATTAAATTGAAGTAAGAAACAAACTGGGTAAGCCCAGTCTTAATGTCCTTGGTGCTTTTGTTAAAAAAAACAAAAAAACAAATTTCCATTTAAACATTCCCAAAAATAAGAGGTCAAACAAAACTGCCTTGTTTCCTGGGGGGTTTGGAAGCTGGACAGAAAAGGAATTTGCCTGGTTTACACCTGAACCTCTTGTAAAACTCAGAATCAAAAATTGGCTGGCTGGGGAATTCTGGGAGTTGAAGTCCACACATCTTAAAGTTATCAGGGTTGAGAAACCCTGTTTTAAAGGAAAGGTATATTGGGGGTTGCTATGGTTATGCATGGTTTTGGGTGGGACATCCTTTAGTGGCATGCATGGTAGAGTTCTGAAGCTCTAACAAGATTTCCTAAAACCTTAAGCCTTTGGTTGACTTCTCCTGTTTTAAAGTCATAGGAGCATTTGTCAGCAATTTCACAACCTTTTGCAAGGCTCAGCTGCAGAGACAGCTATCGCCCACAGTATTTCTGACTTGGGAACGACGGCAGTTCTCCTTGCGTGGTTTTTAGACAGATAGAGAAATATATTGGGCAAAGAGGTTGGCCACAGTTTTCAAGGCACTATTTCCACAGACAGCTAACTTGGTAGGTAGGTCAATCTGCCAGAAGAAAACCATCTTCAGCACTAGCAAACAGAATGAGCTTTCTTTCAAACATTTGCGCAGGAGTGTCATGGGTTCTTTTTAAACTAGACCCAATTTGATTGCCTCAGGCTCAAAAGATCCCTCAAAAGCACTGGACCCTATGACAACTAGAGTTTTTCTCTCTCCCTATAAGGGTTGGGGAGATGTTTTATCTTAAACCAAAAAATATGTACAGTACAAAAGTGAAACTTAGAAGTATCTACAGTATGTGAGTGTTTTCTACAGCTATTATCTTAATCTCCTATCTTATACTCTATTTCTATTACTTATGAAACTATACTATACAAAGTTATCCTGTTATTACTTCACTATACTCTATACCAGTGTTGCTCAACCTTGGCAACTTTAAGATCTGTGGACTTCAACTCCTAGAATTCCCCTTTATACAAGATATTTGTAATCTAGTAATTAGATTAGGAGGACTGGGCCAAACCAGGCAAGTTTAGTGGGTGAATTGGGGAATGGTCATCATCTCTCACCTAACATACCTGTCAGGAGCAGCCCAAGAACAACCAAGAGTCAGTCCAGCCAAACTTCAGTTCTTTATTTGCTAATGCTGTATAGACAGAATCTTGCCAGACTAAAGCTACTCTACCTAACTTAAAAGGAAATAACCTGGGAAGGCTCTAGGGCAGGGCTATTCTGAACCTCTTGGTTTTCCCACAACTGCCCTCTGGACTATGTTTCCTTTTATCAATTTCACCTTCTTGGAACGTGCTCCTTCCTTCCTGGGAACCAGCAGCACTCCCAAATCTACCACAATACCTTAAAATATAGTTAACAGGATTAAATGGAGGGGGCGAGGTGTTTTAGTCATTTCCCACTAGTATCTGATACTATGGCATCAATATCTAACCATCACAGGGCCAAAATACGAGGCATATAATATAAAATATAATGAGGTCAGTATATGTCATGAGTGCCGTTGAGCTGAAGTCATCAGCGCAATGGCACACATGACAATAGCAAGGAAATAGGTGAAGGGGCTCAAGATAAGTAGCCATCAACCCACAACGACTAACGGCCAACAAACAATAACTAAACGGATCACGGAGCACACCCAAGCCATCAGCGCCAATACAACGGAGATCGCCCAGCTGACAGCAATCACCAGAGGAATAGAAAACCCGATGATGGCGATCCCGGAACGCCAGCGGGGCCTCACAACCCCTCACCCACCGGCAGGGCAACGTATTGGACAAAGGGGGGTGACGTGACTGCGAGTGAGGGGGCGCTGACCGGCGCGGGGTATTTAAACCCCGCACCGGCGCACTCCTGTCACTCTCAGCTTTTTTCTTCCGACGCTGTAACTGCGCTGTGAATAAATCAGAGCCTGATCCACGAACCAGTGTCTGAGTATTATTCAGAGGCAGGCAGCGCATGACATAAAGCTGAGAGTCATAAACTCAGCCTCGCCGAGCCCCACCGGACGACAACGAGCCGCGGGAGGAGTAGACGGCGAGAAGACCAGCAAGATGAGGCCGGAGCGGCGCGGGCAAGGAGCGCGAGCCGCGCGGCAAGAGACAGAGGAGGACCGACCAAGGCCAGAGGCACCGCGGACTCCCGGAGCCATGGACGCCCACCCCACCCGACCCGAGCCTCAGCTCCAACCCCAAGGGGAGATGGCGACGGAGGCAACCCGACCGCGGGAGGGAGCAGCACGACTTCCGAAACCAGCGGAGGACCCCGCGCCCCACATCGCACCCCAGCAACGGGCGTGGAGCGACAGCCCAACGGCGGTCAACACGGAGGAGGACGATGGAGACACCCAGCAGACGGCGGAGGAAGCGGACCCGCGGCAGAGGGAGGATGAACCCCGCCGGCAACCCACCCCCACGGACGCGCCAACGGAACCGGCCCCAGCGGCGGCGCGGGCTGTGGACGAGGAGGCACGAGCTGAACTCGCGGCCATGCGGGCTCAACTGACGGAACTCCGGACCATGCTCCAGTCGCTTATGCCCCCCGCGCCACCCAACGACGTCCCCGCACAGGCCCACACCCCGAGCGAAGCACCGAACCCCCACGGGCCAGCGGAGGGTCAGCAGACGGCACAGGCGGACGACACCACAGACCGGGAAGCGAGAGGCAGGGCCGCGCAAAACGCCCGGGCCCCAAAGGACTTCCCCATCTTCTTCGATGGGACCCCCACGAAACTCTCGTTCTTCGTCACGAACGCTAGGGAGTTCATGGGGAGGCACGGACACTCCTACGACTCCGAGGCTGACAAGATCGCCGCCGTGGCGATCAAACTCCAAGACAGGGCGGCGGACTGGTACGTCCAACTGTACGAGTCCAGCTCCCCCGCCCTCGCCACCTTCCCTGCTTTCATCAATGAGAAAACGGCCATTTGGGTGGTGAAGGACTACTTCTCAAAGCAGGCCCACTTCATCCCCTGCACGTCGGTCCCATCCGCACAACAGCTAGCCAAACTCTTCCTCATCCACGTGTACAGGCTACACGGATGTCCCGCACGTGTGGTGACCGACAGGGGCACACAGTTCACCTCCAAATTCTGGCGGGCCTTCCTAAAGCTGACGGGGACCCAACAGGCCCTATCTACGGCTTGGCACCCCCAGACGGACGGAGCCACAGAGGTTCTTAATGCCACCTTAGAGCAATTCATACGATCATATACTAACTACCACCAAGACGACTGGGCTGAACTGCTCCCGTTTGCCGAAGTCGCATACAACAACGCCGTCCACACGAGCACGGGGAAAACTCCGTTTGAAGTAGTCTCGGGGCGCGACTTCGTCCCCATACCGGAGCTACCTCAACCCCCGGAACCCCAGGTGGACGCTAGCGACTGGGGACGGAAGATCGCGGAAGCATGGCCAGTAATCACGGCGGCGCTGAAGGATGCACAGGCAGCCTACAAAGAGCAGGCCGACAAGCACCGGCGCCAACAACCGACGTTCCAAGCGGGGGATATGGCCTACCTATCCACCAAGTTCCTAAAGTCAACCCAACCCTCGAAAAAACTGGGGCCTAAGTACATCGGGCCATTCCGAGTCACGCAAATAGTGAACCCGGTAGCAATACGCTTGGACCTGCCACACAACCTACGGAGACTCCACCCGGTGTTCCACACCAGCCTCCTGAAACCGGCAACCACCTCCCGATGGCACCCAAGCACGCCACAGCCCTCACCGGTGATGATCGATGGGCAACACCACTTCGAGATAAGGGACATTCTCGACTCCCGCAAGCAACAAGGAACTCTACACTATCTGGTCAGGTGGAAACACTTCCCCCACCCGGAATGGGTGGCGGCGCACAACGTTAACGCGCCTGACCTAACCAGGGCATTTCACCGGGCATACCCCGACAAGCCACAACCAAGGTCAGCAAGCCAAACCCCCCCCCGCAGGCCCCCCCGCCTCCCGTGCCCCAAGGGAAAGGGCCCCCCCAAGCCCGCGACTTGGGTGGACCTCCCCCCCCGGGACTCACTCCCCCCGCCCCGGGCCCACGAGGTGGTGACAAGCGTTCGCCAGCACCCTCCCCCCGCCCCCCCGGCCGCGGGGGAGTGGCAAGCAAGTCAACAGGGCAACCTGGGGGCAACGCCCAGGAGATACAACAAAGGCGACGCACTTTAAATGGGAAAAAAAAAGAAGGGCCCTACCTGGAGCTGATAAGCACCCGACCAGCCACGCCTCTCTCCTCGCCGAACTGAGCCAAACAAACAGGGTGTGGTTGGAGCATGCGCACGCCAGGACGGGACCCGGGCATGCGCACCATGGACACACCCTGGGAAGGCACGTGGTAGAGGGAGGAGCAAAGGGAGGGGCGACAACTACTCCGGCGGGAATTTCGAAAAAAAAAAAAAAAAATTCCGTTTGACAGCTCCACCGGAAAAAAAAAAAAAAAAAAACCAGAAAACCGGGGGGGAGCACTATTCGGAAAGGGGGCAGTATGTCATGAGTGCCGTTGAGCTGAAGTCATCAGCGCAATGGCACACATGACAATAGCAAGGAAATAGGTGAAGGGGCTCAAGATAAGTAGCCATCAACCCACAACAACTAACGGCCAACAAACAATAACTAAACGGATCACGGAGCACACCCAAGCCATCAGCGCCAATACAACGGAGATCGCCCAGCTGACAGCAATCACCAGAGGAATAGAAAACCCGATGATGGCGATCCCGGAACGCCAGCGGGGCCTCACAACCCCTCACCCACCGGCAGGGCAATGTATTGGACAAAGGGGGGTGACGTGACCGCGAGTGAGGGGGCGCTGACCGGCGCGGGGTATTTAAACCCCGCACCGGCGCGCTCCTGTCACTCTCAGCTTTTTTCTTCCGACGCTGTAACTGCGCTGTGAATAAATCAGAGCCTGATCCACGAACCAGTGTCTGAGTATTATTCAGAGGCAGGCAGCGCATGACAGTATAATTTCAATGATGGCTGGGTGATGCTATGAAGATGCTGTACGTCCCCAGTAGGGAAACATCCTTTATGAAAAAATCCATTCCCACAACAATATTAGTCCCAGAGAAAATCCAAAGAAATGTTCAGATAAGGAACTGCATAGATGAGGCCAGCTCAAGCTTCCATTTTTCCTCTTAATTCTTTCTCTCAGCCCTAGGAAGAAGGCAATGGCAAACCACTTCTGAAAATCCTTGCCAAGAAAACTGCAGGGACTAGTCCAGGCAGTCACCATAAGTCAACACTGACTCAGGTCAACACTGACATGGCATCCTTTAATCTTGCTTGGGATTTTTACTCTGTAAGACTGGGTGTTGAATTCTCTCTCAGTCCTTTCATCCAATCTAAATCCTCTGTATTTTCTATTAACGGCAGAGATTTAGACTAGGAGGAATGATAGTTGGAGGACTTTGATCCCCAGCCTCACAGCCTAAACTAGTGCACAAATGGAAGAGAGAAATCTGAATGCTAAAAAAAGAAAGAAAGAAAGATAATAAGAAAAATAATAGGAACTTTAAAAAAAAAAAGTACCTGAGCAGATGGAATGAGTCCTGCTCAACTCTTGAGTTTTCTTCTGCTCTGGATTTTTGCCTGGTTTTGTGTAAGTTTTTACAGCCATCCAGAAATTGTACTTCCTTGATAAGTTGCAATCTCAGGCTTAGGGGAGGTGGTGAAAACATAGCAGGAAGTTGCCTTCCCTTAAAGTGGGAGGCTCAATATATTTTCTGCAAATTTTCACACTTTAACTCACCAGGGCTTTGGGTAGCTGCTTCATAAGGAGAGGAAGCTAACGTGGCATGTGGTGTGGAGTGATTTTCATGGTCTTTGTAAGAATCTTCCAACCTGAAAGGCTGCCACTAGCATGTATGAGGGGGAAAATCATTTTTTTAAAAGTGGTTGTCTAAGGTAGCTTTTGTTTGTTAGATTTTTATCCCGCCTTTATTTTTGGTCAACCCAAGGCAGTATATTATACCTAATATTCCCACTTCCTATTTTCCCCATAATAACCCATTAGGTTGGGTTGGGTTGGGTTGGGCTGAGAAAGAATAACTGGCCCAAAATTACCCAGCTGTCTTCATAACTAACAGAGGACTAGAATTCCCAGTCTCCTGGTTTCCAGCCTAGCACCTTAGCTGCTACACCAAACCAGCTCAAATGGCTTCCACATCTTTCTCTGTTAACACCCTTTGAATAAAAAACACAACATTCCTTCACTCCACTTCTATGAGCTGAAAAAATGTTCCAAGGCTGGGCCTCAGCTTCCGTAATTTTTAGTTAGCATTGAGATTTTAAGAGCTGCAGATCCAACCCCTTTGGGTGGTACTAGATTCAGAAACCCTGGCATACAGGAATCCAAGCTTTAACTTGGTGGGTAGGAATGAAATCAGCAGACACCCAGAGGTTGAGGATAAACCAATGAAAACCTAACTTTTCTGTTGGCTTCCTTATTCCTTTAGTTCCTGACATTGATTGCAAGGAACCTGACAGAGCTGTAGCTAACAAAGTAGGAAGCAAAAAGTCAGAAATCAGGCATTTTATTGCATCATAGACTCCGTTGGGAAAACTTGATTTTGAAAGTCAAGGTGCAGGTGTTAAAAAATAAATAAATGTTGAATGTTGTGGGCACTCCTCCAAATTAGCTTGCAATGGCAACCAGCCTGCTTATAAAATGGCTGCCATCACAGGGACTACATCTCTAAACCTTCATTCTCCAGAAGGCAAATTTGTAAGGTCGCTCCCCACTGCTCTCTGTAGCTTCTCAAAATACTTTTCAACGTACTTCTGTCATTCCTTTTCCTCAGCACTTTTCCAAATAAAACATGGAGGTGTAACCATCTGCTATTTTTATTTTCTGAGACTACTTTGGGGGCCTATGTGGTGACCCCAAACATTAAAGACACTTTCCTTTGCAGTACGTCAGCTCCTTTGTTTGTTCATTTTTTAAATCAGAAGGATCCTCAAAATCAGGTGAAGGAAAATGCCTGGCATCAACTCCATATTATTCCTGTAACTTCTCTGAATTACAGGGCTCATTTTATTGATCAGGCTTTACTGATAAATCACACCCTTGCAAGAAGTGGAACTTTTAAAACTAGTCAAACACCTCTGAAGTTACAAACCATCAACTGAAAACTTGAGAACCTAAACCGCAGAAAACATAGATGGGAGGGTGGGACCATTATGTAGTCTTATTAGAACTTGAACAAGCTTGATGCCTGAGTGGAAAATTACTAACAGTGCTAGCTAGCTAACAGGTGTTTTGTGGTTTTGGGTAGAAAGTCCCTAAAGTTCTCAGAAGAAAAGGAGAAAGAGGGTGGTTTAAAGGACAAGCTATAGAATATACTGCACATGCTTAATGAATATTATCTAACACACCTTCCATATCTAATGTACTCATTTTCATACACGTGCAATGTATGTACACGTATGAAAGGGGGAGAACCAGGAAATATGTAGAAGGCGGATGGACAGATTGTAACCTCATAGTACCTAAACCAATGGGGAACAAGAAGGGCTGTACCGATCAGGGCAGAGATGTATAAAAATAAGAGTTGTTGAAGTGTCGAGCTGAGCTGCTTGAAGGGAAGGAGTGGCTCGCATTTATTGCAATAAATGCTTGTATACTCTCCTCCTTGTGTTCAAGTGATTTATTAAATGCGGTGGGGACTCTTTGTCTCCAGTCGAAGTGATCTGGCCACCGCACAGCCAACACCCTTACCTTCACCTGCTACTGTGAGAATCTATTGCTAACAATCTGACAGTTGATCTGCAAGGATCCTGACCTCCACTATACAGATCACAACAATTTAGGTTTCTGTATTTTCAAGTTCAAATTGCTATATTTCATTCGCTCAACATTTAAATTAAAGTAGGTCATCCCCAAAAGATCTTCTGGAAAGCAATACATTAACAACTAGAATCTAAAGAATGATTAATTGCAAACTACATGTTAAGTAAGCTTAATTGCATCCTAATTGTTCAAAGATAGGGCAATTTGCTATTCTGTGCCCATAAACTTTGACTGCTTCCCTAAGGTTCCTCAACTGTTATGCCTCAAGTTATGATGTGTAGAACATGAGGCTGCACACAGTGCCTGTCTTCTTGTGAAATGGACATGACACACCAACTAAAATGAATCAAACTTGTTTATTCATCTATACCCATGTACCATTACAAGAAACATGAACGGAATGCTACAAAGCACCTGAAGGACACTTACAGATTGGTTGGTTGGTTGGTTGACTGATAAGTCATCCAACTCCATTTGGAGTTCTCTTCAGACAAAGCTCCTTGATACAGTATGAAAACATATGGCTGTGATCCCAAAGAAACTCTCCCCTCCCCTCCCCACTTTCAGCTTCCAATGCTATCAAATAAGCAAAATTCATCTCAATGACCTGGGCTGTGGTCTTTTTCAGGCAAAGGTCTACTTGCAACTAAGGACATAACAACGCAAGACCCTTCTACAGAAGAGGGTTTTTTTTTAAAAAAAAATACTTCTTATTGAAGCGTTTAACAATACTAAAGGATAATACAAACTGAAATCAGAAAGAGAAAAGAAAATAGAAAGAAATGCAGAGTGCAAAAAAAAGGAAAGAAAAAGAAAAAGGAAGAGAAGAGAAATTAGGAAAAAAAGAATATTTAAAGAAGTGACTCCCAATCTTGCAACAAGTGCAAGGAAATTTAATATCCCCTCCCCATAAGATTATATACCTAATTCACTTCTTCCCATAACCCCCTCCCCTTATCCATTCACAAATCCAAAAATCATTATCATTTCTGTCCAAGTATCAGCAAAAAGTCCATAAAGGGTTTCCAGAATTTTATAGAATTTTATAGAAAATGTATAAAAATTTAACCCTGATCAAACAAGTCAACTTTATATTCCTTTCTTTTGCATCTTGATCTTTAATTAATCAAATTGCTGTTGTAGGATAGATAGTTAGATAGACAGTTTATTCGGTCAATGACCAGCAACATAAAATTAGTAAGAACAATAAACAGCATCAAACTAAATCAAATGAATACAATTATACATAGACAACTAAAAATCAAAACAATTACAATATAATCTCTAAGTCCCTAGTAAAATGATAACATATTTGTTTATCTAAACATTAATAGATCTATTATATTAATACTATATTATTTTGTAAAATATATATCCTCTAGAAATTTTTAAAAAACATTAAAAAATTGCTAATCAAAATATTCGTAAAAATAGAAAAATGAGCAGAGATCCCTACTTCTTTAACCAGTTTTGCCTTATTATCATTGCGGCAGCACAAAATTTAGCTACTGCACGTGTGATGGCTGGATTTAAATCCTGAAGAAGATGGTTCTCATAAAAACTATCAGGTCTCCCAGGGAATATTTCTATTAAGGGGAATATATATATTGATCTTATATCCCTGTAATATTTACATCGTAATAAAACATGAGAGATGTTTTCAACCTCCTTAATGCCACATATACAGATTCTTTCTGCTAAGGGAGTTTTGTTATACCTGCCTTGCAAGAGTGCTGATGGGAGGATATTGAGTCTAGCTCTAAAAAATGCTATTCTGATCTTAGGAAAGGTTAGGTCTTCCAGATAGCTTGCTGGTTCCCATGTACCCCACCTTATCTGATTTCTACTGTGCCTCTTGTGCCGTAACTGGAGGCCAGTGAGGAATTTTGTCCAGATTAATGTGACTCTCCTTCATATCACAAGCAGGGTCCGTATACAACCCTCTAAAAAATTCTTCCCATGCATGTGATGGTACTTGATTAGGTGGGGATGGGAGCGATTTTCCCAAACCTCTAGTGATATGCCAAAAAAGGGATGTATTCACACACTCCCACACTCCTGCTCTCTCAAGGCTGAAGGAAGGGCGGCACACTTAGGAGTTGTCACGTCACCAAATAAAAATTTAACCTTTTTGTCACAAAAGACTCTGATAGAAAAAAATTGAAACAAAGCTAAATACGACCTCATCTTAAATAGCATCAAAGGGATGGTACACTGCTTGAAAGACAAGAGGATCCGCTTCCGATTTGGAACACTTGGGAGCCATTCTACAGCATGCAAATCTATCTGCCCCTGTTGGCAATGAAGAAGCTGACCCAGGGAAGTTACAATCGCTCTCCTAGTATTCCAGCGTCTGACATTATGTCTATTCATGGAGATAACAAGAGCAATCTGTTGCGTTTGCAGTAGACGATTTAATTTAGCAGGAAATGCTTTGTTTATTTCCAAAGAGTCTTTGTTGTATGTAATTGCCCCGCTCTTTGCCTTATCAGAAGTTAAAGGGCTGTTCTTTAGGAGCTGCAGCTTTTTATCTAATTGTTTAACTTTTCCTTTAGCTGCTTGCGCTTTATCAGCACACTTGCCTTGGGTGTGAGGCTTAGCTGCATCTGTTTCATGAGCTTTTATAAAAGTAGAAGGTTTAAATTCTTACTTTTGCACAAAAGCCCCAATATCTCCTTTCAACACATCCAGCTCATGTTTTATGTCTTGAGAGCTGCTCCAATATCGAGTTAACAGTTTGCACCGTGAGCAAGCATTGCTTTGCCATAAACTCCTTTGAGTTTTCCCATGGAAGTCTCTCCATATTCTGACTTTGTTTTTTATTTTTAGTATTAGACTTAATTTCAGATCCCCTGCGACAGATATTTGGGCTAAGTACTTGGAATGACGATGAACGAGGGGAACCCGCACCAAAGTCCTGGCTCTCATTTATCTCTTCCCTAACAGATAGGGATAGCTCTAATAACTGTTGATTCTCCGGCTCTGTTTGAAGATCCCATTCCAGTATTTCAAATTTGTTGGAGGTGGGAGGAATGTTTATTTTACTTACGTTTCCCTTTCGTGCAAAGCAATCTTAAATTCTTGGTTGTTTAGCAAGCTTCAGTGGAGGAAGGGAATTTGGGCTAACACCATTTCTTTTCTTCCGTTTACTCATGTCAATCAGTCCCGCATAAAATCCTTTAAATGAGCATTTATCCTGAAAGTCATCTTATCCAAACAAAGTTACTAAAATTAAAATAGGTCTAAAACTACTAAAAAGGGAAAAGAGAAAAAGGAATACTAAAAAATACTAAAAATAATTTAATCTATTTTAGAGTGGCAGGAGCTGCAAAAAACGTGTGCTATCAGGCTCACTGTTGTAGGATTGAATCTCCATTCAAGCATTCTTTCTCCCTTCTCAAATATTTCTTCAAGGCTTTAGAAATCTTTTGTAAATCCAAGGGTAAGTCCTTACCTAGCTCACTTTTCATCTCTTGGCTTATCATTTGTATTTCTACTTTGGCTGTCATCTCTGTCTTATAATCCAGTTTTTCATTATTTTCCAGTGTTTCTACCTCAGCTGGAATTTGTTTCACCTCTTCACCCTGTGGTCTATCAATTCTTCCACATTGTTCTCTTTCCCATCTTTTATTTCTTCTTTAGAATCTTCTTCAAAAATGCATTAGCAGGTACAGTAATTATTGCTGTCAGTTTAACTATAAGCTTCTCTCCCAATTCTTCAAAAATCCTTTGAAATGTCTCAAGTGTCATACCATTATCTGTCATTTTGTAAATTTCCCTCTTCCTCTTTTAGTTCCAAAATAAGACAGTTTTTTCCTCTCTCCTTACTCTTCTTTTTTTCTTTTTCTTACCTGGAATGTTAGTCCCTTTTAGTGTCCCATTTCTATAATCACAAGGTGTTAAGTCTTATGAGGTAGACCAGACAGGAAACATGACCAGATGAGCTTCATTCTATTATATTGTAAAGTTACATTAACAGAATCTTGCAAGTCTGAAGGTACTTCTCTCCCCGTCCCCTTTACATCCCAAAAACTAGGGAGGGCCTCCTCTGAGCTTCTTGCCCTGCCCATATTCCTGCTTCATGCTAAGCTACCTTTTATTTGACTGTTCCCTTGGTTGCATCTCACTGCCCTGTCTCCCAAGGTCATTCCCACATACCATTACACAGTCCCAAATCTGTTTCTTTATTTTCAAATTTCAACCAATCATCTGTTTCCTAATAGACTAAACAATTTATGTTCACATGAAGATATTGTTTTGCTTATTTAGTTATTTCAAAATTCTTAGCAAAAGTCCTAATATTCCAAATTCTTCTGGTCCCTTAATTCATTTAAAACTTTCTTGAATTAAATTCTTTTTTAGCTTTTTGCCATTTGTTTTACATTCATTAAATTCCTTAAGCTGGTGGTTAGTTTTTCCTCTATTTTGGGATGAAGTTTAACACACCAGGTAGATTTTCAAATCTGTTGCTCGGAAGACCGCTTTTGACTTTGAAATAATCATAAATCCAAAAGTGTTTAGAAAGTGAGGGTGGACAAATCCAGTGTCCTTAAAGGCTCTGCTTCAGTTGAGAGCTTGATGGTTTCCCTCATCTCCCGGTGCTCAGAACAAGTTGATCGCTGTCCTGCGGTCTCCTCATGAGGAGCAGCCATCTGGAGCACAAGTGGGCGATTTCTTATCCTCTCCTTGTCCAGAGAGGTTCCATCTCCAGTCCATCGGTCTCAGCCACAGTGGTGTCTCTGCTCCTCTGCAGACATCTTAGCTCACCATTGCCTCACCCAGAAGTTCCCATTTCTCCAGAAGAGTTTTTGTTAAGTATCTGAAATTACGGCTTTGATGCAGCTATAAAAACTTCAAAGAAATGCAAGCCACCAAATAAGTCCATGTAGATAAAGGTTCCCTATCGTCATGACAGAAAAGATTTAATACTTTGTTGGTATGAGATATTCCACAATGTACATTTGGCATGAGGTAAATTTTGTTTACTAAGAAGAATTTCAACCATTTTACTGTCAGCATCACCTGAAGAAATCGATGGCTGAATATCAGGGGAGATTTCTCAAGTTTTTGAATCTGTGTCTCTTCTTTGTTTGATATTTACTTTTTTTACATTGTTTAGGTACACACTTTTTACACTCCATCCATACTCTTACCTACAACTGTCAGTTATCAGTTTGGCCAGTTATTCCTACTATATTTTCATGGTTCTCTGCCCTGTAGGGAGATCCAAGGCTGCAAAAAAAAAAAAAAAAAGAGGACAACTATTGGTGGTAGCAAAATGTTAGCATTTCCGGTATCTCTGTTTTTATGTTATTTTAGCCATAACACTTGGTTGCCATGTTGTGGTTGTCTGGAGTTTAGCAGCCCAGATATGATAGCACAGTCCAATGTGATTCTACTCTGGAATTGTCAGCTTTCACCACTAGCCAGCTTGAACATTTGCAGGGCTGCAGCTGGTCTACCATGTGGTAGACAAACTGCACCACAATGGCTGAGCTTCACAACACAAAAAGCCAAAATCAAATAAACGATATTATGCTCTAATGTTATAAGTGAAGTTGTGAATAAAGCCAGTCTGGTGGGATGACTTAACAGATGACACTCCAAGAAGCATAGATCATAGAACAGCAAGCACAGAAGCAGCACCCACTTCAGGCTCTGGAGTCCTATCCCAAGGGCTGCTGGAATGAAGTTGCCTCTTCACTATTAAAAATACGAAATTCAAAAGCTTCTGCTCCTGTAAAAAGGTCTTTAGATCCACCTTTCCCAACCTTACCAGGAGGGGTTGAACCTTTGTTCCCAGTCAACATGTCCAACAGCCATCCAGATGGTATCAGGTTTGGGAAAGCTACCTTAGCACATCCTAAAAAGGTTAACATTTAAAAGTAGGATTCAAACAATCCTCCTGTTGGAAGAAATTAAGATCTCTCCCTGCCCTCCATGTTGTCTTCCCCCAGAACACTGTCTCCCTGCAATATTGCCTTCTCCTTAAGCAAGGTAAAAGGTTAAAGGTTACGAAGTAGAATGAGTTTGATGCAAAAAGGAGATGCCAGAGAGTAATATGTAAAAGGAAGCCCAACTGGTTAAACAAAGGATTCCCTTCCGATTCAATCAGAAACCTTGGAACACAAAGGGCCGCTCATTCACAGACTTTAGCAGAGCCCATTCAGGTAAAGGTTCTTCCCCAGCCAAACAGATCTCCATAATCCAGTCACAAAAGATCCCTTCCAAGGTGAACATTCCAAGCTAGTAGACAAAGCCACAGCCCTGCAGGGGACCCAGACGACCAGGACAGGAAATACCAACAGCAGGGGGCCTGACCATAGAGCGCCTCCTCTCTGAATTCGGGTAAACTGCACTTTCCTCAAGTTCCTAGGGGGCGGGAACACCTTTGCATAGCAACAGCCAAGTTCTCCTATATGAAGGGCTTGTGGGGGAAATACAGGTGTGGTGTGGCCACCTTCCAACTAGCATACTCTGTACATGCTCTTGAGAAATAAACCTTCAACCTCTGTTCCAGCAACTGCCTGCGTCTTTTCATTCCCAGCTGGGGACGAACCCTGGTAAGAATTCCTTCTAACACTCCTTTCCCCCTACATACACATTTATGGAAAGAAAACATGATAACGTCACAGAACCAATCAGACTAGCCATCTTCTCATTTCTGACCCAGACAGATACATCCTAAAATAAAATAACAAAGGCTGGTGCCAAGTAAAACCTCTCTTGGTTTTCATTAAAGCTATTTGGAGAAAAAAAGTTGAGTCATTGTGACTTGTGAACAGATTGTCCTCTGGCTCCCCCTTGTGAATCCAAGTGAAAATAAAAGCATCTTGTTTCAAGAGATTGTAGCAAATACATAAGGCTACCAGATCTGGGTTGCAAAACTCAGGTCAGCAAATGTTGCAGCAAAGAGATGCCGAAAACCCTTTCTGATGCCATGTAGTGGTCACCCAGATTTTTACAGCCCAGATTTGCTGGCTCTGCACTAAACTATGGCTTCCTTTATCATCGTTTCCTGAACAAACCAGTCAGCTTTGTTCAATCTGTTGTCCCAGGAACTCTGGGTTCTTTTAAACCTGGCATGCTACGCCAATTAACAGGCAAGGCGGAAATCTCTTTTATAGCTTTATTCTGCAGAAGAAAGGACACCCATGACTTTAGTTCCATAAGTGCTCCGAACTTGCAGATCAGCACAACTTTTATACACGTTTAGAACAAAGAGGTCCATGATTATTGGCAAGCAATAATTATTCACACCCTTGAGTGGGCAAAACACTCCCAAAAGGTGGGCACTTTCGCTGTTGCTGGGGAGAAATATGAGCTAGCTGTTACCCATCTCTTCCTGTTATGTGCAGAACTGACCACTTCCTCCTCCATTCCTTCTCTAGTTTGGGAGTGGGGGGTTACTGCCTTTCTCTTCTTGCACCTGGCTGACAGTGGGAAACACACTGGGAAGAGCTCCAGTCTTATCTATCAGCCTTTGAAATGCTCAAAGCAAATGAGCTGGGTGTTAGGGCAGCTGATTTCTGCTGCCTACTTCAAAATAACCCTAGAATCACCATTCCAACAAGTCAATATGCTAGCCACAAACAAGAAAAAAGGTAGTGCTGTTTAGCATGTGGCTTGCAACTAGCCACTAGCCTCAAATTTCACTCATCCCAACAGGTAAAAGGTTCCCATTTAGTCGTGTCCGACACTAGGGGGCGGTGCTCATCTCCATTTCATGGCCTGAGGAGCCAGCGTTGTACAAGACACTTCCGTGGTCACATGGCCAGCATTCGAAAGCATGCAAATGAGAGTAGATAAATAGGTACCATTTTGGCAGGAAAGTAACAGCTTTCCGTGACTGTCAGTCATCACAAGGGCCCCATTAATCCTATGGAAATGTTGTGGAAGGTCCTGAAGTGGGCAGTTCATGTGAGGAAGCCCACCAGCATCCTTGAGTTGGAGGTGTTCTGTCAGGAGGAATGGGCTCCAATGCCTCCAAGCCGATGTGCAGGACCGATCAACAGTTATCAGAATCGTTTAGTTGCAGTTATTGCTGCCCATGGCGATGGGGGGGGGGGCATACCAGTTACTGAAAGCAAAGGTCCACATACTTTTGCCACACACAAGTATGTTGCTTTGGACAATTTTCCTCAATAAATCACTGAACACGTATAATGTTTTGGATTCATTTGTTTCACTGGGTTGTCTTTATCTAGTTTTAGGACTTGTGTGGAGAACAGATCACAGTGTAGGTCCTGTTTATGCAGAAATATTGAACATTTCAAAGGGCTCATAAACTTTTAAGCACCACTGTATATAATTTTTTTTAAAAAAATAAACTTTACTGTGAAGCAAAGCCACTTTGGCCACTTCGCTGGCAGGGTTTTTTATTAACCAGAATGCCGATGCTTGGTTTTATTGCTGGGTGGAGCTGTAATATTTTTTCAAGATCATAGCTGGATGACATCATCTAGGAACCCTCTCTCACACAGTGTTTCTCAACCCTGGCTACTTTAAGCTGTGTGGACTTCAACTCCCAGAATTCTGGGGGATTCTGGAAGTTGAAGTCCATTGCTGGCTGGGGGATTCTGGGAGTTGAAGTCCATTGCTGGCTGGGGGATTCTGGGAGTTGAAGTCCACACTGCTTAAAGTTGCCAAGGCTGAGAAACACTGCACTATGAGGTGCTGAGATCCTGTGTTTCTTCTTTCTTCTCTCTCTGCTAAATCTAGTGGCCTTTCCTGGGGTGGGGGAGTCTTTCTCTTTGCTTCCCCTTCTCTTCTCTCTCCTTGACCAGCGGAGTCCTTTCTTTGCCCAGCAGAAAATCTTTCATACTTGCCCACTGTTCTCCCACTCCTCAGGTCATGGTGGGTGACCTGTTGGGAGACCTCCACTTGTTCTCCTCTACCCCAGCCTCTGCTGCCTGGCTTGCTCAGCATCAGCTCAGGATGCAGCTCCTGCCATGGAGTGCAAGAGCAGGTGGGGTCTTCCAAACTCTGGTGCTGCTGAAAGGAAGCCGCTCTGGATGGACGGTATGGTTCAACTGACCTGGCTCTGCTGTTGGCCGGAAGCGAGCTGCGAGGCCACTGCCCTCAGACGCTACCCTTTTGGAGTGTCTGTGCAGCATCTGGTGTCCACAGAAAATTCCTTTGAGGCCACCTGGGCTGTGAGTTTGAGACTCCTGCTATACACCATGGTTTACAAACCACACATTACCCTAAGCCAAAGCCAGCAAACCACACTGTGATTTAGTATGATGTGGTAATCATTAATTATCAGTTCCTAGGTGGAGCCCAATTTCAATTGTCTCCGTTGTTTCAATTCAGCAAACAACACCCTTGTCTTTCAAGTGCTTTTGAATACACCTTTATTTAGAAAATGATAAGCAAACAGCTGTCGTGTAGACTTTGGAAAAAAAAACTTTTTAAAAACCAAGTAAGTTTATAACTATTGTTTGTAACATAATTTTCAAATATTCTCAATTTGATGTTCAAGAGTACAGGGAGGCTGTGGAATTATGGAGTTCACTGGAGTTGGGCGGCCAATAAATTTAAATCAATATTAGCAGAATTAGAATGTCCAGTATATGAACATCAGGACTTCTATACATCTGTTTGTGATTGTTTCAACAAAATATATTATCCTTTTCAAGAGGAAATGGCTGAGCTAATTGTTAGTGCTTAAAATGCAACATTGGTTTCTTTGAAGTGGTGATGTGCATCTTTGGACATTTAGTGATTTCACTTATCAGTTTTGCATTTAGGAGATGCATTCACTTTGTAGATGCTCAGATTCTTGTGAATGATGGATCAGTTACATACCTGAAAGGAGGACAACAGAAAAACATACTGCAATTGTTGATTGCTGTATTGCCAAAATAGCCCCTGAAGAAGATTATCTGTTCTCCTTCAGCTGTATAAGGACCTAAAGAATTTCCCTCTTTCTATATTTGAACACACATATTATTACCAGGAGGACTAACTGGAAGTTTATTCAGAAATTTTGACTGCATTACTGTTTAATGAGAGGCACAGCTAAGATGGAGCAGCCGCTTCCCTGCTGGGCTCCTTATATTTTATTTGTTCTCTCCATTTTTTTATAAACAGCCTACCTACAAATCTTAATTTTTATCTAGCTTTAATGGGTTTAATCTTTTTTCTTCTCTTAAGAACAGTGATTTATATGTTAATAATTTAACTGCAAATATATGTAATACATATATTTACATAATTGGTATATACAAGAATATTAGTATATGAGAGCTGTAAATTTTCATGAGTCCTTTCCTTGTAAATGAACTCAAATCAGTCCGCATCCCACCTACCGCAAAACGCTGAGCAAAGAGAGGCCAAGCTTCGCTCTTGCGCACCTCTAGCGCCGCCGAAGACGGAAGCGGCTCCGTCTGCGCCGGTGGAACCAGGCCAGAGCGAACAAGACCGCGTGGAGACGGTCGGGAGTTTCCTGCCCTGAAACCGGCGGTCCCCGCTGTGCAACGGCATCCCGTATCAACGCGACGTTTCCCACCAAAGGGAAATCAGGCGAGGAGGCGACGCCCCGCGCTTCCAAGCCCCGCGGACTGGCCTGAAGGGGCGCCGGCGCTCCTGGAAACTTTTTGTCCAAAGTCCGGAGAACTCACGTTTGGCAGTCTGGTAAGTTCAGTGTTTTTCAACCTTGGCAACTTTAAGATGTGGGGACTTCAACTCCCAGAATTCCCCAGCCATCATCTGGCTGAGGAATTCTGGGAGTTGAAGTCCCCACATCTTAAAGTTGCCAAGGTTGAAAAACACTGGTTAGTTTGTAGCATCTGGTGCCTCGCCTGCCTTGCGAAATGCAGGCCTAGTCCGTTTGGTCAGTTTAGGATTCAGCGCGTGGGGTGAAGCGAGGAAATGGCTGCGTTCACCCAAGGTGTTGAATCAAGATTCTGAATTTAACCTGCTTCCTGCGTTTGCCCAGTGCAGTAAGCCATAAAGCGCCCCAGCAGGCATGAGTTCACCAAACCACCCAAAATTAACCAGGATTAGAACTACTCAAGCTCTGCATGGGTGCAGGCAGCCACTAGGTTTCTAACTGGCCTGGTTAAAGGTACTATGTGAACTCAGCTTAACTCGGTTACCAGGTTAAGTAGGTCCACCACCCGTTGCATTGTAATCACATGCGCTCTGTTGTAAAGGATACTGTAGTCCCCTATTTCAGCCTTTCCCAACCTGATCCCAGAATTCCCATTCACATGACTGGGAATCCCAATAGTTGGAAGTCCAGCCCATCTGGGGTCAGCTGGGGAACCCGCGGCTCAGCACACACTGATGACACGGACTTCACATTCCTGACCGTTGGCCATATTGGTTGGGGTTGGTGGGAGCCGCAGTTCAGTGGCAAATGAAGCTGCTTCAATTGAAGTCCATTTTAAAGATTGAGAACCTTGAAGGTACCTTCACCCTGGATTCTTTGTAAACTGGGGGGAAATCCATTCTTCAAACTGCTTCCGTCTCTACTGCTGTGGAGTTAGCAAAGCTGCTAACAGCAAAGGCATGTATTTTCCCTCATGTGATCAGTCAGAAGCAGGTTTGCTCCACAGAGATAAAAAAACGTGTTAGAGTGAACTTCTTCATTCATTTCCCAAATTTTCGTTGCAGTCTGTTTTCAAAATCCCTGGAGTGGGGGATGGAAAGAAGGGAAAGCGCCTTATGGAATTGAGGGAGAAATCCAGAATGTTTTTGTTCAGTCTAAGCAAAAGCCTTCCCCAAAAAGAGAGGAATACTCTTCTGACCATTTTTGCATTTTCTGGGTTTGTGTAAAGTTTTATTTCAGAATAAAACATTATTATAAATATTCCATAATTATTACATTATGGAACATTTATAAATAATTCTGACAATGCGGGTTCTTGCAAATAAGATCCCTCGTCCATATATTGTGGGAGAGCAGAGCAGGGCACTAGCATGTCTTACCACACCTCTGGTAAATAAATCTGGAGGAGTCTGGGAGCACCTTTTTCGACTCAAATTTTATTAGAAGGCATATGTTTTCTGCAGCTGACTTCATCAGATGCACGGAAGTCAACTGCAGCTCACAAAAGCTGATAACTTTTAATAAAATTTGTGAGTCAGAAAAGACTCCTCCTGAATGTTTGCCACCATGGACTAACACAGCTCTCTTCCAACACCAGCTCCGCAATGTAAGCCTGCTGTCCTGCAATTGGATGCAAGTCCCACTGAATTCACCATATCACTCCTTAATCTGAACAGACCAGTACAGCTTGGCATACTGTGTCTTTGGCCAGGATAGCAATCGTGACCACAGAAGTGTCAGGACCGCATTTCTGAGATCTGGAAGAATGAAACCAAGCCCAGCCTCAATTCAAGCAGCATGGATTTCCCAGAGTTTGCTGGGAGACAGGTGGCATAAAAATTTAATAAGCTGCTGTTGTTGTTGTTGTTGTTGTTGTTATTTGTCTTTAAATGTGTGTTCACTTGAAAACTCCAAAAGCAAAATTGCAACTTTTCACATGAAATAATGCCACCCCAGATTTGTCCACAAGGAAGCAAATCCCATAGAGTTCAGTGAAATTTACATCCAGGAAATAGTAAACATTGATTGGCTGCCCTTCTGTACCCACTGAGTAGGGAAGTAACCCCATTAAACTCAACTGTTATTTATCGAGATCTCCTGTTGGTGTCCCACCCAGCCTCTAACCAGGTCTGACTTTCCCTTGTGAAAGTCTTCCAGTTGAGCTCAGCTCCCGGTGCCTTCATGGAATTGCCCTTCAAGATCTCTCAGCCACAGTGCAGCCACCGGGAGGTTTTTCTGACTTCTCGGCCTAGCCTACCGTGCCAAGATTTCCTGGTGGTCTCCCTTCCGAGCCCGCCCCTGGGCACCGCCTTGAAAAATCAGGCGAGGTCGCTCCGTCTCTCCCTTTCTAACTCTAGGGCTGGCCTGCGTGCGTGATGACGCAGCGACGGGAGAGGCGGGGCCAGCTGTTGGCGCTGTCAAGGCTCGCTCCGAGCGCGCGGGGGGCGGCGGAGAACACTGAGGAGGCGCTGGCAGGTAACGGGCCGTGAGGGGGGCGCTGGGGCTGAGTCGCTAAGCGGGCCCCGTGGAAGCCGCCAGCACAGAGGAGGTGTCGGGGCGGCGACGGCCGCCGCCGCCCCTCTCAGAGGCCGGGGCGGACGTCCAGGCCGGAATGTCCTTGAGGCGACGTCCCTCGGGATGGAACGGTGGGTGGGCGAGCGGGCGGTCAGCCGGTCAGACCCCGCGCTCCTTCTCGCCTTCCCCGCGCATGCGCCGCCCCGCCGTCCTGCACCCCACCCCGGGAGTCGTGCCGGGCGGCTGGCTGGCTTCTTCCGCCTTTGCCAGAACGGTCCCGGTCGCCTTTCCCCGGGGCCTGGCGGGTGGGCCGGTTTCCGGGCGGAGAACCCGCTTGGGAACGGAATCGCGCGCGAAGCGGGCCACGAAGGCACCCTTGTCCTTTTTCCTTCTTATGAATGAAAGCCATGGGGCGGCGGGGGGGAGCGGCCAAGCCAGTAATTAGACCTCCTTCAAGGCTGAAGTAGATCGGACAGCAATACTGACAGTGATTTTTGATAGCGAAAGAGAAAAACGTAGCCATATGTGGGCTGCAAAAATGTGTAGCAGAGAGCTGCAGCAGTGTTTCTCAAACTTGGCAACTTTACTCTGCTGGCTGGGAATTCTGGAAGTGGAAGTCCACACATCTTAAAGTTGCCAAGTTTGAAAAACACTGAGTACAGAGAAGTCTTGTATAAGGCTTTGCTGCCTTATAGAGATCCGGATTTATGCGTTGAAAGATCTGGTGGTCCTATACACGCTTAAGCACCAACCACACAAGCCATGTTTGAGGTTAGCCTAGTGCTTGAACCCAGCTATTGTGGATTGTCAGCCCTGGTCTCTGCTTTACTGTATTTTGGGGATCTAGTGAGTTGTGATTTACACAATAAATTGTGGTTAAATGAATCATGGCTTAGTGCAATATGTAAATTAAGCACATACATCAAGGCCCATTGGGTTTAGGTAGGTCGTAACTACTGTACAATAAATACTTGGCCTTCTCATAAAGACTCTGGATACATGGCTGTAATAGAGAATGAAAGAGAAAAAATGTCGTATCAGTGATTTCAAAGTAAGTTTTAAGAAAAAGGACAATAACACTATTTACCAGAAAAATGGAGGGAGAAAATTTCAAATAAGAGAGTAAAGCATATTAAATGAAGATATTTTGGGGTACAGTAGCGTTGAAATACCATAAATAGTTATAATAAGTTTAAAAAGTTTTGCTTGGCACCTAAAAACTAGTAAAGTTGGCACTACATATAACTTCCAGTGAAGAATATTTTATAGTGAGTAATGTGATATGGGAGAAAGGCTCTCTTCCTCTTAACTAAATTCAGTTCTGAAGAGCTTATTTAAAGAAAAAGCATCAGCCAATAGGTTTTAGGAGAGGAGATACCCCCTGTACATGTTTGGGTCTCAAGCTTTTAAATGTGAACAGCAGCATGTTGAAAAGGTTAGAAGGAATTAGTGAATTCTTTTTTTTTTTCTTTAAACAAAATTGCCTAGCCAAATATTATTGGTGGTTACGTGGCTATAGGAGAGCCAGTTTGGTGTAACGGTGAAGACACCAGGCCAGAAACTGGGAGACTGTAAGTTCTAGTCCTGTCTTAGGCACGAAACCAGCTGGGTGACCTTGGGCCAGTCACTCTTTCTCAGCCCTTGGAAGGAGGCAATAGCAAACCACTTCCAAAAACCTTGCCAAGAAAACTGCAGTGACTTGTCCAGGCAGTCACCAGGAGTCAACGCTGACTCGAAGGCACACAGACACACACACACAGCTATAAATTGAGTCTCCTCTATTCAGGTTGGAACTTAACCACTGTACCATACAGTATTTATCATCTTGTGCAGAACACATTGTACTCAGCTAAAATTCAACTGGCTGTGGAAATTTAGCCATTGTCTTTGCCTGTTGTGTGAATCAGGCCATCGCATTAAGCTATAATATGGCTTGTTTGGGCATAGCACGTTATATAAAGATAGCAATTGTGTTTCATAAAGGTGGTTTTAAAATGTTCCATGAACTCAGCCAAAGTGTCTTAAGGGGCCCTAGAGCACAAGAAGAAATGAAATGTCAAGTACTGAGTTAAATAAAATACTGTAAAAGTATTATTTTGCTTACTCAGCCAATAGCAGAAAGACTAATTACATTTTAAGGAACTTAGGCACTAACTGTTTGATATGTGTTGCAAAAGAGGAAGATAGAGAAAGATAATCACTGGACATTTGGTTCAGTTTCAGGGGGGGAAAATGATAGGAATAGCTAGGGTGGTTACTGTACCTCATGGAAAAACAAAACTGTCTCCATACATTCTTTTCCAAGGTGACTCTTGAGTTGAGATTCCCTTCCTTGTGTTGTGATAAGGAAGGAAATTTCAGCTGATGAGATTTTCTCTCACTTAAAATTTAGGATTATGTAAATTGTATGTATATTGTTCCTTGATATGTGGTCATAGTCATTAATCCTACATAGATTTCTATCAGGCTGGATGAAGTCTTGGCGGTTGTAATTTGTATTTAATCTGGTTTTATATTCAGAGCTACTTTAAAATATTGCTGCTTCTCTTGTCTCTTGTAGGATGCATTGTTCTTTGAGCTCTGAACAGTAATAATAAAGGAAGCTTGCAGTCTCCTTTTATGAGAACTTGGTTCTGGAACTACCAAACCATATGACTGAGCAGCAGGTTTCTTGTGTACTTTTTTTTCTTAAAAAATTGGCTGACATAAACTACCGTGTGCTTTGTAGTGAGGTAACTTTTCCAGGTCTTGACAGGTCTTCTTCCTTTTGAGTATATTTGGCAAATACATGAAGATCTGACATTAAGCCAGATCATTTTATTAGGTACATTGTAAACTAATTCAGATTGTATCACTTTATATCACTTTATATCTATCAGATGAATAGAATGAAATATTGAATATCCCTTAGAGGCAGATCCCTTAAATATTGATATCCCTTTTCATGACTTTTAAACCAAGCCAAAAAGAATATAGATGTTAATTTTTGCATTATAACTAAGTAGATATTTTTGAAACAAGAAGCTTAAGGAAGCAATGTTTGTGCCTTCAAAACATACATATTAATACTAAATTGTCATGTGACTATATAAATGGTCTTAAAAGTATCTTAGGATTCTCTGTAGTATATAATATCATTCAGCACAAAGAACTATGATTCCCAGACATCCACCCACAAGAGACTCTGAAGGGGATGAAGGCCAGCAGAATGTTCTCTTTTTTTGTAAAGCAACTCTTTTGGAAAATTGTCACCTCGTAATTGCCATCTGAGTTAATGAACGAGTTTGTTCCCTGGAGCCAGCTTTCACATGTGTAAGCAAAACACGGTCTTTAAGGATATATCATTGTGTATCCATTAAGGACCTCCATCCCAATTGGCTTTAGCTATGTATACTGTGTACATGTTTCCTCCAGGAAATTAGAGAGATGCATCTTTTTCAGACAAATTATAGAGCAAAACAGTGGCATCAGGACAGAGCAAGTACAAGTATAGCAGTCATGTTTCATATTAATTGTATCAATCCAGATAAATTAGTCACGAAAATTACTTCTAATTAATGAGTGATGGCAGGATAAACTAAATTAACAATTTAATTTGCCAAGAAATATTCCGCTTTCCTTCTGAAATCTTGCTTTAAATAAAGGCTTCCATTTTCTAATTTCCAGAACCATTATGCTTGCCTTTGGTTGCAGAAACAGTAAAAATAGGTTTCTGTGCAATTACTGAAAATAGGCACATGATCTAAAACAGAAGATAATGATGAGCCTGGAATAATGCCCTACCTACTAAGAAGGAAGATAATAATTGGAAAGCAACTTGTATTTGTTTGGATTTATCTGTACTTATCAATGGGTTCCAGGCAAATTAAATATTGAAAATAAAACTTGTTCCAGTATCTCAAGGGAAGCTAAAGCATTTCACCACCCTATAGTTCAATAATTTAAATAGCAGCCCTGATTATTTTAATATTTGTCAGACACTTAACAGTTAAGTAGATGATCAAGAAATGAATAGATTTTAAAATAACTGATTTAGCTAAAGCAATGTGTTTCAAAGAATCAAAATAATCAATTTTTATAATAAACTTCATTTTAAACTTTAAAAGTCAAGTTAAAATCCACCATAAACGTTGGACTATTTAGATCTAATAAAAAGTACTGTACAGTAACTAGAAACAAGTATTATTTTTTTCCTTTTGGCAGTTGTATATTTACTAGTGGTGAGTAGAGTTTTGGATTCAGTTCCAAACATGTTCTTTGGAGAATGCAGGGGCACAAACATAATACCTGTCTGCAGCTCTTTAAAATAGTTGCACCTTTCCCCAGGATACTGCATGAACCTGGAAAAGATTCACGTGTTTTAAATAAGTTTTAAATAGGTACTATGTTTATGTTCATGCTCCCACATGCTCTGAAGCATCATTTTTTAATTGAATCAATGTTACTCAAATCAGGATGTTGTGATTTGTACAAACAGGTGAGCGTCCAAAAACACTGGGATAAAATTACCGATGTGTCATTTTGGAATATTTCATTATGTTGAATATGCAAGATATTGACAGAGGTTGGACTCTGGCATAGCATATTGATCTGGTGGGTGACTAGACATTTGTGCTTCTTAGTGTATCTGTTTCTAATTGGTCCTCATTAGTCAATATCAAAAGAAAGTTTCCAAAACATGCTTATGGCTTGAAGAGATCTTTGTCTACAGTTTTCTAACGCTTGATATATTTATTCCTCAGTGCAAATATTCTTGTCACTCATTTCATCCTGAAATTTCCCCATTCTTCAGATTCCACTTAATCCTTTATTAAATTGCTTCTCTTACAACTCTAGATCCTACTTTCATTTTTAGAAAATAAAGGAAATTCCAGGTGTGGTTGGCAGACTTCTAGTATATTGTTCCCTTTCATTATGATTATCACAAAGGATTGTTTGAAGCATATGTAATAAAGAAGGACTATCATATCAGTTTTAAGTACTGCCCTTCTAATTACTATGTTCTGTTAGTTCAGAACTTGTAACTCTGACACGAATTAAAAGAATGGCAAAGGACGATTGGGTGGGTTTACTTGATTAGAAGAATTAGGTCCTGAACACAGTTAACTTGTTGAATTATTCAGCTAGAGTTTTCTTTAAAGAAATAATAAAATTTGCCAGTGTTTACTAACCCAGGATGAAATAATTGGTCATGTCTCCAAGATTAGTTTATGTAACTGAGCTTTTTACCACATTTTCCAATAACAGAGAATTATGCAACTTGTTCTCCATCTTCACATGAGAATTATAATGGAAACAATGATTGTAGTACAGTTTTATCCTATGCTATCTATTTTCACCACCCAAAGTTCTGTCTGTTCTCAACTATATCAACGTTCACTTACAATTTGAGGGACTTAATGCGGAACACCCATATTAAAAGAAATGAATAATTTAATTTGTAGATCTCTAAATTACTTGCTTCTGTTGTTGTATCATAATTGTACATTAAAACTTAAATTTCACAGTTCTAGGTTTTTTACTCCTTTAAACTTCATACAAATACATGTCCCTATTAATTTTTTCAGGCAGGAATAAAATCACTGGTTTCCTCTGATGAAATGGACTGTGATCCATTGAAACAAAGGCAATAATAAATTGAGTTAGTTGTTAAGGTGTCCTAAGATTCTTGCTGTTTTTGATGCAAAACAGACTTAACAACACTACTCTTCTGGACATTGTTTCATGTTGAAATTCTTTAAGCTGTCTTATACTGTGTGACCTATAAATAGTTATCTGTTAGTATTAATCTATTTTGAGGCTGGTACAAAGGTATTCTTAAGGAAAATGATTTTAAACCTAATTGTAAGCAACTGCGTTTTAGAGTATTATACTAGAGAAAATTCAGGTGTTCAAATTGTGATATTCTCATGACTTTGCTGATGTGCAGAAAACTATATATGAAGGGAAAGTTAGCATTTGAATGGTGACTGGATTCATAGAGTGTTCATGGGGAAAACCTGAACTAGTATGAATAGATGCCATCTGTGGAAAATACATGCTTTGCAAGTGGAAGCTTTTGGGCTAAGAGCTTGCATCATCAGCTAAATTATAGATGGAAAATAGTTGTGCCAGTGAAAGTAGACAGTACTGTACAAGCTGAATAATTCACTGCCTAATATTGTTCAGCTCTTTGTTTTCCAGATCCATAAGAGAATCTAGTTAAGAATACAATTAAGGATTCTTAATCCTTAATCTTCAATTCATGATTAATCAGATCTACCATACCTCTTTTGTTCTCTGTATGAATAGTGAATGATTCGAAATATAAATTGCCATAGTTTCTGTTGTGGCTTGTATCATTGATGAGTCTTAACACTATTTCCTTTGGTCCTTATCCACCATTGTAACTTCTATCTCTAAATAATGGTGTTTGTTAATGAGCTATATTTTTCCTTCTCTTGCAATCAAATTGGCTGAAGTAGTTTGTTGCATCACTCAGGGCAGTCTATCAAAATGTCATTCACTGAAATTGTTAGGCTTCAGTGCACTTAACTGTTTGCTATACTGTATCTATTTTAAATGTTTATATAATGCCCTTCATTAGAGCTTTCAGGGTGATTTACAAAAACGTATTCATTATGATTTTCTCCACTTTATTACCGATTTATTGAATGAACATTAAGTAAATCTCTTGGCTGTATCATGGTATGAGAGTTCTGTAACTAATAATGAAATCAAATGAGCTTGATTATTTTATTAGCCTGTGTACTTTTGTTCAAGTCACTGACTCGGATTTTGTTTTTCTCCCAGCAGGAATCTGTCTGTTGCTGCAGGACAAAAATGTTTCACTTAAGGACTTGTGCTACTAAGCTAAGGCCACTGACAGCCTCACAGACTGTTAAGACAGTTTCTCAGAACAGACCAGCAGCGCCAAGGACGTTTCAACAGATCAGGTGCTACAGTGCACCTGTTGCTGCTGAGCCATTTTTGAGTGGGACTAGTTCAAATTATGTGGAGGAAATGTACTATGCTTGGTTGGAAAATCCAAAAAGTGTACATAAGGTAAGGAGTAGCCTCCCTGCAGTGAAGCTTTTCCTTCCGCACGTTGGTACTCAGGGTTTAAGGCTAAGCGTTTTCAGGTAAGTGCAATTGGTCAGAGCTGGAGCTCCATCTTGAAGATGAGGCTGGAATCTTTATGAATACATTCCAGTTTCAGTTGTGCAGAAACCTGGTCAACACAGGACAACACTGGTGAGAAAGGCAGCAGATTTGGAAGAAATTTGTCAAGTTTTGGGCCATCTTCCCCTGAAGAATTATTCTCCTGACTCCATCAAGGATACAAAAAAAAAAGGAAGAGCTATTTCCCTTGATTGTAATCTGAGGAATCACAAAGCAGCTGTGGATCTTTGCTTCTGAAGTAATAGAGATGGATCTTGGATTGGAGAAAAGCACTTGTACTCTTTACATTGTTTATATCCTAAACTCTTTATACTGTTGTATAATTTCTCTTTATACTGTTTATACTGTTTAATTACTTCAAGCCAAATTCAAGAACTACTGCAGGGTACAGTTTGCAAGGGCTGAGATTATGTTTAGTTGCAGTTTGTGCTAACAGTATTTCTATATTTCATGACACACCAGAAGATAAAACTGCATGTTATGAGATGTACAGCTGGTCCAATTTTTCTGTTGCTTTGTTTGCAAACTAAGTAATAGAGGACTCATTAGTATTGGTTACTCCTTTGAGGACGAAATCCTTTGTCTTGGATTCTAAACACGGCCATGAGAAAGAATTTGCCTGGAACAGGACATGAAGTCTATATTGCTCAGTTGGATTTAACTGGTGGTGATTACGTATTTGAACTTTGACGTTTCTGTCACAGCTCGAGATAGTTGCAACACCACATAGGTTCTCTAAACTTTTCTTAGAGAAAGTAGTCCCCGCCTTTTGAGATAAGACTAAATAAAAGCCTGGTGACTTGTTTGAAGGTCAAAGATTTATGGCATAGAAATCAGACCTGCTGACCTGTTGTAAAACTGGCTAGGTCAGGATGTAGTTTCCAAGGCAGTGACAGAGCAAAAAGGGAAGCATAGAACAAGATCATGTTAGAGATAGTTCAAGGATAAGCACAACAATAACGTTTGCATGGTAAATGGTCTGAAGCCCTGAAGTAATGTAGATAATTGAAGAGAAACACAGAACAAGACAAATTCAATTTGCTGATTATACTGACTGATACATGGCCTATTGAAATGTCTTCTTACACTAATCCATACTGCACCAACTGCCACTGGAAAATGAAGAAGCATAAAAAACAATACTGCTACTTTCTAGGCCAGCATAATTTGTATTGCCTTTTTTCAGAATATATGCCATTTATAAATGCCCACAAAATGCTGTAGAAATTAAGGTGACTCTACTCAATAGGGAACTATTCTGAAAGTACAACTTTGTTCCTCCCCGTACCTTTTGGGGTCTTGTATTTAAATATGAAAGTGCAGGTCCAAATATTCTCTGTTTTCTCTACAATGAGAAATTCATTAGAAATGGAGTGGTTTGCGAATAAAATCTGATATTCATATTTATATCTTTATTTGTATGCTGCCTACTCTGTAGTTTCTAGGCCACTTACAATCATAACAAACAAACATAAAAAGAGCCACTGTGCAGCGCTGCCCCCTTACCTAACTAGAGCGCCAAACAGTAGAGCGCCCCCCTCCCGATCTTTTGATGCTTTAAATAAGAATTGGGGAACCTATTGCCATCAAGACATTACTGTATATGATTCAGTGCAGCCTCAAGCAGTGTGGCCAATGGTGAGGAATGCTGGGAGTTGTAGCTCAACAATGCTTAAAGAACCATAATACGTAACCTCTTTCTAAATGCTCCCTCTCGCTTTCTGTTTTCCTTCTTCAGTAATTAAACTCAGTTTACTCTATAATTTCCTTTTAATCTTTCACCCAGTACTTATTTTGTAGTAAAGACTTTCTATATTTTACCCTTCCTATTCTCCTGTTATTCTTTTGGAAACATCTCTTGTCCACCTACTTTGTTTCCATGCTATACATAATCTATTAAATTTGAATAATCAGTTTATCCAATTCAGTGTTCCTTTTATGTCTCCACATTCCTGTAATTATCCCTGCAGTCTGGATTTTTTCCCTTTTAATTCTTTAGATCTCCTAAATTTTTATTTTCTCCTACTACCATCTCTAAAATTATTATTGGAAATGATTAATTGTCTCCTCCTCTAAGCCCCTCTAGGTAGACCAGAGCAGGAATCAACTCCACAGGAAGGCTACAACTATTATTGAGATTGGCTATAACAAAAGAATCTTACAAGTCTGATTATTCTGTACCACCTCATCCTTTTAGTTCAGTGAATTAAGGAGATGTCTGCCTGAGCTGCTTCCAAACGTTATCATGTTCTAGACTTAAAAAATGCTTTGGTCCCTTTTGCTTAGGCAACAGATCCTGCATAAGTTCATCAAGATCATCATCTTCCCTCTGTGCACTTCCTCCCTGCTCACCATGATGATCTCTAGATAAGGAGAGGGAAACTTGTTCCTAGGAAAGGCCTTTAACCCATGGCAGAATCCCAATCAGCTGCTGCAATTGATAGAACCAAGTCTAATGGAGAGCAACATTTGTAATATTACAGGACTTGCATAGGCAGAGGGTTGCAAAAAACTTTCCCTGCCTTCTTGTTTTGCATAAGGTGTTGCTTGCATTATTCAGGGCATGGGATGTTGCTCTTCAACTCTTTTACAGGCTTTCCAAATCAAGTAGAATACCATCCTATGTTCTGCCTCTATTTTCACCCCCAAAAGTTCTCCCAACTTGGCCAATTTTCATTACAGTCTAAGGGATTTAATGTAAGCTATAGCCATTCTGTGTCACCTAATTCAAAGACCATGTTTTCTATGCAACCTTTGGCAGATCCTTTGTTTCCTATCCCTAAAAACTTGGGTAAAATGAAAGCTAGAATGGCAGAGGAATCCAGAGTTCCTGGCAGAACATTTCAACAAGCCTTAAAGTCCTGTCAGCTACAAAGCAGCAGGATCACTTACTGCTGCTTTTTTCCTACTGGGGCAGAGGAAGGCGATTAGACAAGTGCTCAGATTGTTTAAATGTAAGTATTTGGGTCCTTAGCAAAAGATTTGCTGAGGATCCATTTAATATTTTTTTAGCCTTGCCTTAGCCCACCACACCTCCATTTGAGATACTCAGAGGCCAGAATAGTTGTCCGTAGAGGTCATGGAGGAGGTTGGATGAGGAAATAGGACCTTCTTTACCATTGAAAGGAGACTTCCCTGCTCTCCTCTTGATCTTTGATGGAACCCTTACATAAAAGAACATAACTATATGGGGAAGAATCATCTAACTTGACTACTTACTTAACTAATCACTCCTTTTCTAAGCCTACCAATAAAATATGATCTAATGCTAACTCCTAAAATTCCTTTACAATTGGTGGTCCACAGATTGCTAGAGTTTATCATCAATTATTACAGGAGGACGCAAAAGCTAGCTTGACCAGAGAAATGGCTAAGTATACCTGAAGAGTGTTATAGTTCAGCTGCACTTGCCTTTTTTTTTTTTTTTGGTAGGTTTAATTTGTTTCAGAAGACCAGGAAATGTCTAGAGGCAGTTTATTATTCTCTGTTCAGTTTCTGTTCATAATTACACTATGCTACTACCCTCCATGGAATGAGATTGGAGGAAAATGGGACTGCGCTTAGTGCCACTTGTTGAATAACTGTAAAAGATAAGCTCTTTTGTGTTGGACTAAGGTAATCACAAGTGTAACGGTAAAATTCTCCATAGTTTTAATGGCTTGAGATACTTTAGAATAGTGACCATCTAACAGTTGTCTGAACTATGAATTATTGGGTTGCTTTCACCTGAATTATATGAGATAATATAATTATATTATTTAATTATATATAATTACATAATTATATTATGAGAGCCAGTTTGGTCTAGTGGTTAAGGTTCTAGGCTAGAAACCAGGAGTCTGTGAGTTCTAGTCCCACCTTAGGCATGAAAGCTGGCTGGGTGTCATGCGCTGCCTGCCTCTGAATAATGCTCAGACACTGGTTCGATGGATCAGGCTCTGGTTTATTCACAGCGCAGTTACAGCGTCGGAAGAAAAAAGCTGAGAGTGACAGGAGCGCGCCGGTGCGGGGTTTAAATACCCCGCGCCGGTCAGCGCCCCCTCACTCGTGGTCACGTCACCCCCCTTTGTCCAATACGTTGCCCTGCCGGTGGGTGAGGGGTTGTGAGGCCCCGCTGGCGTTCCGGGATCGCCCATCATCGGGTTTTCTATTCATCCGGTGATTGCTGTCAGCTGGGCGATCTCCGTTGTATTGGCGCTGATGGCTTGGGTGTGCTCCGTGATCCGTTTAGTTATTGTTTGTTGGCCGTTAGTCGTTGTGAGTTGATGGCTACTTATCTTGAGCCCCTTCTCCTATTTCCTTGCTATTGTCATGTGTGCCATTGCGCTGATGACTTCAGCTCAACGGCACTCATGACACTGGGTGACCTTGGGCCAGTCCCCCTGTCTCAGCTCAAGAGCCAAGCAGCTGTAGAAGGAGAGTTCTAGTCCCGCCTTAGGCATGAAAGCCGGCTGGGTGACCTTGGGCCAGTCACTCCCTCTCAGCCCAACTGGGTGCAATGTAGACTAGCCTTCTCATGGTGCACCCCGGGCAATGTGTCTTGTCATGGCTAAATAGTCTACACATCTGGCTGCTGGACCTCACAAGGATTGCCCAGCAAGAAAAAGCAGCATGAACACCAAACGGCTATGCCACACAATTAAAAAAAAAACTAAACTGAATTATGTCATAGGTCATGTGTTGCTTTCATTTCCTCTCCTTTATTAATATGTACAAAATCTGAGATCACCCGTGTAACATACAGAATCTGCACTATTCCTGCAATCACCTCATTTAACAATTTAGAATTGCATGAACTTTGTTAAAAACTATTGAAGAGAAATAGAGAATTTAGTATGTTCCATTATAGAAAAAAACGTGTCTGCACTTGCAGCGTAGACATTTTTTTTCTCTTTAAGTTTTTCACAAGCAGGTTAGATTTTCCCTCATATTTGGAAAACCTAATAGCAGCATCAGGTATTCAAGGCTGAGAAAATGTCTTTGGTTTTCCTTAATCTGTGATGTTGAAGAAATGTCTGGGTGTGAAGAACGAAGAATGTGTGGGGGGCCTGCATTCATACACATGTATATATTACCATATGGATTTTATTGTGCAGGATCTTGCTTCATTTTAGGTGAGCTTAAACCTAAAGCATTTGCATGTTTGCAACTTAAATTTACTTGGTATACAGTAACTGAGTGTTAAAGTGTAATGATATTTAAGCGTTCTGTTTGCTTCTCTCCTTTGCCATGTTATAACCATTAGTCTAATAGTAGAAAACACTGAATTAAGTGTATTATAAGAATAATTATGAGCTTTCAAATCGCTGTATTCTATCTGTTCCATAAAGTTTTTCTTTTAAATAAAATTGTTAATGAAGTATTGATGAAATGGAGACCATATTGGAGAGGTTATGAAGAAATAGTACTCTTTGTCCTATGGGTCAATAAGAGTCCTAACCAATCTTTCTTACCGTATGTTGTCACATTTATGGCGGTCAGTTGAGCAATTTATTACAATAGAGGTCAAAGTTTTATATCAGGACTTGTGAGTCCTCTGTCTGATCCTTGTCTGCTTTTGTATCTGGCAGAGCAATAAGACAAAACCTTATCAAAAAAACTAACACTGAGAGCTGTTTTGTTTGGGGTTTTGCAAAAAGACTTGTTTTATGTCATGACAAAGCACGGGTTATTGCTTAGGCAAGAAACGTATCTGAAATTCCACGGGGACCAAGGCTATGTAGCCCTTTGGAAATAATCTGGAAAAGTTCTCCTTTGATTCCAAGAAAAGGTGCAGTTGCTGTAAACAGTTGCAGATAGGTGCTGTGTTTGTATTGTCTGAAGCACCATTTGGGAATCAAATCTGAAGCATTGTGTAATCATGGCCCAGAGTCTGTTTTTTCAAGATCCGTGTTGGTATGTCTTGATTTTGTCCTAAAATTCATCTTGTATAGTCGTGTGATACACAGTTTACATAAAAAGATGATGCTGAAAATAGGTTCAGCAGGAGATAACGGGGACTGATACTACTACGGTACTAAATTGGCAGGAGTTCATGAGATATCTTTTTCTCTTCTGACATCCAAGAAACCTTCTATAACAATGGTGCATATAATTATCAGATTCCTGTATTTATTCCTTGCCCATTTTACATTGATAGGTCCATGTAACAGACAAAGGCAGAGGTTCAACAGAAGTACCTTCTGTGAACTCAGCAATATTTAAATTTGAAAGCAAAATAACTTTTTGGTTACCTAAATTTCCTTTGAGAATCTAAACACTTTTTTTTTAAAAATGTGAGAGAACATGAATAAACTATGGTATTGTGGGCATGCCCCTTAGTTTAAAGAAGTGAGATTATTAAAATAATAATCTGTAAGTAAGTTATTACCATTGTTTCCTAACCATCAATATCCAGGGCAAAGTCATAGAATAGAAAACATGTTTCTTATCGCATATGCATTTAAGTACAACATGTGGTACATGCTTTGTGTTAGGTTATTCACTGATTTCTAGGAAGAAAATGCTGTCCTAAGCATTGCTTTTTCATTTAACTTTTGTTTATGTATATGTCAGAAGCAGGACTGAAAAAAATCTTGGTAGTTGTACTGACACTTTCTGTACACTTAAATTTCCTACTGAAGCCTTTGAACCTGCTATACCCTGTTGGCCCTCACTGCAAGGACCAATCGTTATTTTAGCAATTTGATCAGTGCAACAATGCTAGAGAGGTGTTGAACTATTTTGGTGTATTATTGTAAACTCCTGCCCCCCCCAATTGGACTAAATAATAGACAGACAGACAGATACGTAATTCTTCTGATTTTGATCCTTGTCTGTTGCAATCTGCTTATTTTTCTTTTCCAGATAGGTACCTTTTTTTGTTCTATTATAGCAGGACTAATATAGAGATTTAAATCAAAAGAACACCACAGAAGACAAGGGTTATCATTGCTATTCTCCATGTTCTACAACTCTTATCATATGAAATGAATTAAGGGGAGACGGTTAGACTCAGTCTCCAAACTACATTTTGGGTATCTCTAGTACTGTGTCTAGTAATGTACTACTGTGTAGAAGTTATAGAAATGTAATTCTGCATTTGCCTTTGTTAAAATAGATTAAGTTATTTGGAGAAGCAATTCCCTATAAAATGGATTTTTATTTTTATTTTCTTTAGTCATGGGACATATTCTTTCGCAATGCCAATGCTGGAGCTGCTCCAGGTACTGCTTACCAAAGCCCCCCTCCATTAAATACCAGCCTATCAACACTGACACATGCACAGTCGCTGGTTCAAGCACAGCCAAATGTAGATAAGTTGGTGGAAGATCATCTTGCAGTCCAATCACTTATTAGGGCATATCAGGTAAGGGGTTTTTTTTTAATTTTTTTTTTATTTGTATGTGACAGTTATTTTGTCAGCCACAAGTCTAGAGATTTGAACTTGGTGCTTAAAAAGAATGGAGCATTCTTGGTCAACTTGCTTTACTTTATTACAGTCACTGACCAGAATACAAGTTAGCAGCAGATGAAACAAACTAAAAAAGTATAGTTCATGGCAAGATAATTGATGCAATCAGAGTGTGTCTGGTTTTACAAACAGAATAGCGAAATTTGGACACTCACAGAAATTGAACCATACTGGCCTGATAATAGCATCTCTACATAGAATAAATCAGAATTGCCTGGATATTTTGTTAAATAGAGAATTATAAGGACTCTTGCATCCTATAGAAATGCAATATAGCAGAATCCAGAGTCTTAGTTCATACTGTAGTGGATTTTTAAAAAAAATTATGATCATTGGTTTAATTCTCCATTTCAGGTATTTTTCAGTATGGTTGTGCAAATAAAATTTGCCAAAATCTAATGAGATTCCTACCATATTTTTAAAAACTGAATAGGGTTCCAAGATCTGAAAAGTTGTCAGACCCTGTGTTATATAATTTGTATTATAATGTATTCAAAGCTTTTCAAAGCCTTTTTTTTCTCTTGATTAAAAAAGTAGTTTTGGTTACTCCATTTTTACTTTATTCTATATTTTCATTGAGATGTCTGTAATGGATCATGAAGCATTAATTAAAAATGTTTCAAATTCTTTCATATTTCAGAAAATTACCTGCTTAAGAACATTATTATGATTGCTCTTGTTATATTCATATTTTAGAATCCAATAACTGCTGTGGTAAATTGCCTTCTTCACACAAATGTTGTTACTAATTTGGAATCCAGATACCTGTTCCTTAAGCATCTTTTAGGAACAATATCTCCTTAAAAAAATATGTTTTGCTTTGAGATAGCACAGCTTAAAGAAACTTCTTCAAAGAAATGCTATAAAAGTCAAGAACATGATTCTTATACGTAAAACTAGAAGAAAAAAATTAATTTCATCATAGTTAAAACTGTTCCATACAGATAGGGTAAGATAAGTGCCTACCATACTTAGTAGTAGTAGTTTATTAATTGATTAGTCCTGTGACCTTATCAATAAAATAAAATTGAATTGTCTAATTCCAAAAAGAAATAAGAGAAAATACGTAATACAATACATATAAGGTAATACAAGGAGTCAGTAATCAGATGTATGAATCTCCCTTACAGGATACTCCAGTTCGTTCAGTGTATTGGGTTCTCATGACCACTGCCATAGTTATCATCTTAGCAGTTCTGTGTACAATATGCACATTAGAACCCAGAAGGAAATAAGGCTTGGATCCCAGTGTACTGTTCTTTCTAGTAGGGGTGATAGATATTTAAGCCTAATGGATACATATAATTGGCAATTGAACAAAAAATGAAAAATATTTATTTATTTATTATTCAGATTTCTATTACCGCCCATCTCCCCCCAAAGAGGAGGACGCTGAGCGGTTTACAATAAAATTATCCCTTTAAAAACCTCAGCATATAAAATTACAAAGTCAACATCCAAAATACTAAAATAATAAATATAAATATAAAATCCAAGTGGGAGAAATCACATTAGGTAGGGAGAACTCTATGCCACCAGCCACCCCCAGGAAGAGCTATTGCCCTTCCCGTCCCAGGTGAGGCGGCAGAACCAGGTCTTCAAACCCTTCCATACTTAGTCATATTTCTAGACATAACATTTATTTTCAAATCTGCATCCTGGTCTGGCCTCTCAGATTGCACCGGCCAAATTGTTTTTATGAGAAGAGTTACATGAGACCTTTTTGTTACTGCAAAGAGAGAGGTGACTGGATTTTCTTGAAGCTTAGCCCATTCAGAAGATTCCCAGTCAAAGTACTGTACATAAATATAGGGAAATAGGAAAAAAAATACCTTAACAGGATCAGTTTCAGAGAGATCATTATATTTTAATAAGATATGTTCCACCCTTGCTAGACTGAGGAAGTATCTATATCTAGCAAATGAAGAAATTGCACTACATCTCCCAGGATTTTATCTATTC
This sequence comes from Candoia aspera, assembly GCF_035149785.1. Classification (NCBI taxonomy): domain Eukaryota; kingdom Metazoa; phylum Chordata; class Lepidosauria; order Squamata; family Candoiidae; genus Candoia; species Candoia aspera. The sequence goes on along the minus strand of NC_086161.1, from coordinate 12,839,396 downwards.
ACGTCCTTCAGATTTCCATCTGATGCATAGAACAGGGTAAAAACCCAGTCATCTATGGCTTCATCTGTGTGGATGTTGTCCAAGCATTCAAATCAACACAACACAGTAAATAGGAGAATTAGAATTAAATTGGTCTAATATAAATTGCATTCTTTGTGTGACTTTCTCAGAATAAACTTGTAAACATTAGCCACAGAAATTGTTTGTGTTTTTGTTTCTATTTTTCAAATGAGCATTGTTAAAATGAGCCACAAAAATAAACGATTATGAAGACTTTTTATTACTGTATTTCCTATGTTAAAGAAATAAATATCATTTCTCTTTTGCTGCCTAATAACAATATTCACAACATCGACTGGCATATTGGTTTGGACTAGCAGCATTTCAACAAATTTGATGGTGAAAAACCCCATAATTAATGTTTAAATATTTGTTGCAGATAAATCAGTTTGATATGCAAATATTAAAGACTGAATGAAATAAGGAGCAGGAGATCTCCATTTTGGGATACTGTCTTAACATCTTATTTCAACATTTCAACAGATCTTAGACTAAGGCTTATTCAACAAAGAATAATATTTTGGACTTATTGGACTTAAGTGTATTCGTATTAAAATGGAATTAGTAAATCATTGTATTGCTGGAGAGACAATGAGAATAATGTTTCATTCAAGCATACATTCCTTCACTTTTCCTAAAATAGTTATATTCTGGAAAGAGTTCTATCTCAGCGTTTATGAAACAGGTTTTAATGTTTTCAGATGCCCATATCTGTTTGGACTACGTATCTTTATACGTGGAAATTAGCAGCTGGACAGTGGAAATTGATTTTCCAAGTCCTTATTGCTAAGAGACTTGTGCTTCAACATTGGAAAGATAAATTTATGGCCCCAATTACTACTCAGTGGTCTGAAGACCTGATGTTACTTGCAACTTATAAATGAGTTGCGTATAGCAATAGATTATATGTGAATTATTATAATGAAATACAGTAATTATTTCATGAAACTTTTGTGTAAAATTGTGTGTGTGTGTGTGTATGAAATATCCTTCTGTATATCATTTTTGTTTGTTTTCTCTTATCTTTTTTTCCAGTTTAATTAAAGAAATCAAGGGAAATTTTTAAGTAATAAGAAGCCACACAACTCTTACTAAATACTTCACACTTTTTTTACTTCAAAGAAAAAATACATTAGTATTTGAATGCAGGCTAGTTTTAAAATTCATATTTCTGTTGAAATACAGCAGCACTGATTTGGATAAATTCAGTCCTTGCAGAAATCCTGCAATGGGAAGGATGATTGTTACCCAACTTCATGACTAATTTTGTTGTTGTTTCTAGGTCAGGGGTCACCACATTGCCAAGCTTGATCCTCTCGGCATTAGTTGTGTAAATTTTGATGATTCGACAGTAACTGATTCTCCAAACGTTGGTGAGAATTATTCTGCAAGTTAATTTTAATATAATGTTTAACTTTTATACCCCTTTCCTTTCCACCCTTCTTTCCCCCCATTTCCCTCTTTTGGTTTCCACTATCCTTTTCATTTCTGGCCCATTTCATAGATTCGAGGGCATCATGTAGCCCAGCTCGACCCATTGGGCATCTTGGATGCTGATCTGGACTCTTCCATTCCAGCCGATATTATCAGTTCCGCAGACAAACTGGGTGAGGGCTCCAAAAGCAGATAGTGCCGCATTGCTTGGGCTCCTCTCTCACTTTCACAGCTTCTAGTTAAATTGCTTCACTAAATTTGAAGGGAAAGGTCTTAAGTTTCCTTCCTAATGATCACTTTCAAAAAAATGAATGGTGGCAGCGTTGATCTCTCCCGAGTCACTTACTACTCTAGACGCAAGTGATAGCATACCTAGTTCAAGACAGCTTGCTCTCTCCTCCCTACAATTCTTGTGATTTGGAGTCCAGCTGTAAGAAGGTCTGACTAGCAACTGTGAACATTCTGCCACTCCAAGAAAATGAGTGTATTAGAGTGATGGACACATAAGCATCCCTTAACTGAAAGTATCCTAAAGGTCAGTAGAGCTCTTGTTTAGAGCTCTGGTGACTTCCTCAGCCTAGAGCTCTGTACTGATGGCTATTGTAGGAAGGAGTGGGGAAGAGAGACAGTTTCTCAGATGTCTTCCTCACTCACTTGAGGTAAATGCATGATTTAGGGCAAGCTGCACAGCTAAGAAGACACACATATACAGTTTCAACGTTGACTAATGACTCCATCAGTGATCATGATAAGGAAGCTTTGGAATGCATTCCCACATCTAATCAAAAGACTGAAATGATGCAGATCCTTGGCTGGAAAGGTGCATGTGTGGTACTCAGGTGAGGGTGTACTTGCTGAGCAATACTCGGAATTTGTTTTTCCAGTACAGCTCATTGTGTTCATTAATTCTGGCCACTATTTTTTCCTTCAGGACAAGGCAAAATATGGTGGCTGAGCTCTACTGATCTCTGGTGCTTTCCACAGGTTAATCAACCTGGCTCTGCAAATGCTTCTAAGTAGCATGCTTCTAACTTAGAATAGAATCACAATAATGACAACTAACCCCTTTCAAGACTAAAATGTGATTAGAATATTTGTGCATGTAAAATAAATGATGTGCTGTTGACTCATTCAGAATTGACTGTGTATCCATTAGAATGGGTATGAGTGTATTGGTGTATGTGTTGGTGAAATGGAAGGCATCTAAGAAAACAGCAACATAACTTTGATGAATGTGTAAGAACACATTGGGTGCAGGTGACTTTGCTAAAATTCCACTCTGAAGTTATTGCCCCTGTACATTAAGCAGGACTCCAAAACCCAGAAGGTTGTACCAGGCCCTAACAGATCTCCAATATTGGGGGTATATACTGTGGAATTCCTTCCACATTTCACAAACATTGAAGATTCTCCTTAAGCAAGCATAACTGTTTTAGGATAATGGAGTGCACTGGAGTGGTGGTAAGTTCAGAAGGAATTAAAGGTGTGCGTGTATGTGGGTGGGTGGCAGGTTTATAAGTTTGGCCCCTGAAGAATAAGAAATTTGACTCCATATCCATTTTTTTTACTTTGATATAATTGCTCAAGAGTAGCTCTATTGCTGTTGGTACTTTATCAATAGTACTGCATTTAAAGAGTCTCTCTTTTGCGGGGAGATGGGCAGTGGCAAAATTTGGTAAATAAATAAATAAATTTAAATATCAAGAGCCTATTTAGTTTATCATTACTGTCTTTTCTCATGGTATTCATCTATGTAAATCCTAAAGTATTAATTATTATTACTGTTCATAAATTCACTGTCTTCTCTGAAGAAGGTGTATATGAACTGCTTTGGATAACTTTAATAAGAGAGATCTAAGTATTTGAAACAATTCATTAGCTATAATTTTTTGAACTTCTATACAGAACCGTATACAGTTTTATTGGCCTCTCAGGGCAGGATTTGGAATATGTTCTGATAAATGTGAACCACCTCATATCCTGAGTCACCTATAGAGAGAATAGTACAAATTAAATTAGAGAGGATGCTAAAGTCATTCATATTACCAATTGTAACCAAATTGTTTTATTACCCTTGATGTAACAGTGGTGTTTCGGCCTATAGTATAATAATCAAGGCTAACTGCAGTTCCGTTGCAAAAAAGCTGAATTCCGCAACCTGAATTTAAATTAATAAAAATTAAAGCTGTTAAATGTGGTGTTTTCATTTTCTCCCTGTTTACCGTCATAACTTGTGAAACTTCTCCAGGTGTTAGTACACATTCCCCAACTTGTTCTAACTAGAAGAACTAGAAGATTTTTCAGGATTCCATATTCTTGCTTTATGTACCATGGCATATATTTCAAACTACTTTGTACTGCAGGCATTTGCCCTCACAGTTCAATATTTTGTTGTTGTTTTTTAAAGAATTTTATTAAGTTTCAAGACAAGGATAAAAGCTACAAGAAAAGAAAAAAGAACTAAAAGGGTGTGAAAACACAAGAGAATTTTTTTTTTTCAAAATTACAGAAAGATGTGACTTACAACTTTGAACAGCAAGGATATACAAAAATTTCCATAATCAATCTCTTACTCTATATTAAACCAAAACCACATTATTTCTATAAATCATTCTACTTTAGCACATGATAAAAATCTCTAAGTACAGTTACTCCCCCTTATATTAAAATAAAGAAAAAAATTCATATAACCTCCTAAACAACTTCCCCTCCAAAAGATAATACTTATTTAATTATTCCCATCCTACTACTATTCTATACATTTCTGTCTACTATAATAAAAACCAAACTAAAAAGCACATAAATTGTCTGCCATTATACTTAATAGTATAATAGTTTTAATAATCTTAATAAACCCATAAAACAAAAATAATTCAAAACAGTAGCCTTAAATCAAATCCGTAAAACCATCCAAATAAACATATTTTTGTATCCTAATAATCTTAATCCAAATCCTTAAAAGCAAATAACATCAGTTGAACCCTTAAAGCAATCCAGATAGACATTCTTTAACACTTATCCCACTTCAAAATAAACCAGAGCATTTACATATCCTTACAATGTGCACAGAGCTTTTCTCTTGAAAAAATCAAACAGCTCAACTGCCCCCCTCAAAAATTCCAGCTTCTCTTCAAAAAACCTCCCATACATAATGACCCCTTCCTTTTCATGGCATTCCACCAGAAAGTCAATTTCAGTTATTGCTTGCAGATCTCTCTCTCCCTTAAATTTCTCCAACTCCACTATCCAATCTTCTTCTAGCATCTTAATAGAAATCCCAGTCTCACTCTTAGAAGAAACATTTCTATCACTGTTGAATTCCTCAATTTCATCCACCACATCCCCAACCTGATGGCACATTTTAGAGCTCATATTTTCCACAATGTCCTGAATATCTTGCATAAAAGCTTGGTTGAAGTCACAAGAAATCTGTTTAAAATCTTCCATGTCTCACGCAGTAGATTGTAACACCCCCTAGGAGCTTAACCAGCGAAAGTCAAAGATATGGAAAAGTTCTGGAATGTATTTACACAAGCAAGAGTGAGATAGGCAGACAGTTCTCATGGGAAAATAGAAACAAATCTGAAGGTTCAAATCAGTGGATTCAATGTGTAGGAAAATGCTAATATCTTCAAATTTAATACAAAAATAATAACAGGAAAACAGTTGTTTACTCCCAGTCCTCCTTTATATTTGGAAGGAAAATGAAGTCCAAAACTTGGTTTTTTAAAAAAAGTAATCCCAAAAATAACGATAAGCACAAGACAGCCAGGTTCTCCTCACTGTAGAAAGCCTCTCTCAGGTTACGCATACTTTAAAAAAAAATCATAAATTTAATGATTTAGAAAGGGGTGGCCAGTCTTAGTGTCCCTTTAAGTCTACAGCGCGGCTTGGAAAATGATGGCAGCTCCACCTCCACCTCTTACCAGCCAAATGTGAAAAGCTGTTTGTGATCTTCTGGCTGCAAGCTGCCATCCGGAGGACAGATAGGATGATTCCAGTGTTCTCCTTTATCTGGAGAACATTTCTGGGCTTCAGGAAAACCTGCCCGAGCCCGGAAAAAATGCTGCGTTATCAGCAACACCCGCTAAGCCCCCGTGCACAGCTGCTCAGTCCGCCATTTCCCCCACCGGAAGTCATAGTTCAATATTTTGAATATTGCCTGGCAGTAGCTGTCCTCAATATCTGGTCTGAGATCTTCTGCAACACCTGCTACCTAATTCCTTTAAAGTGACAGTGGCAAAGGTTGAACCTGAGAATTTTGCATGTGCTTTGCCACTGAGCTATGTTCCTTCTCTCATAGCTAAAGAGTAAATAACTATACATCGCTGTTTCTTTATCATAGCTTAAGCTTTGATAGGCTGACTGAAAACTGGATTTTCTGTGATCTTGCTGGCTAGCAAGATTTCATATTTAAACAGACCCATTGTAAGGTAAGGGTGGACAATTACTGATGTTAAAATTGTTGGGTACAACTGGATGGTGCAAATATGGAATGTTGCCAAACAATATTGCTAAAATAACCAGCTGTGAGCTATGAAGTATTTTAAGTATCTTCGTAATGGGTGCTTCAAGCAGTTTCATCTGTGAATTACCTTCGCCTTCTGTTGAATGGTTGAAATTGTAACATGAATATTTTATTAGAATGTAGAAACTATGAGAATTTTTTGAATAAAAATTAAGCATTAAATTAATGCAGGATATTATTTAAGAAATTTAAGGATCATATTTTCTATATTATACCAGTCCAAAATACAAATATATTGTATCAAATATAAATAAATAGCATGGGCTCTGTGCGCAGTGGTGGTTGTCAGCCCTACAAGGTAGACCAGACACTGCCATGTTGATCAGTACTATTGTTATAACAGCTATAGTAACAGAATCTTGCAAGTCTGAATGTGCTTCCCCCTCCCTCCCTTTATCTCCAGGTGAACTAGGGAGGGGCTTCTCTGAGGTGTTTTCTCAAGTTACTTTCTTGACCCGTGCTCAGGCCCCTTTTATATGACCTTTGCCTTGGTAGCGGCTCTTCCTCCTGTCCTTCAAGGCCATTCCCTCGCCCTTTACATCATTCTGCTGCCACTTATTTATGAATGAAGGTCAGTACTTAGCTTGAAACCATATGCATACATTCAGAACAGGAAAACTGCATGAAAGATGGATGCCATTCATAATTGGTGGTAGGTAGGTAGGTGGATTATCAAGGAGCTGGGTAAAACACACCTCATCACATCTACTGATGAAAGAGATCCTCCAGTCAGATAGTACAGTACTTAACTTGTATATACTGTAGTTCAGGGGAACTCAGATAAGGATTGCTTTTGTCTCTGTAAATCTGAAACGAAATAAACTTTAGCTGAGACAGTTTATTGAAGAGATGTGCAACTTCTTTGAAATCTTAGTCAAGAGTTTGAGAAGGAAGCTAGCTAAGTTTGTATTATCTAAGAATGGTGACCAAAATCATATTCATATTAAGTGTTTCCCTTTTGATCCTTTCCCACATTTTATTTGCATTTTAATCTGTAAGAGCATTGCCCAGCCAGAACACCCTCCAGATATGTGGATTTCAACTCCCAGAATTCTCCAGGCAGCACAGTGATTGTGGGGAATTCTGGGAATTGAATTGCAACATATCTGAAGAATAGCAAATTGGGAAAACATAGTCCCTAACTTCAGAACAAGTCAGAACCTCTTACAACAAGGTTGTTATAATTGTCCCTGCTCCCTGCCATATGTAATGGATTGAGAGTTGAAGTGATACTTGGGAGAACAGGAGGAAGTCATCTCATAGCCAAGTAGGCAGGAAGACCCAGAAGCCCGTGAAGTTATTTGCTTCTAAATGTGGGATAAGACTTCAGGATCATATTGCAAAAGTAAGATTCAGAATATGGCATATAATTATTTTGATGATGCATAACTTAAAGTCCTCTCACCATTCTATAAAAGTTATCCTGTTCCCATCATAAATCCTATTGGAGAGTTGTTCCCAAGAAACTCCTAATTGCCCCATCTTTTAAAATCTCAGAAATATTAATTTAAAGAGGGTTGCGGGACTTCAGCTTTTTTGCTTGTTCTGTTAGACAATGCAGAATGTATAATGCTGCGAGTCATCCAGAAATACATAGTAGCTCAAGGGTCCCACATACCCTTATTCAAAAGCCACATAATCAGCTGCATCATTCTGGAACTGAAATGTCATGCTATATCTCTGGCATAGTGGTGAAAATCAGTGGCAGGATGAAATACGCAGTGGAGAAAAGGCAGCTGCTGTGCATCACCATATCCTTTTCTAAAAATGTAACAGGGCCTTTGTCCTAATCCTCCAGGCCAGTTAGACACCATAAGCAAAATAAAAGCTCATCCTAGTAACTGATATATGCTATCTCTGATATTGAAGGTTATAAAAGAGCCCGTTTGGCCTAGTGGTTAAGGCAACGGGCTAGAAACCAGGAGACTGAGAGTTCTAGTCCCAGCTTAGGCATGAAAGCCAGCTGGGTGACTATGGGCCAGTCACTCTCAGCCCAACTCACCTCACAGGGGGGTTGTTGTGGGGAAAAGAGGAGGAGGAAGGATTAGGTATGTTCGCTACCTTGAGTTATTTATAAAAATAATAAAGGTGGGATAGAAAATAAATAAATAACCATCAAGTAGCTGTTGATAATCTTTTCATCCATTCATTTACATAACACTTTTTAAATGCAAATTGGCAGAATTTAAAACATCCTGAAGAAAAGAATTCTGCAGTTTTAACTCTGTACTGTATGAAGACATCCAAGGAGATACAGAAACGTAGTTATGTCTGCAGACTACATCCAGTCAAATTACTGTTGGAGATCTCCTTGTCTGACAGAATTGTATTCTGTTTTATGGAGGAGTAGAGACAATCTAGAAGGAGAAGAATTCCGTTTATTTACAGAATCAAAAATATCGACTTGTTCTCAAAGGAAGTATGGTTCTCACTTGGATAAACAAATTAAAGATAAGAATAGGAAAGCTGGAATTGTCCTGGCTTAGATTGTTGACTTAAGGTTTAGGTATATAGACAAGACTATAAATTTTGCTAGTCTTTGATATATTTCAATTCTGTCTACAGTACAGGATATGGTAAGATAAAATACGTGAATCCTATGCAGTCCTATGCTTTGCAAATGCAGTGATTTACAAAATCTTAAAACACCACTGTCTCATGTAGAATGGGTGCAAGATTCTGTAATACATGTTCAGCTTTGATTTTTTTTGACTGGAAACTTGTCCTGGGGGAATTTTACAACTTTAATGTTTAGGATTTTTTTTTTATTCGCATAAACAATAAAATCCCAAACATGTAACTTAACTGCTATTATCTGCCAAGTGTAACTGCTGTGCTTATTTTATTCTTTTTGCGGTCAATATGGCTGGTTCTGAAAGATTCTTCAGATTTTCTCCAGGAGTACAGTCATCTCCCATTCTAACCTCTTTCTTTTGGTGGTTTTTGACTGTGTATGTGTGGATACTGTTTTTAAAAACTTACTTCCTCTTTATACGACTACTTTCTCAATTCTTTGGAATTTAAAAGAAAACTAACTTTGACTCAGTCTCTCTGTCTTCTCCTTTCTGCACCCCACCTTTCCCTCCTTCCCCAGATCTTGCTGTATTCAAGGAGCGGCTGAGAGTGCTAACAGTAGGAGGTATGCAAATAATGAGCGTTTAACCCTTCTGGAATTTAGGACTCTCTGAATAGTTGACTCTGGGCATGTACCGTGTAGGTAAAGTTACAACTTGCCCCATATTACAACAGTGTTTTTGTTTTTGTTTGGTTTCTTTGTTTTTTGTCTTTTCCCCTCAGAATCGCTTTCAGTGTTGACAGTGAGAGAGAAGTGTGTGATCAAAGTGCTTCATCAGTCACGCTCCTAAATTATGTTCTCTTTCATTGGGTTCATTGTGGTAGTTATTTTCTCTTTATTTGCTTTTGTTTGCTTGTATTGAATATTTCAGGAAGCATTGTTGTGCTTTAACACATCGGTCTCTGCTAAAATGTAGTTGTTAACTGGATGTTCATCAGAGCACATATAAAATTGATTGTGATGTGCCAGCCAAGTTTTACTTTTGTTTTATTTTGTGGTGTGGTATTTACTTTTGTTGTGCAGAATGTTCTTTGTGGATACTGAAGTTTAGGGTGTGATGTTCAGGTGGATAGCTGGATTTATCTGCATTGCTAAAAGAAAAAAGAAGTGCCGTCCTTTTGTAAGCCTGTTCTGTTTACTGGCAGAATAGCTGAGCACATTAATTGCAACCTTCTAGCTGAAAATGTGTATTTTTTCATCTAATGGTTGAAAGGAACAATGTTGATTTAAAATGTAAAAGCAGCCTACTGATGTTCAGCAGCCCATCTGGGTTTTTATTGTGATGGCTATGTGCATAACACGGTAGGGCACTGAGAAAATTCTCTATCTTTCATGCAGATTTTATGCCTATTTAAACTACCCTTCCAGTCACATTTCACAATGGAACTAACTGTACTTTGGCTTAAGGATGAGAATGACTTTTGGCTTTTTCATGCCAAGTATCTACAATGTGAAACGCTATTACATTTATTACAGTAGATCTCTATCTCACCTTCCATTCAGGAGTTCTAGGTGGCTGAATATAGATTTGGACCAAAAATATATATTTCAGAAACAAGCCATTCTCTACTACAGTAGGGAATTAACCAGCCAAACAATCCTCCTCTCCGGTCTCCCTGTCACACTTGTCTCATATTTTCTTTGCCATCATTCTGCATCATTGCTGGCAGCTGGTGTGTAAGCCTCATGGTATAGGTGACTAAACAGTGTAGCCAAAAGGTAAAAACAAGAACGGAGTGGCTCTTCTTGGTGTTGGCCCTATATGGAGCATCATCACATGAATTTATTTTTCCTGTTGATCTACTTTGAAGAATTTGTAATCTTGTTAAAGTGAGAAGAATGGAGTAGCCTCCTATGCAATCTTTTCCAACTGTTGAGGTCCAGTGTGTTTGGCTGCATCTGAAACATAGCTGGTAGAAATCTGGGGGAAAAGCCTTCTTGATGTAGCAACCAAGGTATAGAATTTGCTGCCCAGGAGTACTACGTCGCTTCCAGTAATGCAGTAGCTTTACCAACCTCTAGTGGTTCTTGTCCCCCATCAGGAATTTGGCCTTTATATGATTTTGACCTTTTATATAACCAGGGGTCTTTTGTCTGGTTTCTTTTGTGTTTTGTGATAATTCAGTGATTCTGTTGGATTTGTCCCTAATCCCTTTGGGTTTGCTGATATTAGCATTTAGTTGAAGTGAAAGGTGAGGGAGTAATTTCAAAATAGATGTATCTTGTCTATAATAGTTGCCTGACAGTTGATAGATGTGAAGATTTTTGCTTTTGTTCACATTGGGCTGCAGTACAGAACTGGCACTTCTGAAAATTTCTGTTTCTTTCTACCAGCATCTTTTTGGCTTTCAAAGCTATCTGATCATCAGCTGCAAAATTATTTTTAATTATTCCAGCAGCTGTTGCAGAAGTATATTAATGTTAGTACTGTTATAGTCTAGCTACACAATCATGTGTAGTCAATGTGGGAAGGAATTTTTGATAATAGCTCTTTAAGTGAATTGTCGAGAAATATTTTCAAGATGTCCAGAAGGTGACGTGTTTGTGAGGCTTATAGAAAGAGTTTTGCTTACATAGACACCACTTCGCTGTAGAATCATTGTTCCTTTGTAGTGAGCTATTCAGGAGAGTCCTTTGCAGCACCCTCTATCATCTTGCAGCTTTTCATACTTTTGGTTCTGGGAAATTGGTCCTTTAACTCTACATTTCCTGCTTCAATTTATTATAATTTTGAATATGTGGTGGAATGTGGTGGCAATATATGTTTGCAGTACTTGTATCCCTTTATGTTCTACAAATGTATGTGTGGAGGTCTAAATTTCTTATTAATTGCTTCCCTGGGTTTAATTACCAATTTTCATGGCAAGTATATTACTTATGTTCATATCCTGTGTTACTTTTATAATTCTTTTATTCTCATTTTACCTGTGCAATATTTTAATTCCTGCTTGTGTTTTGTTCATACAAACCTCCTTCATGCTTACTTTGTGCTGCTTTTCTTGTCCCTCCCTGTCTCTACCAAAAACCTGGTTCCTGTGTTACAACTGTCTTGAACACCTTCCCCAATCCTCCTTTGCCTTCTGCTACCCATGAAAATCCTGCAGGGTTTTATGGCCTAGATGAATCAGACCTCGACAAAGTCTTTCACTTGCCTACTACAACTTTCATTGGAGGAAATGAGTCTGCTCTTCCACTTCGGGAAATCATCCGCCGTTTAGAGGTAAGAAAGCCACCTAAGCATTTCTGGGGTCCTATGGACTGTTCTACCTTGTAGGCAAAGCCAGTCATGGACTTCTCTCTTGAACTGACAGCTACCCAAAGTGTGTTGAGTGAAAAAATGTGACAAAAATTGGCAGTCAAGTAGCATGAGACGTATTCCCAAGCTTGTTCCACACGTAGGAGGAACATGGGATATGAAGCAGTTCTCTGGAGCACAAGCTGTGGAACTGTTGCCACCAGCACTGTTTCTGATGATGATGTTCTACTCCTAACACAATTGGTAGGAGAGCACATTGGGCAAATTCAGTTCTGAAGACAGGATATGTTTTTTCCGTTTTCCTTCTGACATTCGAGAGAGACAGATTTTATTTCTGTCAATGATCAGCAAGTAACAAAATAAAATAGAATACAATACAATTAGGAATCCATACAACTATGAATACAGTATGAAATTATAACATAGAATTAAGAGCATTAAATCTGTAAAATCAGCAAGACTAATTTAAATAATTAAACCTAAAAGGAATCTGATATCCTAATATGTTGAAATGTCTATGCTAAGATGCAACAAAAATACTAACAACAGAATATGGATAGTGGAGTCCTTGGTACTCTCTGAGCCTTGTTGTTTGCTTGCAGATGTTTCATTGCCAGACTAGGCAACATCTTCAGTGCAAGCTGAATATGAATATGAATACTTTGTTACAGTTAGTGGCCACCTTTTTGCTTATTTACTTGTATCTGAGTGACTAATTAGTCTTGGAAAGGGTATACTTTATATTAGAGTATATTGAATCTTTATGTCTTAAAAGGGTTACATTTACTAGTTGATATTAGTGTTTTTTCCTCTTTTGGTTTTATTGAGGCATGGCTCATTCATATGAATCTCAGAATGAGCTGTACAGTGGTGGCATTCTTGTGGGATGTTCCCTTTGTATACCATCTGAACTAGTCTGGAAGCCATGGAGTAAATTAAAGCATAAGAGAGATAGGGAAAGCAGTGTGTGCATGTGTGTGTGTCTGTGAGAGGGAAAGAAAGAAAAGTGTGGAACATGTGCTAGCCACAACCTTAAAATCCCAGATTTTCCCCTTCCAACTTAGCAGCAGAAACAGGGCCTTTTCTTAGCATGCATTCAAACAGCGAGCCACTGTTTTTTGCACTATTTCACTAGAAAAGGCTATACTTCCTTTTTTTTTTTTTCTTTCCCTAGGACTTGTTCTAGCTTCAGTTTACTTAACTGGCTTCAGGTTTATTGATTAGTTTGAGTTCAAGTGAGAGAGGCTGACTGTGAGTCCAGATTACAGTTGCTTTGAACTGAGTTTGTGATTCTGATTAATTTTGTTGCCTTGATTCTGGGACAGCAGTGGTCATGTTGGCTGGGGGAATTCTGGGAGCTGAAGTCAACAGATTTGGAGGGCTCTCAGGTAGAAGATCTATAAACCAATAAGAAAGAAAGGTCCCCAGTCATTTTCTGACTCTGGGGAGCACCGCTTTCATGAGATTTTCTTGGCAGACTATAGAGCAGGGTGGTTTGCCATTGCCTTCCCCAGTCGTCACCTTCCCCAGCAAGCTGGGTACTCATTTTACCGACCTTGGAAGGATGAGAGGCTGAGCTGACCTGAGCCGGCTACCCGAGAATCCAGGTTCTGCTGGGATCAAACTCGGGTCATGGGGAGAGCTTCGGTTGCAATACTGCCGCCTACCACTCTGCATCACACGAGGCTCTAAACTACCGTTCTGCCACTCGAACCTAGTAAACAATCCAGTAAAACAATAAGCAATAGAAGAGGTTAGCGACTAGTAAAAAATCAAAATAATATGCCAGCACTGCAATCTGGCTTAATATAGGAGGAAGTTTGCTCTGTAGGGTGGACACCATTACAGAGAAGACCTGCCTCTGTGTCTGCAAGCTTTGGCATGAACAGAAGAATCTTTTAAAACTTTTGGAAAGCTTATGGATAAAGTTTCAGAAAAACTGCTGCCATGTATAATCTTAAACCTAAGAATCTATTTTAGGGAAATAAATTGTGGGGCTACTTGATATCTGGTAGCAGATCAGATCAGCCATGTTTTCATAACATTCTGCTGCATAATAAACTAAACCATGGTTTACCAAATTAACCCGATTGCCTGAGTTCATAAACACTGGCTGGGCTGCACTAACTGGTTCTCACACTACCCTGAAGTACAAACTAGCCAAACCTCTTTTAGCTAGCATGATGTGCAAGCCCAGCCACTATTTTCGAATGTCTGTAAAATAAAAACTAAAATGAGGTTCCCCATACCCTCAAAAACAATCAGGAAGGTGCAAAGCTGACCTAGTGAGTGCTCTATTCTACAAAAGGATGGAAAATGTGCACATATGAAGGCTTAATTTGCCATTCCCAAAGGAAGCACTTTTCTTCCTCTGTTTCCTGGCAGTCACAGTTTCCTTTGACAATAACGGGTGACTCTTTGCACAGTGTGTTTTTTAAAAAAAGCTGTTGCTGACTCTAAAAAAAACTGAAAAAGAGGAGGATATAGGAAAGGAAAGCAAAAAAAAAATCTCAAGGTCACAGTAACTCCTTTACGGACTCTGCTGTAATTGCCTTAGGTAGAAATGAAGCATCAGCTACCTCATTAGCAGTGCTTTTTCCCTGGCCCAGCTTCCCATTTATTCTGGGTTTTAGAGTTGTTCTCCTCTCCCCTGATAGCCAGCTTCTAATTTCCATCCCTCATTAAGTAGCACTACTTTCTGATGAAGGAAACAGTTCTCTGTCCTCTGCTCATGTTCTCAGCGTCACGACTGTGGCTAAAAATAATTTCCAACAAGGTTATTTAAATGCCATTTCTTGCCAAACATTCCTTGCTGCTCTGTTTATAGTTCCTCTACTCTATCCCTCCCTTGCATCACAAATATTCTCAGTTACCTGAAGTGTAAATTCAGTAGTTTTCAGATTCCTGCCTTCAAGCAGCACTTTGCACCTAGGTTCATCTTTCTTTGATTTTTAGCAAGTATTCAGATTATAGAGTGCACTGGACAGCAGACTGTGCTTGCTTTGAAAATTATTCAGAAGAGGTGCTTTGGAAAACATGGAAATATTATGCCTTTTTAAAGCACCTGCATCTTTTTTTTCCAGCTTCTTCATAAGCCTGAAAACAGACAAGGCCATTCTCATTAAAGTGCGGCTTCTTTAATAAGTCAGCTCCTTAAAGCAGTCATGTTCTTTTCAGGCAATTTTTAGCTAGAAGACTAAAGGAAAAAAATAGCATGGCTCTTTTTAAAGAAATGCCACAGTCATGCTCCCGCACATTTCAAACCATCTCATTTTGCCAGCATCTCATGTAAACTGGGCACACTCCAAAGCATATCAGCATTTCTGTGCAATAGCATGTTGCATGCATAAATCCATAGCTAACAATATTTTCCTAGGAAAATTGTCTGCCACAACTGATCTTTCCCCTTAGTAGTCCCTGATATCCACTGTTAACAGAAGATCTTGGAAATAACCAACTTTTTATTTTGTAATTGAATATAACTGCATAAACAATTTTCAAATGCCAAATCTTGACTGCTTACATCCTTCAGTAATAACGTAATGTCCAACTAGTGCGTAATTTGTTGAATTTGATTTGTCAGCACTTGGATTGAAATCCTAGTTTATCTGAAACTCCACTAACTGGCTTCGACCTTCTGTATTGACTTAATCATCACAGTATGTTTGTGTTATTAACTTAGTCATTAGAGGGAGAAAAAGAAACGAATAAGATTAACACATAGCTCATATAATTTTTTAATTTGTGCTTGGAGGTGGCTGAATCTTCTGATCTAACTTGCATCTTTCCTTTCTTTAACAGATGGCTTACTGTCAGCACATTGGAGTAGAATTCATGTTTATTAATGATCTTGAGCAATGTCAGTGGATAAGACAGAAATTTGAAACGCCTGGTATCATGCAGTTCTCTAATGAGGAGAAGCGCACCCTGCTGGCCAGACTAGTGCGTTCAACCAGGTATTTCCTTTTCATCGACTTGCATAATTACCATTGGTTGGAGGTAGAGGTGGTTCAGGTTTCATGGACACAATCAAGGACATAACACCTTCAGTAAATTGAGATGTAAAGTTTTATCCTAGCCATATTTATAACCTCACAGAGTGTCATTAGTGGCATTGGTGAAAGCATGTATCTCATGGAAAATGTTCTCCATATATGTTTAGACTGCAGGTCCCATCACTCTTGATCCTTACCTTTTTTGGGGAGAGATGATTGACTGTAATACAATATGTCTAGAGCAGTGTTTCTCAACCTTGGCAACTTTAAGCCTGGCTAGGGAATTCTGGAGTTGAAGTCCACACATCTTAAAGTTGCCAAGGTTGAGAAACACTGCTCTAGAGGGTATTAGGCTTGAAAAGGATAGTGTATGTTATTAAACAATGGCTAATCTTTTAATTGGCAATATAGAACTTCCCTGTCATGAGTAAGGATGGCGAGCAGGGGGCTCCCTTCCAGACTGTTAAGCGCATGCGTAGCACTGAGGAATTGGTGAGCCATTCCAAGAGGCACAGAGTGGGACCGCCTTAACCTGCGGGGTTATATGGCTGGGTTTTCCTACGTTTGTTCAGTTTGTTAGGATTACTGTTATGTATTATCAATAAAACATTAGAGACCAGATCCTTGTCTCAGAGTGTTTCCTGGGAGTTAGGACATTCCCTGACATAACAAGCAAAGTGGGTAATAAGATCTGTCAAATTGGATGACCACTTTTTTTTCTTAAGTACCTTCAACGTTTGACATGTTTTTGTTGGCAGTCTTGGTTGACATGATCCACCTACTGTCCAGCAGGGAACAAGGATGTCCCTGAAAGCTGAAAAGTTTTTTTTTAAAGCAAGATATAAGGGAGCAATGTCAGAGCTAGATGCAGTAGGTGAGAAAGGGAACTATGTTGTGATTTTAACAAAATAGGAAGGGACATTTGCAAGTGAGACTTCATGGGAAGTAAATGATTAACTCCATCATCCAAACTCCAGAACTGGAGTTGAGCATCCTTGAAATGGAAAACAGCTAAAGAGGAGAAGACTTCTGGGTGAGGAAATGACAAACTAGACCTCTCCAAAAGGGCAGTGACAACCAACAGACCACCAGTAAGCTCGGTCCAACAGAACCACTCCGGACAAGGAGAGGACGAGAGATCGCCCACTTATGCTCCAGGCAGCTGCTCCTTGCGAAGAGACCACAGAAAGTGGTCGTCTCACGGTCTGAGTGCCAGGAGATGAGGGAAGCCGTCAAGCTCTCAATCACAGCAGAGCCTTTAAGGACACTGGGTTCGTCTAACCTCATTTTCTAATCACTCTGGGATTTAAAATTATTTCAAAGTTAAAAGAGGTCTTCTAAACAACAAGTTTGAAAAGCTGCCTGGTGAGTAAAACTTCATCCCAAAAGAGAAGAAAAATTAACAGTTTAAAGAATTTGAAGAATATAAAATAAATGGCAAAAAGCTAAATAAGAATTTAATTTAAGAAAGTTTTAAATGAATTGAGGACCAGACAAATTTGGAATATTAGGACTTTTGCTAAGACTTTTGAAAAATTGAGTAAACAAAATAATATTTTTGTGGGAACATGAATTATTTAGTCTATTAGGAAAGATCATCGGTTGAAAGTTGAAAATAAGAACAAAGAAACTTGAGACTTTGTGAATACAGAAATAGGACACTAGAGGGGACTAAAGTTCCAGGCAGGAAAAAGAAAAGTGAAATTTACAAAATGATAGACAAAGGTATGACCCTTGAGACATTTCAAGGGATCTTTGAAGAAATGGGAGAGAAACTGATAACTAAACTGACAGCAATAATTTCTGCACCTGTAAATGCATTCTTTGAAGAAGATTCTAAGGAAGAAACGAAAGATGGAAAGAGAATAATATTGAAGAATTTATAGACTGACAGGATGAAGAGTTGAAACAAATCCCAGCTGATGTAGAAATACTGGAAAATAAAGAATTTGTGGATTATAAAACAGAGATGATAATCAGAGTGGAATTATAAATGATAAACAAAGAGATGAAAAATGACTTGGCAAGGACTTATTGTTGGATTTACAAAAGAGGGTTTCTAAAGCCTTGAAAAAATTTTGAGGAAGGAAAGTTTGAATGGAGATTCAATCTTACGACAGCAACTTGATGAATTAAAGATTAAGATTGTCAGAAACAAAAGAAAAGAATATAAATTTGACTTGTTTGATCTGGGTTAAAATAAGAATTATTTTTATAAAACTCTGGAAATCCTTTATGTACTTTTTGCTGACACTTGGACACAAATGACAATGATTTTTGGATTTCTGAATGGATAAGGGGGGTTATGGGAAGGAGTGAATTATGTATGTAATCTTATAGGGGGTGGGGAAATATTAGTTTGCCTATACTTGGGCAAAGAAGATCAGGAGTCGCTTCTTTGAATATTCTTTTTTCTATCTCTTTTCTCCTTTCTTTTCTTTTTCTTTTATCTTTTGCACTTTGTATTTCTTTTCTTTTTACTCTCCTTTTTCTCTCTGATTTCAGTTTGTATTATCTTTTAGTATTGTAAAACTCTTTAATAAAAAGTATTCTAACCAAAAATGACTAAAGAGGACTATTTCCAGGGAAGAATTATCAGGAATTTTCAGACTTTTAGGAGAGGGTGGAGGGTGGCTGTTTGGCATAGGTATACTGATCTACTTCTTTTACAGGACTGTAGATCTCCCAGGGGATCAATAGTTCTGTGAAACTATTAATAGATGCCAATTCTAATACATTCACTGGATGACCTCTAGGTGGCAGCATCTATGAATAGTCTTATCAGCAGAAAGGCTTGACACCTTCTACCATGTGTTCAGGAGAGCAAATGGTGGTTAGTTGACCTGCTGGTAGGTGACACTTGGGGCAGGGGGAGGAGGAAGGATGGCAGAGAATCCACTAATCAGTATCCTCAAGCTGCTCCACATTTCATTCTGTAAGGGCAGCAACACTGCCCAGCCTCATTCCTGAGATGCAGTGAGGTAGGCTATAAGAGCAACACAATTTATATCCATATATTCTCCTCACAAGAGCCAGTTTGGTGTAGTGGTGAAGGCACCAGGCCAGAAACTGGGAGGCTGTGAGTTCCAGTCCCACCTTAGGCACAAAGGCAGCTGGATGACCTTGGGCCAGTCACTTCCTCTCAGCCCTAGGAAGGAGGCAATGGCAAACCACTTCTGAAAAACCTTGCCAGGAAAACTGCAGGGACTTGTCCAGGCAGTCTCTGAGAATCAGACACGATTGAATGGATTAAAAAAAAAAGTCTCCTCACAAGGACAGGAGGGAAGCACATTAGCATGGCTTTGCAGAAGAGCCCAGAGACTCATACGGGTTATGTGACCGTTGTCTTTAAAGACATTTCTGTTTTCCAGGTTTGAGGAATTCCTGCACAGAAAGTGGTCTTCTGAGAAGCGATTTGGTTTGGAAGGCTGTGAGGTTCTGATTCCTGCTTTAAAGACAATAATTGACAAGTCGAGTGAGAAAGGAGTGGATTATGTTATCATGGGAATGCCTCACAGGTAATGTTGTGCTTGGAGGAAACTGGTTGAAGAGAGGGAAGTTGTGAAGAGAGAGTATGCCAGCTGTCAGGCTGTACTTCTGGGTTGTATTCCTCCTGTGGTTCATTTTTATGATTTTGCTCTTTTTTAAGTCCCAGCGCCTCACTTTTTTCAAATGAGAACGATGTTGGTATGACATAGGTTTGCCGTAAAGAGGTATACAAAATAGTAATCAAAGCCTTGTTTAAATCGGAAGTATTATCTCTCCTATAGCAGACTGAATGTATTCCATGTAGCTTCTGACTAAATACGGTTTTGGTTTTCTAGAGGGCGTCTGAATGTCCTTGCCAATGTTATCAGAAAGGAATTGGAGCAAATTTTCTGCCAGTTTGATTCTAAGCTAGAAGCTGCGGATGAAGTGAGTTGCTAAATTTATGACATCTATTTTACCTGACAGGAACTTTCTTCGTATTAGTTAGTAACTATTGTGCTTAATTTTGAGGACAATGAACAACGTCTGTGTCTGCCACTGCAACAAGTCAGGTGTGACCTCAGCAATGGGCTTCCAACATTTTTCCAGTTATTCTGGGGATCTTTCTCTGCTGTACCCACCCTGCAGTTTTCTTACTCTTCTACCATGCTTTTTCAAAATGGCTCTTGAATGTCCAGAATGAGGTTCCCGGGGCATTGAAGTGTTTTCATGTCAGCTTAAGCTTAAAGGGTAAATGCTGAAACCACCTCAAATGACTTAAAGAAACAGCTGAGTGTAAAAATGATAAGGATGTGTGATTCCTGGCAGCGAACACTAATACCATCTACAGACTGAGTAACAGTTCTGATACTGTGTATGCCAGTATCTCATTCTAACTAGATATATTCTGCTAAATCCTATTAATATAATCCAAAGTGAACACCCGTATCAGGAGTTTAAGTAGCAACCCCACTGCTGTCTTAATTCTGATTTGAATTTTAGACTCTACTCTAGCTGAATGTATTTTGGATCTCTGTTCATTTCCTTCTAAATTGCAAAGTAGCCATCATGAAGCTCTACAAATTCACAGAAAAAATATATCCCAGTTAATAATAATCTCTTTTCTCAGGGTTCAGGGGATGTAAAATACCACTTGGGAATGTATCACCGAAGGATTAACCGTGTCACTGACAGGACCATCACTCTTTCACTGGTTGCAAATCCTTCTCACTTGGAGGCAGCTGATCCTGTTGTTCAAGGCAAAACAAAGGCAGAACAGTTTTACTGTGGAGACACTGAAGGGAAGAAAGTAAGCAGGCATAGATAAAGTAGCTTCTCCTTTGCTCTTTTCTTTGCTGTTTTATGCATGTAAGTGTCCAGACGAAGAGATTCTTTTTTCTTTCGTTTTTACAGTATAAACTGTTGTGAGTGCTTCCTTTTTTCAGCCACTCTGACACCTAATGCTCCAAAGTTATTAACAGATCTTTAATTTGTTCTGGTCTAAAAAGGTGATGTCAATCCTTTTGCACGGAGATGCTGCTTTTGCTGGCCAAGGGATCGTTTATGAGACTTTCCATTTGAGCGACCTGCCTTCCTATACAACACATGGGACAGTTCATGTGGTGGTGAACAACCAGGTAAAATACGTATTCTTTTGTTACAATGTCAGATTCTCTAGCTTACTTTTCTAGGATAAATTTTACCAAGAACAAACAACAGATTAGGAGCTCCTTTGGTTTCATGTTGTTTGCGTTCTTAGTGGAACTTTAAAGATAGTGTTTTGGTTAAGTTTATTTACCTTTAAGCGATGGAAGAGTTGCGAGAGAATAAAAACCGAAGCAAATTCAACTCAGTGTTAAACTTGTCAGATGAAGACTGATTTCCTGATGGTTAGCCAAGAATTTTGAGTGTCCGAGTCCAACTCACGTTTCTTGCTTTCTGATTTGACAGGGAACTTTAATGCCAGTGATTGCGAAACTAAGTGATGGATCTGCACATTGCGCTGCCTTTATGGGCTTCTGATGATATTAATGGCTAATGAAAACCTCTTGAAGGGGATAACTTATCCTAAGTTGTTTGTTTTTGCCAGAGCAATTTGGGGGGATGGAACTTCTTATGGAATAGGGACACTACTGTGTTTAGCACTTAACAGCTGCTGCTGTCTGAAACTTAGGTATAAAATAAAGATCTTGCATCTTGTACTGCAAAACTCTGTAATTCCTTTTCTTGTCTTTCCTTGGTGAGACCCTCATTCCTATAAGGTGCCTTTGCATGGTAGTCCTTGAGAAACTTCCCTTCAGTTCTATCTTGACAGCTCTGTTTATTCCTGTAGGTGAAAGGCCTTTTGGAACAGGAAAGCAGTGGTCTTGGCCTTCTCTTTGTTAACCTGCAGCCTCCCTGGAAAAATTGTAGGAAAGAACAGCTTTAGGGTTCTAGGACATTGACTGCTGTTTGAATCAGAATGAAGAGTTGCCCAAACAGAAGGGTGAAGGTCAAATTGCTAGTCTTGGGAGTATAGAACTAGAAACAAAGGACAGAGCATACTTTGATTAGCTGTAACTCACCAGAACAAAAGAGGATCCTGGACATTGTGAGGGAAGAAGAAGAAGAAGAAAGATGATTGTTCAGAAGTATTTGACCGTAGCTTGATGGAATCATTATCTGGGAAGCCTACTTTTGATTTGGTTTGGGCATGACCAGAAGAACTGATAATATGGCTGATTGACCAGATGTCTCCTGGAGATAAGCTTGTCACATCTAGTCATTCTGCAGTGCACCCCGATGTAAATAAGGCTAGTTTAATTTTTTCCTTTTCCAGAAAGAAAAGTTAACCTTTTTTTAGAACTGTCAACAAAATTAAACTTTTCACAGAATACATCTCTTTACTCCTAGGACTCAGCCTGAGTACTCTTTTCATCTTCTGACTGTTCTTTCCAGAATCAGGACTGGAGAAATTACCTTTTAAAATCCATGCCTCATACTAAAGTCTCAGTATTTTTACTAATACACATCATCCTCAGTAAGGAATATTCTGCAAAAGTGGTTTAGCAACACCTTCCTGACTCCTTCAATATTTAACTGACTTTCCATTTATCACCTAAAGAATTTTGAGTCGGTGATGTATTAAGTCCTCTTATAGTTTGTATTACCTTTGTGGTTATTTTTTTAAAACGGCTTCTATCGTCATCTCAGATTGGATTCACTACCGATCCTCGTATGGCCCGTTCGTCTCCATACCCAACAGATGTGGCTCGTGTGGTTAATGCACCCATTTTCCATGTCAATGCTGATGATCCAGAGGCTGTGGTGTATGTGTGCAATGTGGCAGCTGAATGGCGAAGTACTTTCCACAAAGATGTAGTGGTGGATCTGGTAGGTAGTACTAATTCTTCTGACATACTGATAAACTTAGCTGGAACTATATAATGGGTTACTTAAGAAATTTACAAAAAAAAATAGGTATCTTGTGATATACATGCTGAAACTTATCATAAGTAAATGATAATAAATGTCCCTTGGTTGTTTAATGTTTTTAATGATTAAGGAATGCTTTGGATGATAGAGGTGTGTACATGGTGAAAAACTAGAACAAATTGATGAGTTTGTGTGCCTTGGTATATCTTTGCTAAAGATGGGAGATGATTGGAGAAATTTTAACAAGAGCAAATGCTAGCAGAAAGATGGTGGGTACTCTTTTACTAAAAGCAGAAAAAATATATGTGTGTATGCTTCTACAGACTTTATTATATAGAAATGAGAGCTGGCTATGTCAAGAGAAAAGTGAAAGTGAGTTGAATAGAGTGGGAATGCAGGACTTAAGAAATGTGTGTGGCAAAACCAGAAGAGAGAACTCTAGAATGATTTGCCTCTAAATGAATGTATAAGTGACTGATTAGTAGAAATGAAATATGCTAAAATGGCTTGGTCACATAGAGAGAATACATGAGGATCGAATTGCAGAATAAATGTACAGCGGAAGAATGAATGGGTTGAGAGGAACACGAAGAAATTTGTGACTGGATGCAGTTGATTATATCCTCAATAAGAAGAGATAAGTTTAAAGAGCAAATATCAGAGTGTGAAGTGGTATATTTTACTTTATTTTATTTTATTTATATCCTGCCTTTATTATTTTTTTTATAAGTAACTCAAGGCGGACAACATACCTAACACTCCTTCCTCCTCCTATTTTCCCCACAACAACAACCCTGTGAGGTGGGTTGGGCTGAGAGGGAGCGACTGGCCCAAGGTCACCCAGCCGACTTTCATGCCTAAGGCAGGACTAGAATTCTTAGTCTGCTGGTTTCTAGCCCATTGCCTTAACCACTAGACCAGGACAGAAAGGTATGGAGAAGTGTAGTGAGTGATTTGCTACAACCTAGATTAATTATGTTTCCTTTTCTTATTTATGCCTTTAATTCCTTTGGCATAATGTTTCTTACTCCCTTGTGCACTTCACCTAATGTTGTTTACTCCAAAGGAGAATAGTGTAAGAGGTATTTATGTTTGTGTGTATATCGTTTTAAGCCAGCTTTTAGAACCAGACCCTTCCATAGTGATATACTAAAACAATACAAATTACAGGTCACTGTCTCAGAAGAGATTTCCAGAATCAATCAGAGGTAACCTTTAACAGGCCAAAGGGCAGGGCTGAAGGACTGATGTATTGGTTGATTGGAAGGGAATCACACAGATCATTACTAAAAGCTTCGTAGTGTACCCATAGTGTGGGAAATTGAGGAAGAATTGGAGATTGAGTGGAGCAGAAGATTCCTGTTTTTTCACAATCTCCTCCGTGCTATAGTTGGGAGTCTGCATAAGTCAGTGGTATTTATGTTAGTAAATAAATAAATAGATACCTTGCTCCACTTAGCTATATCTACCATTCCTTGGAGGAGCTTTTTCAAAGGGCTTTGTGGAATGGTGGAAGGAGATTATGTAAAATGTAAAATCTTCCAAAGCTAGAAGGTTTTTCTTCTGTGATAACATTCCAGAAAACCTTGCTTTCCATTTTTGCTAATTTCTCATCATCTTACGCCATGCCTGTCTTCAGTTAAACGTTTCTCTACAATTATTCAGTTTGAAAACCTTTTTTGATTTGGGAAGTTGAATTATTTAGGTCAAGAATGAATATATGGGATTTTTCTCCCTTTCAAACATGCTAGGTGTGCTACCGGCGAAATGGACACAATGAGATGGATGAGCCAATGTTCACTCAGCCACTGATGTACAAGCAGATCCGAAAACAGAAGCCTGTGCTACAGAAGTATGCTGAGACACTGATTTCACAAGGGGTAGTAAATCAGCCAGAATATGAGGTACTTTCATTTATGGCTTAGCAGTCAATCTGTAGCTCAGCCATGCTTTAGACATTTTCTCCTCCTTTTCTTCCTCCTCCATTTTTTTTAATGAATAAACTGGGAAGGGGGTCAATTGGGGTCATAAGTGCAAACTAAGAATTACAGGAGTAGTTCCATAAAATAGCTTGATCCTCCTGTAATACATGATGACATCAACTATCGCTGTCCCAGGCTTTGTTCAAGGAATAATAGCAGCATCTCAAATATGGACTAGAAGGGAAGAAAGCTAATGTGGTATGAAGAGCAAATTGAAGACTCCTGGTAACCTCATGGAGATGTCCATGTAGTAGGCAACAATATGGAAGTGATTGCTATTGCCTGCAGACAGGGTTTTTTTAAAAATATATATTTATTTTTTCAATTTTGATCTATACCCCTGGAAGTTCCTGGTGATCTCCTGACTAACTGCTAAGCAGGACTGACCCTGCTTTTCAAGATCATCTTAACTCAGATAAAACCAGTTGAAGAAGCAGTCCATTAATTAAGGAGGAGAATGTAATCGAGAGCAAAGTATTACTCCTCTAGCTTGTGTCCTCCATTTTGGGATTGCTTGTGCAATTGCTTTTTGACTAACAGTCTTAGGAACTCTCCTCTTGGAAGCTCTTGTTCTCTTGTTTATTTAGACATTCCTTTTTTTGTAAATTGCCCTGTTCTCTTGCCATGACAGACACACCTTTTTCTATCTGGAAAGGTAATCACTAGCACGAATTAGTGTAATGGCATGTGGGAAAGACCTTGGGAGACTGAGCAAAGAGATGCTGCCAAGGGAATGGTCAGAGAAGAGACAGCATAGCCCGCAGCTGGATAGTGGGTGGGGCAAGAGGCTCAGAAGAGACCCTCCCTAGTTCCTTAGGCTGTAAAGGAGATGGGAGGGGGGGAAGAATTGTACATTCAGACTTGCAAGATTCTGTCAATGTAGCTTTACAATAAAATACGGTAAGCTTATCTGGTTATGTTTCCTATCTGGTTTGCCCCGCGAGGCCAACAGTTAGTGGGCAACTTGATATTCCTCATCCCATTATTGTACCTATCGTCTCACAATTTCAGAGACTTTTGACATTTGATATATATTACAATACGTGGCATAATACAGAAACATTCAGGACACAGCCAGGATTAGTCAATAGTCTCTCATTTTCCTATGGCAACTGGTAATGTTTCTCTGATACTGTGTATCTTATTGAAACTTGTTTAATCACATATACAGTATGCCATTGTGCATATGGAATGGCTTGTTATATAATAATTATCCCTTTCAGAAAGCCAACTGTGCTGGCTTTGGAAACAGCTTTTCATAAACAGACAAGTTTGCCCCAGCAGAAGCTCCAACTTTATTATACAGAAAATAGAGACTGATATTCCCAGCCCAGTAGATAAATTATAATTATTTGCTACTATCAGTTTTGACTGAGATAATTCTAAGGCGGCATTTATTTAGACTAAACTGTTGGAAATGTTTGTCCTCGGGCTCACCTCTTCATTATGCTCCTTTTGCATTTCAGGAGGAAATTTCCAAGTATGATAAAATCTGTGAAGAGGCTCATGCCAGATCTAAGGATGAAAAAATCCTTCACATCAAGCATTGGTTAGACTCACCATGGCCTGGTAAGTTACTGTCTGCTTGATAATGGCCATGGTTAAAAAACAGTTCTTGGCCAATAGATTACCCTTGCAGTTTCTGGCACAGAAATGAGTTGTACTTGCCTAGAACATCTAGTTCTGAAAATTCAGTACAAGGGTCATAGGCTATAGTAAGCATTATTAATAAACAAAATGTGCCTGCATTAAACTAAGAGGTACTTGATGAAGAACTGTTGTTCTTCTCACAGATGCTCTGGCAGGATGATCCAATAGTTTAATTGGACAGGATTTATTTGCCAAATGTCTTCTAAAAAAAAATTGGCAGTTAAGGACATCTTTTTAAAGTAATTGTTCTAGTAGCTCAATTGCTCTTCCTCTGTATATCTGCCTTACCTCTTTTTATGTCCTCTTCTTAAAATTCCAGGTTTCTTCACCCTGGATGGCCAACCTCGGAGCATGACTTGTCCTTCTACTGGCTTGAATGAAGAAGATTTGGTCCATATAGGAAAGGTGGCCAGCT
This sequence comes from Candoia aspera, assembly GCF_035149785.1. Taxonomy (NCBI): domain Eukaryota; kingdom Metazoa; phylum Chordata; class Lepidosauria; order Squamata; family Candoiidae; genus Candoia; species Candoia aspera. Next base: position 12,812,619 of record NC_086161.1, on the reverse strand, counting down.
CAGTTCCTGTTGAAAATTTTACCATTCATGGGGGTATGGTTTTCTATATATATATTTCCCTTGAGTTTCACTTTTTAAAGATTGCATTAGAAAATACAATGTCTTACTTGTATGGTGGGCTCTTTTGCAAAGTTTCCTTGAAGCCTCTTTTAGATAGATGTGCAGAACTGATGGACCATCAGTACTTTGCTTGTCTGTTACCTGTTTTAATTATTGTTAACAGGATTCCATGTATAATATATCCTAGTCCATTTGGGCCAATCTCTTAGCCAATCCGAATTGTCAGCAAATTAAGATGAAAAGAGATTCTGCTTCAGGACTTAGTCTTTCAGTTTTGCTCTTTTTCTACATTTTATGTTTGTGCTTTGATTTATAACAGCCTTACCTGAGCACCCTCTAGGCACGTGGATTTCAGCACCCAGAATTCCACAGCCAGCATGGTCACTGCTGAGGATTCTGGAATTGTAGTACATACATCTGAAGGGTACTCAGGTTATGGAAGTGATCTATGATGCAATATTCTTCACTGTGTGTTACCTGAAGCAAAAGACTTTAAAGGATCTGTAAACACATCTGTACATTTTGGAAAAGGCTACCATAAGGTTTTCAAGCAGACTGAAGACAATTGTTTTTCTCTGAAGGTTTAAGTAGGATTCTAAAAACGCGGGGAGAGATGGTTGCCAATAGGACTGTAGACTGGGCCTTAGCAGAGTATATGGCATTTGGCTCTCTTCTTAAAGAAGGAATCCATATTCGGCTGAGTGGACAAGATGTTGAAAGAGGAACATTCAGGTAAAGTATTTTGACTGTACATGGACAGTCTTTCTTTTACCAATACAGAGCTTTAGTGAAAATCCATAAAATTTGGGGGCAAATGCAAAATACGAATGTAACATTATGCTAGGCTTAGGCCATAATAGTGAGCAGCCAAATCACTTTGCATCGCCTATAGTAGGAAGGACATCAAATCAAGCCAATGAGAATGCCCTCCTATATTTAGGGATTGGAATTTGACATAGGTATCTAGCAGGTCTAAGGAGAGTGAACAAATTGGTCAGGAATATATCTTTGGAAAGACATGCCTTGTCTAATTGGGTATCAGTACCCAAACGTGCAAAGTTGGGTTAATGAAAATCCAGAAGCTCCATTTTTTTGCCTATTGCTTTAGGCCAGGATGACACAAAGTTGTCAGTAAGGATCCAAGGTATCAGACCTACAAGGTCAAAGTCTATTTTGGCCCAATACATGAAGGTAATTAATCAGGAATTAATCTCAATCTGATTGATGCTGGCTTTACTGCAAACAGCTGTGTTTGAGACAGAGCAGGGGACTTGAAATATGTCTGAACAATTTCTAGAGGACCAAAGGAATCAAATGGGTTGTACTCTAACTTTAACTGAGTACACTTGGTGTACAGCTGGGATGAATCAAGCCCCCTTAGTATAGAAAATGATTACAATATGTCTGGGACATGAAAAACTATGTTTAGGTATTTAAACAACTTAACCTGCTCAATAGGATGATTATTTAGAGTCCAAACATGATGGCATTTCACAAAGACCATCACCTTGGTCTTGTTGTAATTGATTTCCAGAGCTTCAGAAACACAATAATTGGCCAACACTTTCAGTGCCCTTCTTCGGCCCATCAGGGAAAGTAACGCTGCATTATTCGCATATAATAGGAGTGAAATATGTTTGTCTAGCTATGGTGGGTGGTGAGAGAGGTCATTCATCATGGCAACTAGTGCATTAATATAGTCGTTAAACAACAATGGGGCAAGAATGCAGCCTTGTCTGAGTTCTCTGTTAACAGGGGTCTCACTGATATAGTGTCCTTTGGAGCTTTATATAACTTTTATGATATTTTTATTATAGAGATCATAGACAGGCCCGCAACTAGGGTCTGTGTCACCCGGGGCAAACATGGATTCCGTGCCCATTTTGGCACCACCACCCCCAGCACTCATTTTGGTGCCACCCCAGCATGACACCCGGGGCACATGCCCCACTTGCCCCCCTTCCCCCATTGCAGCCCTGATTATAGATGAGTAGTAGCAGCCTTTTGTCTACGGAAGGAGTTTTGTAATTTGCACTACAGGTTGGGCCTAGAAGTCAGATTCAGAGCTGCTTTGAAGTCTGTGAAAGCTGCATAGACTGAAGCCCATGGTGCGGAGGAGTACTTTTCTGCCAGGGATTTGAATGACATTTTCACCTGTATTCTTCTTCAGCCATCGGCACCACGTCTTGCATGATCAGAACGTTGACAAGAGGACCTGTATTCCCATGAATCATCTGTGGCCAAATCAAGCTCCTTACACCGTCTGCAATAGTTCTCTCTCAGAATATGGAGTCCTAGGTATGTCCTTTCCTTACTAAGACTTAAGGAAGTTAAACTAAACTGTTGATTTTTAAGCCTATCTGCCACTGATAATCTTCTCCTCCAAAAACATGTTTTCCATTTGTATCACTGCAGGATTTGAGCTAGGCTTTGCTATGGCCAGTCCCAATGCTTTGGTAGTATGGGAAGCTCAATTTGGTGACTTCCACAATACAGCTCAGTGTATAATCGACCAGTTCATCTGCTCTGGGCAGGCCAAGTGGGTGAGGCAAAATGGCATTGTACTTCTTCTTCCCCATGGCATGGAGGGCATGGTAAGGAAGCATTTGTGTTGTTAATAATTCACCTTTTACCTGCCTGGTAGATTTAGACTTAAAATCTATATTTAGACTGCTAAATTAGATCCTACATAGAGACCATTTGCCCCACAGTGAAAGGTCTTTCATAGGTTGAGGTCGCCAGTGCATTAAAGGTGGTGTCTGCATAACAACATTGAAAATAAGAATATTAACTTTTGTTCCAATATCAGAGCACGTTCTAATGGTACATTGGAAAAATGCATACCAGTTTATACTAGAATTTGGGGTTTTGAATTCAGATTGATTTCATTATTGCTTGTTCATTTATTATTTTTTACACCTACCTTTTCTCTAAGTGTTTCAAGGCATCATATATTGGCTGACTCCTCATTTTATCTTAACAAGAACCTAGCAAGATAGGGCAAGTTGAGGGAGAATATAGGTAGTCCTTGCTTAACAACCACAACTGGAACTGGAATTTTGGTTGCTAAGCAAATCAGTCATTAAGCAAATCTGACCTGATCTTACAACCTTTTCTGTGGCAGTCATTAAGCAAATCACCATGGGTGTTAAGTAAACCACTTGGGCGTTAAGCAAATCATGCTGTTCCCCATTGTTTTTTCTTGCCAGAAGCTGGCTGGGAAGGTCAAAAATGGTGATCACGTGATGCTGCAATGGTCATAAATGTGAACTGCTTGCCAAGTGCCCAAATTGTGATCACATGACTACAGGGACGCTGCAACGGTCATAAGTGTGAGGACCGGTTGTAAGTCAGTTTTTAGCACAGTCATAAGTCCAAACCATCACTGAACAAATGGTTATTAAGCAAGGACTGCCTGTAATTGACCCAAAGAAATCCAGCTAATTCCGCTATTAAGAGGGGGCTTGAACATGGCTCGCTCTGCTTCCAATCCAGTACTCTAACCACTGCCCCACAGCAGCTCTTCTTCTAGAAGAAATGCTCACTTTTGCCACATGCTCAGTGTGACCTCAGTGTACCATTTAGCCAAGGAGAAGCTATTCCTCTTGAAAGTACCCTTATCTGTTTGCAGGGCCCTGAGCATTCTTCTGCTCGACCAGAACGATTCCTGCAAATGTGCAATGACGATCCAGATGTCTTCCCGGTGAGTTGGCTGTGAGTCTGCATGGGCCACACCTTTCTGTCCACGTGCCCCCTAGCCACATTTCTAAGAGGTCCAAGAAGGGTTTCTGGAAAAAAATCAGTCCAGAATCAGCTTCTTGTTGTAGACTGAGTGGCTCCTCGGTGTGTCCCTGAACTCTCCGTAATCATCCTGATGCTTTGCTTCAGGGTAGGCGGCCTGAGATACCAAGGATGTGTGCTGCCCTCCATCCACCCCCAACCTCTTTAACAAGTGCCACAGATTCCTAGCATTTTGAGATGGGCCATATCTGGCCTGCCCTAATTCTGATCTCACCCCGCTGTGTTCAAGTCATCCCTTGCTTCCCCCCACCTTTTAAGTGGAACCCCCTTCCCCAGTCCCAGAGATGTACGCTAGAAATTTCACAGCTGATTTCCAGGTTCTTTACGCATGCAGTTCTTCTATCGTTCTGAACTCCATCATCGTTTTCCTACAGAAACTGGATGACTTTGATGTTCGCCAGCTGTACGACTGCAATTGGATTGTTGTGAACTGCTCCACCCCAGCAAGCTTTTTCCACGTTATGCGGAGGCAGATACTTCTCCCCTTCCGGAAACCAGTCAGTATGAAGAATGACTTCCTTAGATGTGTTCTCCCTTCCTCCAGCGTAGCTTTCTAGCTCTAATTAGACCCTGAAGTCAAGGAGAGAGCTGTACATGATAAATAGTGAAATAATTCTGGACTTACCACTAGTCAAGGAAAAACACACTGCTGGATGGGGGGACTATAACCCAAGCGTAATTTGTAAAGAGCCTGTTTTGCTTGGAGGGTTCTGATTATCATGCCAGTTCTGTTCCTTGGTATTTTTACAGCACCCTGTTCACCACCTGGAGTTCTCTTTCCAATAAAAGCCAGTGGTAAATGATTTCACTTCCTCATTGAACCTCATGCCATATACATATTCATGCCTTGGAAAGGCTGATTAGCTAGTTACAGCTGATACGCTTTACTGAATATTAATATCCTATTTTTCAGGCAAATGATTTTAAATTGTACCTTAGAAAAGATTGTAACCCAATGACCTTGGAGCCCTTGTTTTTCTGGCTGGTGAAAAATATTTTTTTTTCCCAGCTATATAATATCAGAGCTGTTGAACCGAGTGGCAGCTATGAAGGGAGTATCAAATACAGGTAGTCCTCACTTAACAACCTTAATTGGGACCGGAATTTCTGTCACGAAGTGATGTGGTCATTAGGCAAAACATCACGTGACCACACCACTTAGTGATGCCAGTTTCAGTAGTCCCAGTTGTGGTCGTTAGGCCATCATCTCACACTTCTCCTGCCCTGCCGCGCTCGCCTCCATTTCAACTCTCCTCACCCTCCTGTCTATCCCCCATCTCTGCCCATTTGGCCGCCCTGTGCTCCACTGCCCCACCACCCTGCTTCCCTGCACTCCCACTGCCCCTGCCACCCCCACCACCCCGCGCTCCACCACCCCATGCTCTGCTACCCTGTGCTCTGCCCTGCACCAGCTGACCTTCGCCATTTTCTTCCTGCTGCTGCTGACAAGGTGCACCAGCAGCAGCCAGCAGCTGCCTCGTGAAGGGCCAGGCTGGGTGCACCTTGTCAGCAGCAGGAGGAAGATGTGAAGGTCAGCTGGGGGCAGCAGGGGCAGCAGAGCACAGGGCAGCCAAAAGGACAGAGATGTGGGGGAGTTAAGCAGGTAGGGGGGGTTGAAGTGCATGCTGCGGTTATAAATGAGGGTGAGCTGCCAAGCACCCAAATTTTGATCACATGACTGTGCAGGCACTGCAATAGCCATAACTTTGAGGACTATCGTAAATTTGAATGGTCACTGAACAAATGGTCATTAAGCAAGGACTACTTGTACTGAGTTCGCAGATTGGGGCACCTAGAATGGATCCAGTCCAGTGTTCTGATTCCTGTGGCTCTTAATCCAGTGCTTGTGGAAAGCCAAGAAACACAGACTTAAGACTGTAGCCCCCTCCCCCGATAGTCGCCCCCTTTGGCATCCAGGTTTACAGCTTCTGAAGATCGGAAGCCTGCATAGCCACTACAGCTGCTGCTAGACGAATCTTCCATTATTGTATTTTAAAGCCATCTCAGCCAGATTCCATCACTCACCTGAATCCATGAAATCTGCTGGCGTTCCTTCTGTTCATACTTTCTTGAGGCTTTCTTGCTTCAGAGCAATGTCTTTACTTTGCTAGTCCAAGTATGTTGCCATTCCAAAAGCTGAACCACAGATCCAAAATAATCTAGGATCTCTATAGCATCCCAGCAGGTGCACACTTTGGTTTTCACTCTAGCACCATTGGTAGTCTTATAAGAGATGAGGGATTACAAATCAAACATTTTCATGGTATCCCTAAGAATACTGTTACTGAAGGGAGCACTTTGATTGTTTTGCATTCAGGCTAAACATCTCACTGATGAGTATGAAAATTAATTGATCCTGGTGTATAGCATCATCTTACTGTGCGCTTTGTATTTCTCTTTGGTCAATGCTGTCCTAGTAACGTCAGGTGCAGTTCTGATAATATACAAAAGCAAAACCTTTGAATAACTAACTTCAGATTATTGGTCTTTCATTAAATTCTGAACACTCCGGTACTTACACTTCAATAATAATTAGGGGTTGTGTTCCCCTCTCTCTCTCCCTCCCTCCCTCTCTCTTTCTTTTAGCTGATAGTCTTCACTCCAAAGTCCTTGCTGCGTCACCCCGAAGCTCGGTCCAGCTTCGATGAAATGCTGCCAGGTACAGCAGGCTTGGGATCGGGGTTGGGAGGAATGTCTTCTCTTGTAGGAAGGAATATGTGACTGAATAGTTAGGCGAGGACATGGTAAGCATGACATGGAGCAGCTACGTCCCTATTAAAACCTCAGCTATTTTTTTCCTGGAGCAGCTACATCCCTATTAAAACCTCAGCTATTTTTTCTAAAGAGAGCAAGCTTCACTGATCAAATCTGTTCCCAGATTCCTATAACCTGGGCAATGTATGGAACTAGAAAAATAGTTGAAAGAGCTTTTTTTAAAAAAAAAAAAAAAATCACCCTTAGGGGACTGTTAAAGGGATTTGCTCCCTTTAAAAACCCCTTATTTTATCTGAGCTTGTTAGGTGAATACTGGATAATTTCCTAACGAACACTTGGAAATGCTACCAGAATGATTTGTGATAACAATCCAATAACACGTTTGCTTGATCCACTGAGGTTTTATTCTCTGGTACTGCTGAGATCTGGTCATGCATGGGACTCTCCTTCAATCTTATAGTTTGTCAGCCATGAGTACCAGTTACCCTCCTGACCCATACCAATTTGCAGCTCTGGAAATTCAACACAAGGCCACAGTGGCAACTCTGCCTGCCAGCGTTCCTCAAGACTGGTTAACTAACTAACTAACTTTCTTTCTCTATCTATCTATCAAATTTTATCACCGCACATCTCCCCCGCCCCCCCCCCCGAGCTTAGTGGGAGTAGGGGCAGTTTTGGATTTCTCGGTCTTCTGGGCTAGGAGAAATCATTACCATCTCTAAATGATACCCAGGGAAGGGGGCTGTATGCAGCAAAACATTTGGAGCTGTCATTTGCCTCTGACTCAGGGGCTTGGAACCTTGGCTTAAGGTGATGAATTTTGTGATTTTGCTCCTCCAAGGGGCAGCATAGCACTTTGCTTTTTACTTGGAGTTTCCTGTGAAGAAAGACACAGCAGGAATTAGTTCTCCGTTGCTGCACCAATACGCCAAATAATTACTTCTAATTAATCTTGATTTTTGTAAAACCGCATGGCATCAAAGAATAATCTGTTTTCTGTCAACCAAATCAGTTCTTTATGGAAAAGATACTCTGCTGTTAATTCTGTCCTTGGTAAGCTTAAGTAACTGCTTATGGCTTCCTGATTTGCCCACATCTCTGTATGTGTCCTCTTCATCTTTTTTTTCAGTCTTCAGTTCTGGTTTATAAGCTCCTTGGAGCAGATTTTACCATGCACACTGATGTATAATGAAAATTAATAACCTGCACTGCATTTCAGGCACCCATTTCCACCGTGTCATCCCAGACGCTAGTCTGGCAGCAGAGAATCCAGAACAGGTCAAACGAGTTCTCTTCTGCACTGGCAAAGTCTATTATGAACTTACTCGAGAACGGAAGACACGGAATATGGAAGCAGATGTGGCCATCACAAGGGTAGAGCAGGTACAGCCTTTGTGGAAATGGTATTGGTGGCTTACAAAATTAGGCCTCCTGTGTGCTTTTTGAAGTATTTCAACACTCAATAGAATTTTAGGGAGAGGAAGCTAAAGAATTCCAAACTGCTATTCCAAAATCCCATAGCTGGATGACTAAGTATTCCACTGGCAAAAGTAAAAATTAACAATGAGGCGTATTCTGGCCCTCTAGCTTTGTTCGGTGGACTACAGTTCTGAAGTAGAGTCAGGGTGGCTTGTTTGTTTGTTTTTTGCAACACTTTGCAGGTTTCTGACAGACAGCTGGTTCTGAAAAGAATCCTAAAAGGTTTGTGCAGCAAATATCTCAGTGGGTCTTATGGATTTACTCTTCACTCCTTCTAGCATATGAGCCAAGATGGAGGTTAAAGTGTGAGTGATCTGACTTTGCCTGCAGGGTATTGGGATTAGGCCCAACTTTTTGCTAAATGAAAGTCCTTTCTTGGCCTTAAAAACTTCTTAAATTTCAGGTATATTGCTGAGCCTTTTTTTTTTCCTGTTCAAGAAAATGTCTACTTAACTGTATAAATGTCTTATGGATTAAATGCTTGTTTTTCCATTTCCCCAAATGGAGCTTGTGAACCAGATTGACCTTTTTGTTTTCCTACTGCAATTTGTTTATATGGTAGAAGGCTGAAAATCATTCGTAATAAACCCGAGGCCTTTTGTTTCTAGCTGTCACCATTCCCTTTTGACCTCCTGCTGAAGGAATTCCATAAATACCCCAACGCAGACCTAGTTTGGTGTCAGGAAGAGCACAAAAACCAAGGATATTACGATTATGTGAAGCCTAGACTCCGCACAACCATTGACCGTGCAAAGCCAGTGTGGTAAGTGATGTCTTCTGGTGCTCTGATGGAGGGACAAGGTTTATATACCGGTAGTCCTCACTTAACGACCACAACGGGGACCGGAATTTTGGTTGCTAAGCAAAATTATCAAGTGAATCCGACCCGATTTTATGACCTTTTTTCCAGCAGTCATTAAGCAAATCACTACAGGCATTAAGTGCATGGTTGTTAAGTGAATCACGTAGTTCCCCATTGATTTTGCTTGCCAGAAGCTGGCCAGGAAGGTTGAAAAAGGCAATCACGTCACCCCGGGATGCTGCAACGGTCATAAATGCGAACCGGTTGCCAAATGCCCAAATCATGATCACATAACCGTGGGGATGCTGTGACAGTCGTAAGTGTGAGGACCGGCTGTAAGTCGGTTTCTTGAGCACCATTGTAAATCTGAACTGTCACTAAACGAATGGTTGTTAAGCAAGGACTACCCGCTCTGGCATAGTCAGTCCAATTCCACTGAGGGCACAGGAAAGGTCCGCTCTAGGAAAAAAGGAAAAGGAGCAACAGGGCTAACTCAGAGGGACTCGGGAGCCTAGCCCTTACTTCTGGGCACCAGACTCAGGAGAAGTGTAAAGCAGCAGTCCCCCAAATTCTGTACATGCCAGTCGATAAGCATGAGCAGCAATTGCAGGTAAGCACTTGTGCTTCTCTTTCCTCCCTCCAGGTACGCTGGCCGAGAACCTGCTGCTGCCCCGGCGACAGGCAACAAGAAAAACCACTTGACCGAACTGCAGCGCTTGCTGGACACTGCCTTCAACCTCGACTCTTTCAAGGGCTTGTCTTAGATACACTTGGACCTGGTTCTCTCCCAGCACCCTCTGTTTGTGGTGTTTCTCTCACTTCCTTTCTGTGTCCTTAACTATCGACCTTGTAAACTAACTTAAGGAGTCTGTTATTAACCTCTCCTTGCTGTTAAAGAAGTGCCCCATCAACAATCCCTGTCTGGATATCTGTGTTAAGTCTCCTGAGTGTTGCTGCAGCTCACCTGTTCCGGAGCAGCATGGGTTCACTCCTGCACAAACCCCTGGAGCTATCCTGCTCCGCTGCTCCAGGGGGAGAGCTTTGAAGGGACTAATATTTGCCTTCCAAAGGAACCTCCATGGTGGAAGCTCTGGTGGCTTTCAATTAATGCCTGATTCTTGCTCTTAATCCCAAAATGAATCTGGAGCTGGCCCTGCTTTTGGGCCCAGCGAGTAGCGAGACAAATTATGGTTTTCACCCCCCTTTCTGCTCAAGATGCATTTGATCTAATGCTTGAATTGGGTGACAATACCCCCTTTCCTTAAGCACCACTCCTCTGGCAGTGGATATCCTGGGCTAACAGCCTGTTCTACTGCTGCAACTAGCATTGTCTTTACTAAACATACAGACATGCCTCCTTGAGGGTGTTTTTGTGGAAGCCTTGCTTCTTTTCAGGAAGGAAGCAGAGTCATCCGCAAGGCACAGGCTTGGCTTCTTGTTTTACCAAATTGTAACCCTTACTAATTCAAATCACATCCTGGAAGAGGACCTGTTGGATATTGGAATCTAATACCCTTTTTTACATAGTCACCATAGCCATAACTAGATGGGCCTTCAGCTTCACTTAGCTTTCGGCTCTGATTCTGTATCTAGAAAAGGGTACACCTAAAAATTATGAAAATGCATTGGGTTCTAATGTCCCTTCTAAGAAAACTTACAGATGCTTAGCTCTTCTCTTTCCTCTGTAATTCTATATCACCAGTAAAAGTTGCTTCATTAGAGATTCTGTTCTGTCTCTTGAGCAGAAAGACAATCTTTTTTCCCCTCTCAGTGTATATTCACACCACCCATTTTCCCCTGAACTTCAGGCAAAAACGGTCAACCTTTGTTTTACACTCATTTAATATGGGGGGCATAATTCTTTCACGGCATTTACTTGAGGGTTCAGCAGTGTTTTAAGAAGTACTTGTGTATATGGAAATGACAGATTTAAGTAGTCTGAAAATCCACTTTTTGCCCATATAATACTTTGATTTGATTTGAAGAAACCTGGATCATAACTTGGGTCATGCTATTGATAAATAGCCACAAGTAATTTTTCAGTCCTGGTTTCCATCATGCGTAAGGTTTTCTGTGCATACAAATACATGGGTCAATAGGTTATAGACACACACACTGTTAGTTGCTGAAATACCACTAAACCTACATTATCTTAGTATTACGGGCATAAACTGTCAGCAGAGCTTAGATTGTGTGCGCTTTTGATTAGAGAAACAACTCATAGTGACTTTTCACTGTACAATTAATGCCATTGGTCATTGCCATTTCACTTCTGCCGAGTGAAATCAGTTACCCTTGAGGGCTTAAAACAAAGAATTTGGGAGGAAGCTCCAGACATCTGTTCTGTGACTGTCTCCAATTTGCTTTGTCCTTGTCTTCTGCCTTTTGGAGGTTCCCCAGGCATTGAGTTTCCTTGGTTTTCTCAGCACATACTTTACTATCTAAAGCAATATTCTTAAGGTAATTGCATTCTAAGAGCACTGAAAGGATCCCACCTAAACCTGAAAGTTTTTACTTAACTGAAGCACACAATGGAAAATTTAGATTGGCTTTACTTGTGAAGTCCAGAGCTCAAGAACCATCACTGTTCAATGCAAGCACGCATATCTTTTGTGGCAGGGGCTGCTGCTGCTGTTCAGCTTCTTTTATCCATCTAAGAACCGGTGGCTGCTTCCAGGTAACGGGGTTGTCGTCTGCCAGCACTGAAGTGTACCTCAGTGCTTTGGCTGAGGGCGGCAGAAGACTTTCTTGGCCAAGGGTGTCCAAGTGGTAAAATCCTGAATCCATTAGTGCCTGCTTTGGCCTCAAGATACAGCACGTGCAGTTTTGCTTTTTCTTCTATGTATGAACGGGTTCTCTGTCGCTCTCCTGAGCTTCCGAACGGCATGGTCCTATGCTACGTCAGCATTCCATACCTCCCAAAATACATGCACATACAAAGGCCTTGAAAACCATTTGGAAGAAACGCCTCAGATCTTGCACCAGCGCAATACCTCACTGCTGCTTGTTAAACACTCATGTCTTTTTCCAGCTTCCACACAGAAGCGTGGAACAAAGATGTGGCCTCTTCAAGAGAAGCATGGCCCTCGGAGAGTTGGACGTGCCTTTTCCAAGCCTGCGTAGACCCCTGAAAAAAGGATAGGTGATGCTGAGGAGTAGCAAAGAGGAGCTTTGTCCTTGCCGGTTCCAGAGCATTTCTGAATCATTTTCAGACCGCGCACAGCCCAGAGAGAATGAGAGATTTCGGGTTGCCGCCTTCCGTGCGACACATCCAACGTGGGTTCCACCTGGTCCCATTCTGGGCGTGGCCCAAAAGTGCAGCTTATGTCATGCCGCCTCTTGTGTGTGCTGCCAGCCATACTGAAAGAGTGAGCCATCTTACGAATAAAGACTGAATGTATCCGCGCTGCTGCTGTGCTAGTGGAAACAGCACGTGCCAAGCAATTCCTGCCATTGAGACAGAGAGGCTTTCAAGGCTGTGCTTGTATGGTTGCTCCCAGTGACGGTGCAGTGCATGCTCTTTTAGCCCAGCAAAGGGAGGAAGGAAAACGCTGGTGTGCCTAGCCTTTGCCAAAGCCAGAGGCCAGTGAGGGAGGAGGTTTGCCTATTCTGGGCCAGCTCTGCTCTGGATCTCCCGTCACCTCACAGCCTGATTTACTTATTTTGGTTTTGAAACAAACACTGAGCTGTGTGTGGCTTATACAATAAAGCCTGATCTTCTGGCTAGTGTGTGTCCAGCTGGCTTAGTTGTCTGAGGTTGATTCTTTTACTCAGTGCAAAAAAGACAGCCTGGTCCCACCTTTCTGGGCATACGGAATGAACCTCAGTAGGGGACCGTTCAGCCCATAACTTTGTGGGCTCAGTGCTGCGAGCAGGAAAGGCAGTACTGTAGATCGGTGTTTCTCGACCTCGGCAGCTTTAAGATGTGTAACCTTGGCTGGCTGGGGAATTCTGGGAGTCGAAGTCCACACATCTTAAAGTTGCCGAGGTCGAGAAACACTGCTGTAGATTATGCTTGCCTGAGTGACGTCCCAGCTGGTGTACGATAAACCCTCTTGATTCTGCACTGGGAACCACTCAAATGATGTCGCTCAAAGCCCTCGCGGCATTTTGGAGGTGCCCTTGTGCGTTAGGACTGTCCCTCGTCGCTCAAAGGAGCAGCAGCATTGCTACCCATTCAGTAGGGACGTTGGACTGTACTTCTCTTAAGGGCGGTGCACCTCACCTCAAGTCCAGAAATGTCACTCACAGACGGTAGTCCTCAATCAGAACTACTGTGAAAAGCTGGCCAAGAAAATAGAAGCAAGCGTACAGCAATTTATCCCATGAAGTGTCATCAAAAGAATTGTGGTTGATTGTAACCATAAAGCAAGGGAGGTCTATCTCAAGGCAGCTATTTTGTCAACGGAAGCACTTGTATTGCGATACAGGCTCATTAACCCACTGCATTCAATGAAGTCAGGGCCTATAATGGGACCCATGAGTGGATGAGTTCCAAGTTTCTCTCATGGAGCTGCAAATCTAATCCTCTGCCTTTCTCTAATGTTCTACGGCTGTCAAGCACGGAAAATTGCTTATTTTAAGAAAATTTATACAGGCGTGGGCTCATCTATAATTTTGTGAATTGGCCCTAATACCTAATGGCACAGTCTGATGCAGATAGGACTACAGCATTTAATGCTACAATTGATAACTTGTCCTCAATATTTAAAACATTTTAACAAGGGCTTATAACATGTTAGTTTTGACAACGAAAACTAATTAATTGGCATTTTCCCCCTTTCACATGTCAGGAAATTTAAGATGGTACTTATGCAGGTATCAACAAAGAGATCATAATCTACAGCTTCTGACAGCCAATGGTTTGCTTGACCTTTGGGCAAAACACACTACTGTAATTGGTTAAACTGAAAAGTGCTAAAGGGAGGATTTCTGCAGCTGCTTGTGCAAAATGCCTGCATAGCTTCAGCAAGATTATTTTTGTTTGGACTGCACCATAGGAAGATACACACTTTATCCGTGCTGTGATACTCACCCCCCACCCCCCAGGAAACAGCATAAGTGCTAACTAATGCAAAAATACATTGAACCAAATGCGTGGGCTGGCCCTCCAGTGGGGTTAGATTGAAAAATCGAAAATGTGTTCCCTTTGCAAAAAGTGAATGGTTCGGTTTGTCCTTGGCAGAGATGCAAGAGCAGTGCTAAGTTGCTTATTGATCTTTGAAGGTTCTTGCTTATTTCTTGACCTATTTTCATTTGGGTGAAGGTTCTTGGATTATATCGTATGGTGCTTGATCTGCTGAGAATAAGCCAAGAACACTTTGCATTTCCTTCCTCTTTGTATGATCACCTTAATCATTTCAATGTGTTCATGTTAAATCCAGTCCAGACGTAATGCTGCATTTGCACTACTGGTTGCCTTGAAAATGTGAGTTTGGGAAATCTACACTTTAAGTCTTGTCTCGATTGGAGACTTCTTATATGGGTCACTTTCTTAGCATCTTTTTTCCTTCTCCATTTGGGGGCATCTTTACCAGCCTGCCAAGTGAGCTTGCAAAGATTAGGAATGCATGTTTTAAGTTTGTTAATAGCAACTCTCATCTACCGAGAACAGAGAACAAAGCAACCGTGTCAAGCTGAACTTTGCATGCAGGATAGCTTATAACAAAAGAATTTGAGAAATGCCATGGTTATCACACCAGGAAATAGCATATGCACCTTGTAAGTGATGACCCCGAAATCACATCTTGGTAGATTCTCTTATGTAACTGTTAGACTAAAGTACTGCATTCCCCATGGATTTTATCAGTGTGTCCTTTGTCTAGAACAACTGTTCTCATGTAGATTTAGAGCAACTTTTCCCCTACTGTTGCAGGAGGAGAACCATACCACTCTAAGGTCCCCAACAATTTTAGGGAGTCTGGTAGCACACTTTCGGACTACCAAAAAGTCTGATACCTGCTGAAATGAGCTACAATTCAGGAAAAGGTGTGCCTTTTTAAAAAATGACTTGAGTCTGGAAAGATGCTACCAGATGATTCCTGATTTTTCCTCTACCAGTTGCCTTCCAGGGACTGTTAGCCCCAGGATTGCCAGCCATCATGGTCAGCAGCTTAGAATTCTGGAAGCTTTCATTCCAACATCAGGAGAACTCACAGGCTGAAGAAGACTAACTTAGTGATCCCATGCAATATAATGTGGTACTACATTTTTGTATTTCATTTCTGTCAGTTCCATCAAAGCAGTATAATGGTCTCTGGAGCAGTTGTGTATGTCCTATTGCAAGGAGGATATTCTATTCCATTCATCAACCAGTTTCCATGAGCCCAGCCTTGCCCAAGATGATGGTCTTCGGATGATTCGGTCTATATTCCTTTCCATCATCCTTAAGTTTTCTGCCAGCTGGCTGCAGTACAGAGTGGTGCTTAACTTTTTGGAAATGTCCAGACCTGGGAGGTGTTTTCTGTCTGTCAAGCTGGTATACCCAAGAGCCTTTCCAAAGAAGTGCTAAAGTATTTTATTGAAGTAGACCAGATCCTCATATAATTATGTTTATTCAGTTTTAATGAAGCACTAGATGGCAGCAGAATATTAGCACAGATGCGAGACAATATATTTCACGGGACCAAACATTACTTTAAAACGTATTGCAGCAAATACTTTAGTTCTAAAGAGCACTTCAACCAAAATGAATGCTCAGAGCACAGCAAGTGTTTGCACTTGTTATATCTCATGGAAAAATCAAAATGTTCTAGGACAGAAAGCTGCAGGTAACTCTGTCATCTCTCTCACCAATTGCTATGGGAGAAATTACATAACTTTACTATTTATTAAACAGGAGGACAACTTTGCAATAGTGTTTTACTGTTTTACTGTTTTCACTTAATGAGTTTTTGCACCTTTTGAATCTGCCTAGTTTTCTTGCTTGAGCTGAATGTCATCTCCCTCAAGTTGACTTGAAAAAAAAAAGTAGTACTGTTGACTTCAGATGGCACAGTTTTATTATACTAGATGTAATTTGACTACCGAAAAAAAGTTAGGATTATTATAAAACAGAGATTCTTATTAACTATAAGAAACCAAAGGGTTTTTTTTTTAAATGAGGAAACTTAAAACAAGGAATGGCTAGAATGAGAGGATTTGGAACAAGTTTGGTCTTGAAAATATTTGGGCTCTTCTTTCTAGTTGTTCTTAAAGTGGATATCTCACAAAAAGTCTGAGCTGACTAGGTATGAAGAATTACACGCAACCTTTTGAAGGACTTCCTAATCCCAGGGCTTCCAAGATATATGGTAGGAGCTGCTTACAAGTTTAGAATTGGGTTTAAATACAAGAGCAAGCATTGCAGATGCTTTCTTACTGATGGCACCTCTGCACAAATGACTCAGCTCATCGACAATCTGATTTTAACTGATGCTTATGTATATAGCCAGAAGAAAAGTGTTCTTCCAGGATGACACACATTTGGGGTTTGACCAGCCTCTGTGCCTCCAGTGCAGTGATCACAAAGTAGTAATTATACAATACAGGATGTAGACTAAATTGACCAGATGCAGCCTTCCCCAGTTGTAGTATACCAGATTCCATCAGCCTGGGCAGTAGGTCAGGGATGATGGGCAGTAATCCAAAACCTCTGGCACATAAGAGGTTGAGCCAGGCTGTTCTGCAACTTCCCCCTTCCAGAGACATCTGTCTGCAAGGGTTTGCTCCTTCCTCTGGTGATATCAATGGCCTATCAGGAAGCTCACAGAGGTCACAGGAAGGGCCTGGCTCTTCCCTTAAAGGGTTGCTTTCTCAAATGTGCTGGAGTGGGAAGCCCTTGAGATCATTATACTGGAGCTCTCCTTCCTGTATAGGTGAAACTGCAAAAGGCACCCTTTGGACTGCAGCCAATATTTGTGCCTAGAATGCTTCCATCTTCACTGCACCCTAGGGAATGTTTGAAGGTAGCTCCAGGGCTCTTGTCTTTCCCAGATTTGTACAAGGGCCTTTCATTTTGTTCTGGTCCTTGTAACAGCCTCTCCAGTACAAAAGCTGAAGGTGACTCCTGTCTTCTCACTCCCCCAACGTTAACAAACAAAAATCAATGGTAATTAATATAATGGAAGGTAAGGTCAATGAAGCCAAGTGGAGACAAATTGAAAAGCTGGAGAGCAATTCAAAGACAAAGGAGGCAGTGCCATAGGGCAAAAGAAACCCCAGGGCCAGGATGACCTCAGGGAGAAGCCATGATCTCTGGTGATCCATTGAGAAGTACTGAAAGCACCTGAAGTGAGTGGCCAGTTCCAGCCAGTGGGGATCAGGGAGGAAAAATTGTGCCTTGGTTGCTCCTTTATGGTGTGCCCCAGGGATTGGTTTCCTCCCCCTGTCATTTAACATCTATATGAAGCCACTGGGGGAGTTCCTCTGGCAGTCTGAGATCCAGTATCATTAGTTCGTTGACATATCCAGTTGTCCATCACAACCCCAGGTCCCAACGGGGACACTGTTTATTTTATTTCATTTAAAAGATTTGTATGGCCACCACCTTAAAGCACAACTCTGGGCAGCTCACAACAACAAAACCACCAAACCGTGACAACCATAAAACAAAAATTAAACATCCAATGCCTTAGCCATCCCCCTGGGATGCCCCAACAACAACAATGCCATCTTGTCACAGTGCCTGGAGGCTGCTGTTGGGGTCTGGATGGGAGAGACCAGGCTCAAGCTGAGTCCTGATAGGACGGAGCTCTGCTTGTCCCCCCAGGTTTATTGCCCACGGTTGCTGCTGGCAATGTGACAGCTGGGACACAATTCGCAGGTGCAAAAGGGCAAGAGACAGCTTCCCAGGTGGAGGAGGAGGACATCATGTAAGATCTTTCCCCACCACTTCACAGCAGGCCTGACTTTCACTGGGTGCACCAGGAGGAGCTGGCCAGGGATTCAACACCCTTAGGCTGTCAGTTAGGGAGACCAGCATGGCCAAGGACAAGGAAAGGTGGTGTGGTAACCCTGTGGTTGCCACGGCAATGGCTCTCTGGCCAGCCTGCCTGCCAGAAGGGAAGCAGAAGGCCTGTGGTCCCCAGGGCAGCATTCCTCTCTTCTCCAAAACTAGAGACAGACCAGGTTCCTCTGCTGTTTCTGGGAGGCCAGGGTTTGTTATCAGTTACCCCAGTACCATAATCCACTTCAAGACCTGCTGAAGCTCAAGCGAGAGAGACCCATATGCAGTTTTTGACTCATATGCGGAAGGTTCCTGTTCAGTCTCCAGCAGCTCCTGGCAGAGCTGGAAAACCATCCCATCTGCAATGCTGGAGAGTCGTTGCCAGCTGGTTTAAATTAAACTGGAAAAATGGTCTGGCTTGGTGGGATCCAGGCATTGCACCAGTTCAGTTAAGGGGTTGTGCGAAGCAGTCAAGGGTGATTTACTCCAAAAGCCTACTTAACCAATCCAAGCTTTATGCAGGAATGTAAAAGTGGGGAGGACCAGGAATGGTTGAAGGCCTTTAATGGGTAGCCCTGGTGCCTTCAGCACTTGCACAACTGAACATCCCCATTTTGCTGCAGAAAAAATGGGATATATTTTTGCTGCCACCCACTATGGGGACCACAAGAAAGGAGGCTGGCAAATCATCCACATTGGTCCTTCTGGCTTAGTACAACATGTGAAGCAAGTCACTTAAAGGCAGGCACTGTAGTCCTGTCCTGCTTCTATACTAGTTTATAAATACCCTCCTTTTTCCCTCATATAAATAACAAGGATGACAGTGGCTTACAGCCAACTAGTCATCTCTGGCATTTGCAAGAGGAGAGTGAAGATGCTTCACAAGTCCAGCTGTGCTGCCAGTTGGATTCACCTGGTACGGTAGGTGCAGGGGGAAATCTCTGGCCTTAACTTTTTAGTTGCATTTTTATACCAACTTTTTAATGATTGAGTAGCTTAGACAAAGTACCTTTTAGTACTTGCTCAGCAGGTTTGGGTTTGTTTTTTGTTTTAATGGATACACTGAGAACATAATGGGAGGTATTTGAAAAGAATACTGTATGATACACAAATACCAATTGAGAGTAAATGTTTAGAAAGGGAGGAAACTTCTGTTCAGCATGGGCTGCAATACAAAGTAGCAACATGGCAGCCCAGAGGTTAGTTGTGACTCCTATCAAATGTGTGAGAGAAGGTTCTTCCACTTTAATCTCTAGGAAAAGTGATCCAACACAGCACTGATGGAAATAGCATAGGTAAGCCACTGCCTATCCTAGTGTTTCTCAACCGTGGCAACTTTAAGACGGGTGGACTTCAACTCCCAGAATTCCTCAACCAGCCATGCTGGCTGGGGAATTCTGGGAGTTGAAGTCCACCCATCTTAAAGTTGCCAAGGTTGAGAAAAACTGTCCTATCCCTTTCTAAGCTTAGAAACACCTCACCTGTTGAATCTCCCACCAGCACCCTGTTGCCAAGTCCTGCCTATTTTTTGAGGAAAAAGCTTTTCCTGACTTGGTGCCCACTAGTTATGGTGGAATGTAGCTCGCATCATCCCCAGCCAGCTCAGCCAAGGGGTGTTCCTCACTCATCTTCAGTGCCAGCATGGCTTAGATGTTGAGCTTCACTCTGGCAGACCAAGTTAAACTCCCTCATAGACCATACAGATGACTGGGTCACAAGGTTGCCTCTGTGGGGCTGAGAGAGAGAGAGAGAGAGAGAACACACACATACAGTGAATAAATAAGGAAAGGGTGACGATCCTGAGGATATCTGCATATAACTGACATCTCCCAGCATTTTTCATCATTTGTCCTACAAGCTGATGCTACTGGGAATTGTAGTTCAGCAACTTCTAGAAGGCAATAAGCTTGCCATTCCTGCTCTACTACCTAGCTAAAATTCAGGAAGAGTCTGGAAGCACCTTTTTTGACTAACAAACATTACTGAAGGGGATAAGCTTATGCTTTTTAATAAAACATGTTAGTCAGAAAATACTCCTTCTGAACTGCGTTTACCATAGACTAACACACGTCTCCTCCTACAGTAATACTAAGCTACTAATCTTAGTTCATACTGCAGTAAGGGCTGGAGCATCTGTGCACTATCAAATGTAGCTCTCTGGGGAATTTTAGGTACCTGTGAAAAAGGACCAGCTCAGCACCCTCTTTCTGATAATAACAACCAGGTGCCCCTTAGAAGCTCCACAGCAAGGCAGGAAGCTAAAGCTTTTCCATCTCAGAGAAATGAGTATTTAGGAACTCCTGGAGACCCTATATGGCTATTACAACTGCAACCCACAGACAGATTTCTCCTCCCCCATTAATTTGTTCCCTTCTCCTTTAAAGCAGCCAAAGCTGGCAGCCCTCACTTCTTGTGGGCTAATATGACGTGGCACCAGATGGCCCCAGCCATGTTCCTGCTGTCACTGCTGGGGGCAGCTAGAGCAGACGTCAGCATATGGGGGAAGAAGCTTTTGAGGGCTGCTCCTTCAGAAGGCAGCTTCAGGATGACTAAGAGCTCTTCCCTCTGCCTGAACATGAGCTGGGCTTTAATTCAGCCCCTCAGAGTAGTTAATTTTCTGCTTTCTCAAGTGGAACTAGTTTAAGCAGAGCTGTAGGAGGTGAGCAGAATCAGTGGTGGCAATTAAGAGCCATTGTTCGTGTAACTAATGGCCTCTCTTGCTGCCCCAAGGTACGTGAATGGCTTTTGGTGTGGAAAGGATGCCCAGTACTGAGTCACAAGAGCAGCCATGTTAACAGGTGGCATATTACCCAGGTTACAGGTAAACCTGCTGTGGCTTTAAGCATGGGAAATGGAGAATTTTAAATCACTTCTGGCCCAGAGAGGTATCAGGTGCTGGAAAAAGAAGCAAGCTGGACAGGTCTGTACTACCACAGCAAAGGAACTGGGGACCCTGTGTGCATCACCTAATAACAAACCAGTAAAGAATCTTGGGACACCTTAGACTGTCCCATCAGCAGGAAGATCCACATTCATGTCCATCCTTAGCCATGGGCACTTAGTGGGCAATCTTGAGCCAGTAACCTCAGCCCAACCTACCCCAAAAGTTGCCGCAGTGGGATAACAAGGTGGCGAAGGCATGCAGAGCGAGGTGTTTGGAACTCTTTCCAATCCATTTACTAGCAGTGGCATCTATATTTTCTTTAGTGTAACAAATACTTGCACCTATCTGGGTGTGTTTCTGCTTTCCATGTTGTCACTATGTAGGCTTGCTGGATTTGTCTACTGGGTTTATGGGACTAGGGGTAGAAGGACAGTTGGCAATCCTCTGAGGATACCCAGCCAGAAGGATACATTGGGGAAACTGAGGGGGGATTTTTTTCCTCCACAGCGCCCAGCCAGATCTGGTCTGTTTTCAAACTCAGACTTCCTTTTGCTTCCTCCCTTCAGATTTAATTTGGTTCATTTAGTTCATTTGTTTACATTGTCATGCTGACAGATAGAATCCTGACCCCCTTTATATAACTTATTTCCATCATTCCATTAGGTTGGAAAGAATAAAAATGAAGGGAAGTTCCACCCTCATAAGCCACCTTGAATTCCTGAAGAACAGGCAGTAAATAACCTGATCAAACAACCGAAAAAGTATCTAGAGAATGTCGTCTTGGGGCTGTTTCAAACACTGGCAGGTGAGTTACCCAAGTCGTTTTGAAATATTCTAATAGAGGTTACCATTTTATTTGCCACATTAAGAATTCCTTTCTCTGGGAACTCAAAAGAGTGAACTCTCAAAAGAGCAGCTGTGTTTGTACAACATACAGTACTTACCCATGCTTAACTTAATTATGGTTTACTCAATATAATTATCAGGGTTCACCTAAGATACTGAACCTGCACTCCCATCACAAACATGAGATTAGCACAATATACTAATCTAAAATGAGGTTGCTAGCGTTGTTAAATAAGAGAGCCAGTTTGGTGTAATGGGTAAGGTGCTGGATTACAAATGGAGAGATTGAGTTTTAGTCCTGCCTGAGGCATGGAAGCCGGTGGGTGATTTGGGGCCAGTTACTCTCTCTCATCCCTAAGAATTAGGCAGTGGTGAGCCATTTCTAAAAAGGTTGCCAAGAAAACTGCACAGACTTGTCCCTGTAATCACTAGGAATCAAGGTTGACTTGATGGGCCACAACAACAACAAGGAGTTTTGCTAAGTATTATGTAGGTGTACTCAGAAGTAACTCCTCCTGGGACCCACAGCATATATTAGCATGCATAGCTTTGCTGTTTTAGGCTCCTTTTCCAGCTGTGAATTTCACAGCATGAAAACCTTAAGAGATTTTAACAAACACATCATCATCATCTGTGGCATTTCTGTCCATTTCTCTCTCACCTCACTATTTACAGTCCTCTTAACCATGAAGGTAATTCAGGGTTTGCATTTTGTCAACTAATGAAGTTGGCTATAGTCTGTAACAATTTATGTGCCAATACAATGGTTAAACTTTAAAATTCTTTGTTTGTGTTGCCTAAACTAATCTGTGCATGTCTCTGAAAACAGAAGTTTGACTATTTCTCTTTCTTGAAACTATTTTCCTATACCATTGCTTTATGCAATTAAAAATATTTATTTTATTTCCATTTATTTTTATTGAAGTAAATTTTCGTTCAGCCATTTCTTGCTTTACTTTTTGGGACGCGGTGGCGCTGCGGGTTAAACCGCTGAGCTGCTGAGCTTGCCAATCAGAAGGTTGGTGGTTCAAATCCGCGTGATGGGGGGAGCTCCCATTGCTAGTCCCAGCTCCTGCCAACCTAGCAGTTCAAAAACATGCAAATGTGAGATTAATAGGTACCGCTTCGGCGGGCAGGTAACGGCGTTCTGTGACTGTCATGCTGGCCACATGACCACGGAAGTGTCTACGGACAAACACCGGCTCTTCGGCTTTGAAATGGAGATGAGCACCGCCCCCTAGAGTCGGACACGACTGGACTTAATGTCAAGGGAAACCTTTACCTTTACCTTAGCAAGGGTAATAAGTTTTTAGCAAGGAACATTGCCAAACTCAAGCAGTGAGATGGTTCAAATCTGAGCAAGCAACAGGAGGCTGAAGTTTGTTTTTGCTTTGATCTGATACTAGTCATTTTTTTCTCCTAAAACAGAGAGGAAAAAATGTGTCTTTAACAACTGCCTGGCATGCAGAAAACAAGCAGGTTTCCATGTTTTTCCTAGGCTGGCCTTGGAAAACCCAATTATAAGGACAGCTAACCTCTGTTCAATTTTTGAAGGTTGTGAAAATTTAAAGGCACAGATCCTCAGGCTAAGAGAATGTATATTTGGGTGCAGCAATTTAGAGCAGATGGGCCTTATGTGTGGGTCAAAAACATGCAGTTGATATTAATCCAGTTAAAACTAGTTACCATGATTATATGTGATCTGTTACCTTCCCAACAACCCTGTAAAATAGGTGCAATACACCCTGTGTGCATTCAGATAGTATGACTATTTTCCACTAGGGCCTTACAGCATCATTCAGGCACAGCTGTTATTCTGTCCAAATAAATGACAGTTATTTTGGCACAACAATAAAAAATACTTTAAGTTGCTAGTGGGGAAATGATCGATATCTAAAACAGAGTGCCTGATCCTTGTGACTGCATATGGAACTGCTGTAGGTTCAGTGTTATTTATTAATGTCTCCAAAGGATGAACATGCTGGCAAAGGAAACTGGACTTGAAAGGCAGATGGCCCTGAATTTAAACTAATCCCCACCCAAAAAAGAATGATTAGACAGCCACTCATCTTCTGCTTTTGCTGCATTTTCTGTGAACTTAAAATAACCTTCTCTTTTTAAGGGGTAAATTATCTTGGGGGAAAATCCACCCTTCCTTTTGAGTATTGTTCTGTGTGATGATGCTGTAATAATTATTTGAGAAAGGGGATACCTCCCAGCAAAGAGACAAAGGACACTTTGGTGTCCAAAGTCTACATGTAATTATTTCAGAAGGGCTGGTGGGCCAGATCCAAGGTGTGGATGGGACTGACTTATAGGGGGAATTGGCAAATGCTCTTCATTTTTTAAAAACCAGATATGCCTATTGAAGGTGCCTAAGCACATTACCCTGTGTGTCCTACTTCGAAGTGGCAGGAAACTGGGGTGATCATTTTAAGTGATCACAGTCTGAGGGACCCCTTTGGGCTGCATTTTGCCCATCCCATCTCCCTACCAGCATCCCAGCTCTTTCAGCATCCAGCTAAATTCCCCAGTGAAATCTACAAGCATAAAGCAAATGTCATCTCTCTTCTCTCACTGATGGCCATACCTGCCATTCAAGTTGGTGGCAATACAAGATCTGTAAATGTATAAAGCTTGGCTGGCTAGGGAACTCTGGGAGTTGAAGTCCACACATCTTAAAGTTGCTGAGGTTGAGAAACACTGGTATAAAGGTTTGAATCAAAACCTTCTTTATGAGGGGGGAAAAATCCCTTTTATCCCTCTTAACTTCATTTGTTAAACCCAGATAGTAGTACCCTGAGGATGTAATGGTATGTGGGGATGAGCCCGGGGAAGGGCCACAGCCAGGGCAATGGTCAGATAACAGGCACCCGAGTCCGCAGCAGGAATGTGGGCATGGCGAACATCTCAGAAGGGACCCTGCCTGGTTTCTTGGGCTGTAAAGGTGACGGGGTGAGAATTGTACTTTCAGGCTTGCCAGGCTGGTAATGTAACCTTACAATAAAGCAGAATTAGCTCATCTGGCTGTGCTTCCTGTCTGGACTACCTTACAAGGCTGACAGAGAAAGAGGAAAAACTTCCCACGGGTGTCCAAGGAGGCTCAAATGAAAAAATGCGTGTGACAATGTAATCATACAAACACCAAGATTGGCGTACTTGCATTAGAAGTCTGAACACAAGTAGTTCTGTGATGTCACTGCACACCTATGGTCATTTTATCTTCATTATGCCATGCTGTGGATGCTGCTGGAAGTCTGTATTTCCTTACCACAATTGGTCATTTTAGAAACCTCTATCATACTTCCTTTTTACTGCCCAAGGTGTAACATCAGGTTGGAGATGCTTGATAATTTAGGCTTCAGTCTTTGGAATAACACTGTGCAAGAAAAGCTGCTGTTTTTGAGGGTACAGTGTTCTAGCCAGCCTAGAGTAGCAGTCAAGGTGCTGGACTTGAAAACAGGAGATCAGAGTTCGAGTCCTCCCTTAGGCATGAAAGCCAGGTGGGTGACTAATCTCTCAGGGTTATTGTTGTGGGCAAAATTGGAGGCAGGAGCATTACGTACCCCTGGAGTTTTGGAGTTGCACAAAATAGAGCAGGATATAAAATAATAATAATATCTTTACTGCAGCTGTGGTGCCATCAAGGCAGAAGACTAAGTCCCTTTTGATGGCGTAATTAAAAGAGACCTCAAATGCAGCAAGTCAGACTTACTATATGTTTAAATCAGTGAAGTAAATGCACATCACCATCTGGAGAGAAGCACAGCTAAGGCCCTAGTCTCAAAGCTGAACATTTCCAAATTGCAGCACATTCAGTTGGACCCAGGGTGACTTATGCCCAAGGACACGCGCAGAGGGCAGCCAGTTACATTACCTTTCTCCTTCCTGCCATGCAGTGCTCCAGGTACCTCTGACCCCAAAGATTGTCCCTGTTAAGTAAGAGGAAGCTGGGGAGACGGGGGCTCAGCTCTTCTCCCTCTAGGGCAGCATTTCTCAATCTTGGCAGCTTTAAGATGTGTGGACTTCAACTCTAGAATTCCCCAGCCAGCCATAGTTCCACATCTGTTTTTCAGAAGCTTTGGGGGAATTTCTTCTCCCCCCACCCCAAAGCAATCAGCAGTAAAAGCCAGCTGAGATCTGGGCTGCAAGAATCCAGACCACCAATAGAGGTTTCTTAACACCCAGCATTGTACAGTCCAGCAAAAATATGGACAGGTTTTATTTCTGATATGTTGTGGGGGAGGGGACAAGAGGTCAGCAATGCCATGGAAACTCATTGAGTGACTTTTGGTCAATTGCTCGTTCTCTCCCCAACCTACCTCACAGGGTTATTTTTTTGTAATATGATTTTTCTTGAAACTTAAAAAAAAAATGATAATTAATACAAACTAATATGAAGTAAGAAAGGAAAAAGAAAAGGAAAGAAAGCAAAAAGTTCAATAAAAGAAAAAAAGTGGAAGAAAAAAGATACACAGAAGTGGCTTCCAATATTCTTCACAGCAGTTATAAGTACAGTTATATTTTTCTACCTCACGGGGTTGTTAGGGGAAAAAAATCAGAAGAGGAAGGGCTATGCCTGCTGCCTTGAATGCCAGAAGGAAAGGCGGGAGGTAAATCTAACACATGAATATAAAAAATTGCAGCCCTCAGCTGCCCAACAGTGGCCTATCCCCAGTTTATGTTTCGCATCAGTATGACTTCTTCAGCAAAGGAGAGGTAAGACCAACCAGCTTTAGCCCAGCATGTGCATTCACCCGGTGTCCATGGGTTTGATTAGGCTGGCAATCAGCATGTTTCACCAGAGATCTTTTTGGTAAGTTATTGATGAAAAATCATGGAAGGATGCGGTAACCCTTCCCTGGCAAATCAACTCTTGTTTTGCTTTTTTGTCCCTAGGCAGACTGACTGGGGATTATGGGAGTTGCAATCAGAGCCCTTGGGAGACCCAGGGCACTGAGTTGAGCACTGCCTCTGAAGGGTGCCAGGAAGCTGCCTCCAAGCTACCCTTTCTCTCATCCCACCCATGTGCGCCGCCACGATGTTCTGACTGAAGAAACCACGTCAAGGAGAATTGCTGCTGAGTAACATTTCTCTGACATACACAGAGAAAGGTCAGCCAGGGTAAAAGCTGAGCTGCTGTGCCCTCCCTTAAGATTCCTGAGAAGTCTGCCACGGAGGAGGACATCTGCAGGGGTTGAGCCCTTCCTTCCCAAAGCCCCACATTTGCCCCAGAGCCACCCCTAGCCAAGGAGGAGGGGGAGAGACTCGGGCTGGAAATGCAGCAGTGAAGTTTCCAAGCCTGAGCAGTGACTGGTTTGGCCCTCCTCCCAAAGCTCTGGGATGGTTCAAGCTTAAAGCAGTGTCTGAAACTAGCTGTGGCTCATGAATCAGTGGGTTGCTCAAGAGTGGCTGGTGGTGGCTGATCCAGGAAGCTGTGGTTAAGAACAGCTTTCATGCAGTGTGTGAACCAGGTCAGTGCAGTACAATTTCCCTCAAGGCCACGCTGATAGCAGATTGCTGGCTTTCTCTCTTGCCACCTACCACTTTCAGTCTCTTTCTCCACCCTTACTTGCAGGCTGGATCAAGCAGTAGCAATGCCACCTTTTTTTCTCTCTTCCTTGATTCTGTTCTCACATCCAGCATCTTGGATCAGAGTCCATTGGAGTTGGGTAGCCAATACATTTAAATCTATCTATCTTGGTTTTATTGGCCATGTCTATTGGCCCTGTCTTGGTTTTATTGGACCTCCAGGGAACAGTACTTCAGCTGATTGTGTTTTGAAAAAGAAAATTAAAGACCTCTCTGGATCTGGACTGAGAGATCCTCCATGTTGTGGCCCCTGGACCATCACCCCTGGACTATCTTTGACACAAGGGAGCGGTTTCCAGTCAGTCTGGCAGCAGAAGGAAGTGCAGGGAAGCCCAAAGGAGCAATGAAAACTCCGAAGCAGGACACTGGCATTTGTGGGCAGAGGTTGGACACCTGGGGACCAAAAGCTTCACCTCTTTCTAAAGCTGAAGTCTGTTGCCAGTAGTGTCCCAGCCATCAAAGATACGGCTCATGTTTTGTTTGACGGTCAACTCTATACCCCTTTTAGGCTTAAATATTTAACTCCCCTACTTGAAAGAACAGCCCACTGGGACCTGAATCGCAGATTGTCCTATTTCCTCCTGGGCTCTAACATAGACTTTGTGAGCAGAACTGCCAAGTTTATAGACAAGGCAGTTCAGCTAAGAACCAGTTATATCGAACAGATCAGGGTTTCATGTAAAGGTGATGAATTTATCTGAATGCTGACTCTTTGTATTTACCACATAGGTATTTTATTATTGTGGCTTCTTTTATCCATTTGACCCTGGAATTTGATCCTGTATTTTACCTTTATTTTCTTTGATACAGTTGTAAGACTAATCAATTAATAAACTACTACTGCTGCTGCCAGTATGAATTTGGAACATCAGGCTATAGTCTGATCTAGTAGGAAACAGGTGGTAGGTCCTCACCCTCCAAAGTCATGGGAACCCAGGCAGCCTGCTGACCAAAGGCCAGAAGGTGGTTTCCATCACGCACACATCCCTGCATTTCCTCACTTATGATGGGAAGACTTGTCACTTATGGGGAAACAGACAATCTGGAGCCTTCAGGAGGTGACTACGACTCCCACATTCTCTCACCATTGGTCATACTGGTTAGGGTTGAGATTCAGTTCTTCTACAGAGGGGCCACATTGTGTTTTGTTTTTGTAAATCATGATTTATGGTTTTGCCCATTCAAATCCAGCCAACTGGATCTGATCCATAGCTCAGCACAATGTGCAAACTAGGTCAGTGTTTTCTTCTGTGTCTTATGAGTGGTTAACTTTTTGCAACACATATTCTATGTAGCTCATTTCATTAGCTATGAGGTGTCTCAGATTTGAACAAGGTGTGGCTTGTTGACTGAAACAAACATTTACTGCCCCTTCCACCTAAAAGGTTTAAGGATCATGGACTGAGAAATCACACAGTCCAGACAAGCTGGATTGCCATAGAAAAACATTGGGAATTACAACTGTTCAACAGGAAGTTCCAAAGTGTTAGATAATAGTATTTTATATCATCTAGAGAGTAATCTTCAGCAAAGGATTGTTACCTTGTCGTGGTGCTGGAGCTTGAGCACCTCAATGATGCCATGAGCTAAACCGTGAAGGGCCACCCAAGACGGGAAGGTCATGACAGAGAGGTCAGACTAAATGCGATCCCTGGGGAAGGTAATGGCAACCCACCCCAGTATTCTTGCCATGAAAACTAAATGGATCAGTACAACCAGAGATATGTCTAAAGGCAAAACTGAAATACTTTGGCCACATAATGAGAAGACAGGACAGCCTGGAGAAGATGCTGATGTTAGGGAGAGTGGAAGGCAAAAGGAAGAGGGGCCGACCAAGGGCAAGATGGATGGATGATATTCTAGAGGTGACGGACTCGTCCCTGGGGGAGCTGGGGGTGTTGACGACCGACAGGAAGCTCTGGCGTGGGCTGGTCCATGAAGTCACGAAGAGTCGGAAGCGACTAAACGAATAAACAACAAGAGAGTAATAGATTCCTCCCACACCAGAGTCCCCTGACATAGGGTGTACGCACACATTATTCAAAACCATGTTGTGGTTTGAGTTAGGTTAGTGTGTTAGGCTGAACACAGCCATTGAGATAGCTTAATAGGTTGCATGAACACAGCCAAGACTGTTTTTTTCAGCAGTGATGTAGCGCACTATATCAACACGAAAGTGTATGCAGGAGAGAATTTAGGCATTTACAGGATTGGTTTTGTTGACAGTTGTGACTCCATTATCCCAGTCAGAAGCAATAAGAAGTGAAAACTTGAGAAGGTGAGCAAATAATTGTGAAACAAGGTATATCTGAGTACACACTCAGCTCAGGAATTGGTTTCAGCAGCAAAAACTAGAGTTGTGCATAGATTTCTTCACGCACACATACACACCTGTGTTTTTATTTAGGAAGGGGGAAAGAGGACATTTCCTTACTCTCTCTCAATCTATTGGGAATTGGGAGACTTTGGCTGGGATCTTACAATATAAATTGCAGAAATATGTTCCTGTTGTTTCCAAGGTCCATTCTGTCAACACTTTCTTCAGCTGCTCATTCTTAAATTTTCTTAGTAGTTTGTATTTACAGCACAAAGGTAGAAAGTATAGTGCAGCAGGGCATGCTGGCTGGGGAATTCTGGGAGTTGAACTCCACACACCTTCAAGCTGCCAAGGTTGAGAAACTGGTGTAGGATGTACATCTAGGGCTGGTTCCCAGTCTATTGTCTGTTTTTTGCTGGCAAAAGCTGTTGTTTATGGATGTTAGGTCTTGAGCAGAAAACATGCCTTCCCAGATAACTCGCAAATGAGCATAGCTTTATATTTATATTTCTAAAAATACATTTATATTTATTTTCTTTTGGGAGAATGGAGTAGTGGTCCCTTGCTTGCAAACCTTTATATTCACATAAGATTGCCAATGAACACTAAGACTGGAATTAACTAGCACTGTATGGAGATTTGGGTTTCTTCTGAACAAACTGAAATGGCAGGGGTCCTCTGGCTCAAATATCTATAAGAAGCAAGAGAATTGCAGTAGCTGCATCCAGCTGCCAACCACGAGACTGCAACTGAGTAATCTCATTCACTGATTTGCAGTCAAGATTGTCTGGTGGAGCATCATTTCCTTTGAGTGGGCCTCTGCTAATGATGCTTGGAAAACTGGTGGACGGG
This sequence comes from Candoia aspera, assembly GCF_035149785.1. Taxonomy (NCBI): domain Eukaryota; kingdom Metazoa; phylum Chordata; class Lepidosauria; order Squamata; family Candoiidae; genus Candoia; species Candoia aspera. Next base: position 12,782,345 of record NC_086161.1, on the reverse strand, counting down.
CATGGTTTCAAAGGGAAGAATGTGCAGCATGCAGTTGCAAGCCCCTGTTGCCTTTTTGAGATAGCACCAAAAGTCTTCACATTCCTTCCATTTTTGCCTGGAGATTAATTGGAGAAGCAATGCCTTCTCTTTGGAACTGCGAGTCTGCATGGTGGGGTTTTCCACTGTATGGAAGGAAGTAAAGAAGGCCATCCTTGTTTGAAAGAAAAAAAAATCTGTTCTACAACCAGTTTTTCTGGAATCCAGGAGAGAAAAGTTGGTCACATATTAAGTTGTCGGTGGGGCTTGGAAATCCAGATGAACTGGAAAGGCTGCTCCAGGTCCTCTCTTTTAGGTTCAGCCCAATTAAACCTTCTCCGTGGTGGCCCCCAAACTGTGAAGCTGACCTGCAGTCTGCCCTGTGGGGTTTTAGTTCAGCCTTGACAGCCTGGGACTTGCCCAGTAGTTCACAACTCCAAGATGGTTCTCCTGGGGATTGTGGTCCTTACACAGGAGGGCACAAGGTTGGGAAAAACAACTTTACTTAATGGTGGCTTCAGACTTTGTAGAATTGGGTGAGAAATTCAATGGACTAATCTCTTCAAATGGACCCAGTCCTTCTTACCTGTGGTACATTTGTTTGCTAATCCCCTCTGTGCCCCCTGGACATCACTACCATGAGGAAAAGGCAAAGTACCTGCAGGTAGCAGTGCACTTCCTTGCAGATGTCACAGCCTGAACATCTGGAAAGGGCTTAAGAGATAGCAATATCAAAGAGAAGCAAGACCAGCAAGATCTAGGATCAGCAATGGGACACACATATTTTCACACCCCCATGGGAGTGTGGACCTTGACTGATTCCTGACACCTCCCTGCCTTTAGGAAGATCTTTCCTACCAAGGTCCCCCAATAGGGAAGTTAGGGTGTGAATTTGCTTCTATCTTTAGATTTGGCTCTTTGTTACTCTTTACCTTAAAGTCATATTTGATCATTTCTTTGGGTCATAGAAAAGCATACAGGAATTCCCATAAATCAAAATTAATGTGTGTTCACATACCTCCAATTTGCTGATGCGAGCAATGAATGGCACATTGGCTTGCATAGAATAGCATGAGCAGTAAAATTGAGCTTTGGTAACATTTGTAACATACTGGACAAAATGCACTGAATCTGATCCATACAATCCCTATCATTAGCAGGGAATTTTCCACTGATGCAGGTACAACTAAGGCTTGTAACCTAGTCTACACCTTCTTTGTGTTACTAAAAAGCATTATGTGAAAGCATTAAGTGATCAAAACCACAATAGGCACCTGTCAAGTGTAGTGGTCCATGGCAAATGGAAGACTGGGACTTGGAACACAGGAGTAATGATGGAGAAGAGCATGAAGTAACAAATGAAAGAAAGGAAAATAGATATACTGTCTGTGAATCCAAGTGAAAGGGAACATTGTAACTGATCTTGTGAAGTTTATGAATACATGACAGGAAATGAAAGTGTAGGTTTCATTATGAATGGGCTAAAACTGATATCAGAAAGTATGAATTGCTGTTTCTAGGTTGTCATGGATGCATATGAAAGTAGGAATTTGTTGGTGATAATTGCATGTTACACTTCACTGAATAGTAGTAATGAAACAACCATAGATGAATTGAACAATTATGCAACGTTCTAAATTAATGCAATCAAGGGGAAAACATTCTGTTTGATGATATGAATGGACAGGTGGGGACAACACCAGTTGTACTTAAAAAGTTACTTGGGCCATTGGGAGACCCAAGAAAAATGTGCAAGTATCTGCTTAGCAGACTGGTTCTGAACACATGGTTTAAGCATAAATCTATTAACAAGCGCACATGGTGAAAAAATGAATATCAATCTAAAAGCATGATTGATTTGGATGATGAATCATTCTGAATGTGGACTGACCTTTTTTGTAATGACACGAAAAGATCTTGGGAGAAAAAATACATGGAAGAAAAGGGAAAAAGTGAAAGAAACTAGAGTGAAAGTAGAATGATTGCAAGAAGACATAGTATGAATCCTGTTTTAAAAAGTATTAGCAAATAGACTAATCTCTCAACAGAATGAATGGGGACATAAGGAAAGAGAAGTTACTTGGAACAGAGTGAAAGGAATTATATTAGAGATGCCACAGAAATTGTGGAGTTACACTAACAGGAAAAAAGAAAAGGGCTGCTTAGTGAAATGATAAAAAAGCTGTAGATGAAAATGATTAATGCAAAAAGTAGAATGAGAGAATAATCCTGTATACGGTATATGAGAAAAACATACTTTCAAAGAACGTAATCAAAGAGAGCAAAGGTAACAACTGTACATTAAAAAGATCAGAATTTCCAGGGTGTTTTATGAAGTAAGGAGTTATAAGGCAGGCCCTTTAGTTCTTATAGAGAGTACAGTAGAGAAGGCCATGAGCTGCAGTTTCAACGGCCCCTTGTCCCCAGGGGCACAGTCTCAGCTCACAGGGGACTTTTTTGTATCAGCCCCTCAAAACTGCTGTTGGGAGAGCATTGCAGCGTGCTACAGTTAGTGTTCTTCGGAGTTTGGAAAGATTTATTTATTTATTTATCAAACTTTATCGCCGCCCATCTCCCTCCCAAGGAGGGACTGTTATGAAACAGTTAGGTGGTTTAAGTATCACGCTAGTTTCTGAAAAAGGGCTTGACTGCTCAGAAAGATGTTCTTAAGTAGAGCAGACTGGTCCTGTTGGGCTTCCAGGTCTCTGATACATTGTTTAAATGTGTTAAGTGGATGTTCATGACGCATCATTAGGAGCACCTCCCCAGCAAAGCCAAGATGTTGAAGTTTTTGTGAGACTGTCCTGAACCATATTGATCCGTAATTGTCCTCAAGGAATTATGTATTAGTGGCAAAAAAACAGAGCACATAAACCGATGTGTATGCCTCCACAGAATATTTACTGTCGATAGGAACATTTTAGAAGTGCAAATAGTGGTAGAAAGTAAATCTGCAGTGGGGAATAAAAGCTTATTGAAGGGGGGGAAAAAAGCAAAAATGACTTTGCACAGTGTGTATCTGCTGCGAGTGAGAATTGGGTATGTCAGGACAAACGTAAAAATTGAATAGCATGGGAATGCAGAAGCTAAGAAATGTGTATAGTAAAACCAGAAAAGATAAGAGTTGAGAATGAATGGCCTCTGGATGAATTCAAGTTGAATACAAAAGGGACCGATTTGTAAAAAAAAGAAATATGCTAAAGCAATTTGGTCACGTATAGAAAATCACAAGGATTGAATTGCAGAACAATCATGCAGTGGACGAGCGAATGATTTGAGAGGAAGACTAAGAAAGCTACGATTGGCTGGAGTTGATGAGATCCTCAATAAAACAGAGGTAAGTTTAAAGAGCAAAAGCCAGAGACTGGTGCATAGACACGGTGGAGAGTTTGCAAAGTTAGAAAGGTATGGAGATGCCTAATGAATAGCTTGCTACGAATTAGATCTAGTTATGTATCTTATTCTTATTTATGCCTCGAATTGCTTTGGCATATTTCTTACTCCCTTTCTGCATTTCGCAAAACTTTGCCTATGCTGGAAGGGAACGGTGTGATGGGTATACATGGAGGTAAGCTTCAGCTGCATGTCTTAAATGCTAGAAGCTGGGAACAAACTTCTTAAACCAATTTCAGTCCTACTTGTGAAAGATCTGGGTTTGTTATATTCATACATTTCATTTTCACACAACTAGAATAATAGTATAGGGACGCGGTGGCGCTGCGGGTTAAACCGCTGGGCTGTCGATCGGAAGGTCGGCGGTTCGAAACCGCGCGGCGGGGTGAGCTCCCGTTGCTCGTCCCGGCTCCTGCTCACCTAGCAGTTCGAAAACATGCAAATGTGAGTAGATCAATAGGTACCGCTTCGGCGGGAAGGTAACGGCGTTCCGAGTCGTCATGCTGGCCACATGACCCGGAAGTGTCTTTGGACAAACGCCGGCTCTTCGGCTTAGAAACGGAGATGAGCACCGCCCCCTAGAGTCGGACACGACTGGACTTTACGTCAAGGGAAACCTTTACCTTTACCTAGAATAATAGTAAAAAACTTCCAGCATGCAAATTAACTGACCGTCTGTGTTCCACATCACACTGAACCATGAACTGACCTCATTTTAGTCTGCCACGTCATGCAAACCCCAGATGGTGTAGTTACTTTATGGTTTGGTGCATTATGTGAACTCAGAAAATTGGCTGGAGTAAACCATGGCTCAGTTAATCACTGACAAGCATGCCACACCAAGACACAGTGTGTCTACCTAATAGTGTCATTGATAGGACAGAAGAAGGTAATCCACGTGCTCAATGGAAGAAATGGGCTGCAAATGTGATTAACAGTGATATGTTTGGTGGCTTTGTGTTTGTAGGCGTCTTGAGAATACGCATCACAGTTGTCTTGAGAAACATTTTCTTCTGACTCTTTATGTTCTTCTTTTCTTTCATCAGTTTATTTAAACCTTCCCCAATCTAACAGCCTTCAGCATTCTTGATTATAATTCCCATCAGCCCCATACTGGAAGGGATGCTGGGAGTTGCATCCCAATTGTGAAAATTAATTGGGGGAAAAAGATAAGACAACAGATATTTCTTGCTCTTTCTCCCATCTCTCTCTTTTTCTGTCTCTCCAAAAGCAAGCATACTTTACAGACAGTGCTCTGCTTTTTTATTTATTCTTACCATTTGGAGTACTGGTAGCCAAACATTATCCCACCCAAACTCATGACAGCATTTGGAAAAGGCTCCTTTGTGGGTTTTATGCGTTGCCCAACTGGTGAGGCTCTTCAGACTGATTCAGGCTCTTCATCTTTCTTCATGTAAGCTTCTGGCCTGGCAGTTCTGGATGGATATGCACTTGGGCAGGCAAGTGCTAATCTGAATAATCCAGTGTGATAACAGTCATTTCTCTGTCTAAGGACTGTCCCATGCAAGGTCTACTCTGTTTTTGCTTTGGTGGTTTTCAAGGTCACAGTCAACAATCCTAGCCTGATGCACAAGACAGTCTGAAAAGAATTCTAAAACCAGGAATTTGTTGAATGCCTTGCTTATCCCAAGCTTTCTTTTCAGGAATACATTTAGGATTGGGGCATATTGTTCAGCAAGAGGTCTACTGCATATGACCTGGAAATCTACCAGCAGCCTTTTATCTACCTCCTGCCCTTCCTTGGGCAAGTAAATTTCATCATCTCCTTTTCTGATAGCAATCCCTTACAAAATACCCTTCTGCAAATGCCTTTTGTCTCCAATCTCCCTCCCTGCATGTCCTGAGAGATTAAATCATGGGGCTTGGAGATAAAGGTACTCTGACCCCATTGTGTGCTTCTGTGCCCCAGGGTGAGGAACAGGTGAGGCATCCTTGGTTTACACCTCCTACTCAGGATCTCCAAGGTGTCCATCTCAATTTGTTGTTTATTCGTTTAGTCACTTCCAACTCTTTGTGACTTCATGGACCAGCCCATGCCAGAGCTTCCTGTCAGTCGTCAACACCCCCAGCTCCCCCAGGGATGAGTCCGTCACCTCTAGAATATCATCCATCCACCTTGCCCTTGGTCGGCCCCTCTTCCTTTTGCCCTCCACTCTCCCTAGCATCAGCATCTTCTCCAGGGTGTCCTGTCTTCTCATTATGTGGCCAAAGTATTTCCGTTTTGCCTTTAATATCATTCCCTCAAGTGAGCAGTCTGGCTTTATTTCCTGGAGGATGGACTGGTTTGATCTTCTTGCAGTCCAAGACACTCTCAGAATTTTCCTCCCACACCACAGTTCAAAGGCATCGATCTTCCTTCTCTCAGACTTCCTTATGGTCCAGCTCTCGCAGCCATGTGTTACTACAGGGAACACCATTGCTTTAACTATGCAGACCTTTGTTGACAGTGTGAGGTCTCTGCTCTTAACTATTTTATCGAGATTTGTCATTGCTCTTCTCCCAAGGATTAAGCGTCTTCTGATTTCCTGACTGCAGTCAGCATCTGCAGTAATCTTTGCACCCAGAAATACAAAGTCTTTCACTGCTTCTACATTTTCTCCCTCTATTTGCCAGTTATCAATCAAGCTGGTTGCCATAATCTTGGTTTTTTTGAGGTTTAGCTGCAAGCCAGCTTTTGCACTTCCTTCTTTCACCTTCATCATAAGGCTCCTCAGTTCCTCTTCGCTTTCAGCCATCAAAGTGGTATCATCTGCATATCTGAGATTGTCGATGTTTCCTCCAGCGATTTTAACTCCAGCCTTGGATTCCTCAAGCCCAGCGTGTCGCATGATGTGTTCTGCATACAAGTTGAATAGGTAGGGTGAGAGTATACAGCCCTGCCGTACTCCTTTCCCAATCTTAAACCAGTCTGTTGTTCCGTGGTCTGTTCTTACTGTTGCTACTTGGTCGTTATACAGATTCTTCAGGAGGCATACAAGATGACTTGGTATCCCCATACCGCTAAGAACTTGCCACAATTTGTTATGGTCCACACAGTCAAAGGCTTTAGAATAGTCAATAAAACAGAAATAGATGTTTTTCTGAAACTCCCTGGCTTTTTCCATTATCCAGCGGATATTGGCAATTTGGTTCCTAGTTCCTCTGCCTTTTCTAAACCCAGCTTGTACATCTGGCAATTCTCGCTCCATGAATTGCTGAAGTCTACCTTGCAGGATCTTGAGCATTACCTTACTGGCATGTGAAATGAGTGCCACTGTTCGATAGTTTGAACATTCTTTAGTGTTTCCCTTTTTTGGTATGGGGATATAAGTTGATTTTTTCCAGTCTGATGGCCATTCTTGTGTTTTCCAAATTTGCTGGCATATAGCATGCATTACCTTGACAGCAAGGTACGCGGTGGTGCTGCGGGTTAAACCACTGTGCTGCTGAGCTTGCCGATCAGAAGGTCGGCGGTTCGAAACCGCGCGGCGGGGTGAGCTCCCGTTGCTAGTCCCAGCTCCTGCTCACCTAGCAGTTCGAAAACATGCAAATGTGAGTAGATCAATAGGTACCGCTTCGGCGGGAAGGTAACGGTGTTCTGTGCAGTCATGCCGGCCACATGACCACGGATGGGTCCTTACAGACAACGCTGGCTCCAAGGCTTAGAAACGGAGATGAGCACCGCCCCCTAGATTCGGACACGACTGGACTTTACGTCAAGGGAAACCTTTTCCCTTTACTTTACCTTGACAGCATCATCTTGCAAGATTTTGAACAGTTCAGCTGGGATGCCGTCGTCTCCTGCTGCCTTGTTATTAGCAATGCTTCTTAAGGCCCATTCAACCTCACTCTTCAGGATGTCTGGCTCTAGCTCACTGACCACACTGTCAAAGCCATCCCCAATATTGTTATCCTTCCTATATAGATCTTCTGTATATTCTTGCCACCTTTTCTTGATCTCTTCTTCTTCTGTTAGGTCCTTGCCATCTTTGTTTTTGATCATACCCATTTTTGCCTGGAATTTACCTCCAATGTTTCTAATTTTCTGGAAGAGGTCTCTTGTCCTTCCTATTCTATTGTCTTCTTCCACTTCTGCGCACTGCTTGTTTAAAAATAATTCCTTATCTCTTCTGGCTAACCTCTGGAATTTTGCATTTAATTGGGCATATCTCCCCCTATCACTGTTGCCTTTTGCTTTCCTTCTTTCTTGGGCTACTTCTAGTGTCTCAGCAGACAGCCATTTTGCCTTCTTGGGTTTCTCTTTCTTTGGGATGTATTTTGTTGCCGCCTCTTGAACAATGTTGCGGACTTCTGTCCATAGTTCTTCCGGGACCCTATCTACTAAGTCCAGTCCCTTAAATCTATTCTTCACCTCCACTGCATATTCCTTAGGAATATTAGTGAGCTCATATCTAGCTGATCTGTGGGTCTTCCCTAATCTCTTTAGTCTGATCCTAAATTGTGCAAGAAGAAGTTCGTGATCTGAACTACAGTCAGCTCCAGGTCTTGTTTTTACCAACTGTATAGATGTCCGCCACCTTTGGCTGCAAAGGATGTAGTCAGTTCATCTCAAAGGCACATCCTATTAAGGGGTCCCTCTGTAACTTCATGGATGTTGCTTTCAGGTGTAAGGACCTCTCAGGGACTCAGTAAGATGGGGATCCATTTATTCTTATCTGTATTCTTCTTCCCTTCCCTTCTATAATTATTTTCCCTAAGTGGGCACCAACAAGTAGATAATTTTAGATATGGGACTTAATCATCTTAGGAAGCCTCTCTTCTTAAGATGATAAAATATGTATTAATTTACTTGTTTCAAAATGTGGTGAGTCAGCAGTGCTGCCTGTGGAAGAGAGACCTTCTCCTCCAGATCTGCTCCACAGATGCATCACTGCATCTAACCACCAAGCTACTGGGATAGTACTAATTAGTACTTTGTTTCTAAACAAACAAACAAACAAACAAACAAAAAACCTCTTTCAGTTTATGAAATGAATTGCTGAGTTATTGCTTACCCAAGGGTTAATATGGTTTGCAGCTTGCTTGATAAAGAAGCTACTTGATCTTTAAGGCAGGAATGTCACTAAGTTGATGCCTGAATTTTCTTTCAAGTGGATGAATCCACTTCACTAGCAAGCAGAGGTGGATGGGGCAAATCTTGTGCCAAGGTTTCGCGCAGTGTTTTTCAAACTTTTAAGATGTGTGGACTTCAACTCCCAGAATCCCCCAGCAAGCACGTTTTAAGATGTGTGGACTTCAACTCCTTCAACTTTCCCATGCTCGCTGGGGAATTCTGGGAGTTTGAAGTTGCCAAGTTTGAAAAACACTGGTTTAGGGGGTCTGGGTAGAAAAACAGAGAAAGGGAAAATATTATTTATATGCATGCTTGTTGAGGGGTGATGTCTCATTTGTTGCATGCTATCCAAACTTCTTCACTTCTGGGAGTTTTCCCATTTCAATGGCTATTCCCCTCTGCTCATTATTCCAGAAAATTTACTTTCACTGGAAAAAGTCATGTGTTTCTCCAAACAGGCTTTTTGCCATTTGGAGGGCAGGGTGGAATGCAGTTATGTGAGTTTCATGGGCACCTGCTAAATTATGTTGGTGACGCCACTAAACAGGGCCACTCCCTGCCACCCCAACCTCCAGGCTCTCATCACTTTACTCGTTGCTTTTTTTTAAGTTAATCATTTTGTTCTTTTCCAGTGGGTGGCTGTTCCCATCATAGACTTTAAAATCTCTCTTTCTAAATCATCCAAGAAGAGACACTTAATATGTTAGTCTATGGCAGTGTTTCTCAACCGTGGCAACTTTAAGATGTGTGCACTTCAACTCCCGGCAAGTTTCTTTCCTGCAATCCTAATCCCAAAATCTCTATACGGCCATATATAGGTCGGAGGTTAGTTTATGGCAGCAGCTGTGCTGCCTGGGGGATTATGGGACTTGAAGTCTATCACATCTGGAGGGCATCTTGTTGGTGAAAGAATATGTCTACTCTCTCTGGTGTTAGACTGGATATTATTGACTGGGAATAAAGCCCCACAATGACAGATTAGCTGTCTATTCTTAGATATACAATAGCACCATTCCTGGACAGGAAAGCACCAGGAGGAAGTTCTAGACAGCTTCATGGTGTCACCATTCAAGTGCAGTAGAACTTGGCTTCTTCAAGAAGTGCTAGGAAATCCAACTTCTGCCACTGCGGGATGATCATTTTGAGGAACCTTTGTCTTACTTAGTGCAGCAGGATACCTGTGTTCCTTGTTTCTGAAAAGTCACTCCTTCACAAAATGTAGGGCAGCCATGTTAGTCTATGGCAGTGTCCTTCAACCTTGGCAACTTCAAGATGTGTGGACTTCAACTCCCAGAATTCCTCAGCCAGCATGGCTGGCTGGCGAATTCTGGGAGTTGAAGTCCACACATCTTGAAGTTGCCAAGGTTGAGAAACACGTCTATGGAAAGCAAAAAGTCAAAAGCAGCCTGATGACATCTTTTCTGATGAACACATTTTATTAAAGGGCATCTGCTTTTGTAAGCTGCAGCTCACTTCATCGAATACATCCGATGCAACTCACGAAAGCGGATACTTTTTAATAAAATGTGTTAGTCAGAAAAAGTGCTCCCCAACTTTTATTTTTCTCCCTTTCTTTATTGGAGACGAAGTGGAAAAAGGTATTTCCAATGGTATAGACCCTACTGTCTTTTGTGCACTGCCTCTTCTATTCTCCCAGTTTTGAAAAACGTTTTAATCCTTAGATTCTCACACCGACCACATCACAGCTTAGTACAATGTGAGAACCTAGCCCCTGGTTCTTCAAAAACCAAATTAAAGCCTGCTTTTAAAGCTGAAACCACAATGCCAGGCTTCCAGATCTCCCTGATTCCTATTCTGATCCTTAAATAACTTCAGGGACTCTCAGCTGTTACTTAAATTTAAGTTGTAGATATACTGCAATTCTCTCTAGGCTCCTTTTGCACCAACCAGTTTATGGCTGGGAACTGGGAACTGGGCCACAACCTCCATCTTCCACACTAACGGGCAGATTGCAGGAGACTGGAGGTGTAGTCCAACCAGCATGGTGGACGCCTGGTTGGGGAAGGCGCTCCGTCCGGGGACGTCACTCCCTGCTGGGGGCTCCCTTACAGCAACCCCGTAAAGTCGGCCAGTCCAATCCAGACCCTCCCACCCCCCGGATCAACAAGTTCGGCGCGCGGCTCCTCGTCTCGAAGCGCGACGCCCGCCCAGCCTTTGCCGCCTGGACGCATCCGCGGCTGCAGCGAGCTTGAGACCGCGAGCGGCCGGCTGACCCTGCTCACCGCGGCGGCCGCTCTGCACAAAGGCAGCCGGGCTTCGCAGGAGCCGAAGGCGCTTCTCCCAGCTCCGCCGCCCCGTCCCGCCCCTCTCCTCCCCGCCTGCCGGGGACGCAGACAGCCCCCTGGCCTGCCCGCCCCCAGTCTAGGAGAGGCCCCGCGCGGCACCCGAGCCGTCGGCCCCCAGGGCTTGCCACCCGCTCCCGGCAAGCCCCGAGTGGCCGCAGGGCGGAAGCAGCGCGCCCAGGGCTCACGCGCCCAGCCCGCCTCTTCGCGGAGCGGAGGCCGCAGAGGGAGCCGGGGCGGGAGCCGGCCCTTCACCCTTTGTCTGCGCCTTCCCTCCGCGCAGCCCCGGGGGAGGCAGCTTCCCGCGGGCGCCCCCTCCTCCCCAGCATCTCACGTAGCCGCCGCCGCCGCCGCCGCGCGCACGTCACCTGCAATCCGACGCAATAGGTGCCGGGCGCGAAGGACGCGCCCCCCCTTCCCTTTCCCTCTCCCGTTCCCTCCTCCTCCTCCTCTCCTCCTCCTCGCGAGCCGGAGAGATAGGAGCTCTATTGCTCTAGCCTAAGCTCCGGGGGGGGAGGGGAGGGGAGGGGAGGGGGAGGGCGATGAATATTGATGAGGCTGCCCCGGCTCTATTGTGCAATTGGAGCGGCGAGGTGAAGGCGCAGCCGGAATGGAGGTGGGGAGCTGCGCGGCGCTCGTAGGTCGGGTGCTTCCGCGGCAGCAGTAGCGAGCCGCCGCCGCCTGCACAGGGGCTTTGTTCAGTCCGCCCGGCCGCCGCCATCCGCCTCGCCCTTCTTTCCCCGTCCCTCGCAGCCGAGGCGGGCGGCCACCATGGAACCGGGTCGGAAGGAGCTGTAGGGAGAAAGCGGACCCCCGAGGGAAGGCGACGGGAGAGAGAGCGGCTCGCCCCCGGAGCCTCCTGCTGCTGCTGCTCCTCCTCCTCCTCGATCCGCCGCGCCGAGAGGCCCCCGCGCCGGGAGGTAACGACCTCGAGGGCCATTTTAACGTGGCTGCCGGACGGCCCCGGGCTCCTTCGTTGGGGCGCTTGAAAAGCGGGGCGGGGGCGCGAGCCGGGTCTGTTGCTGCCGCTGCTGGTCGAGGCTGGAGGGGGGGATCGGAGGAGCGGCCGAACGGGCTCCCCAGAGGGTCGGGGAGAGGAGCGGGAGGCGGCGGGGATGGCTTGGCTGGGCGTATTTTGAACCGCGGCGGTGCTCTGGTGGGGCGGAAGGACCCCTCCTTTCCCACATCTTGATTGCAGCTCTCCCCCCCGCGGCCGCCGCCACCCGCCTTTCTCTGGTTTTGTCCCTCCTGGGTCCTGGGGTGGGCGCGTGGACCTGGAACAGAGCGCCACGCGCGCAGGCAGAGCGCGCCCGCTCCGGGTTTGGGGGCTGCCCATCCCAGCCCGGGGATTGCATGGTGGAATTGCTGGGGCTGATCCGGATCTTCCCCGTTGGGTTTGGGCCTTGGAAGCGAAGGTGTGTGCCCCCAAAAGTGAGTCTCCATGGTAACAGAAGCTGCCGGCCGTGGGGCGGTATGGCCGTGAAGTTGCCCCTGCCTTTTAAAGATGGGGCCACCCACAGCAGCGTGAGGATGCTGGTGGGGTGGTTGCAAAGGGCACCTGCTGCTGGGCCGGATGTGCCACGGACCCCGCGGTGGTATCACCTTGGTCTTCTTCTAGGAATCGGGGCATCGGCCGATTCCTAGAAGTGGAGTGGCCTGCATCTTCGCTTCTCAGAAAGGAAAGATGCTTTGATGCTTGGCAATAGTGCCCCAGGAATTTGGTCTGCTGTTGGGAGAATTGCAAGCATAACAGAGCTGCAGAAAGTAAGGCTAACCTGGCAGAAATACCCAGCACCCTGCTGGAAGGGATGGAAGTCAAGTATTACTGAAAAGCTCTATCAGGTTGCATTAGCTTTCAAGTTGGTGAATGATTTAAGACGCGGGAAGACTTCTGCAAGGTTTCGGTCATCTCTGGTGGCTGAAGGCTGGAGTTTTCCAAGCTGAGAAGATGTCCCCTTTCAGATTCCCTGCTGTTACTTGAGTCCTGCCCGCAACCCAAGGTTCCAGGGTAAGAGCATGGCAGGGCCCAAAATATTTGCAGTATTTGCTCAATTTAATCTGTTCCGGCTAGCTGAATGCTATCTTGAGATCCTATTCAGGAAAAAAAAAGTTCTTGCTGTACTTTTGATTGCATCTTTCTTCTGCTTTGTATATCAGCTGTGGGTTTTTTTTTTTTTTTTGGCTTTTGGGTCTTGTTTTTGAACTTTTTAAATCTTATATTTTATTGGTCAGGGTAGCTGAATAATGCAGGTGGAGAAGGAGTGTCTCTTTTCTGCAGCCAATTGCTAACTTGCTTTGTTATTACTGCTGCCCCCTCTGCTTCTAGAGATGCTGCTAGTCTTTCTGTGCTGGAGTTTTCTAGAGGGTTTGTGGGACAAGCACCCAGTTTTTTAAAAAAAAAGAATGGGAAGAAAGGAAGCCTCCCCGGTTGTATAAGAGGGAGGGGAGCTCCTTGTTCTTTCTTTAATTCCGTTTTTACAACTTTCAGTAGCCCACCTTGCTGTATCAGTTTAAACATCTGAGGCGGCTAACACTCAGGAAAAATACCGAACTCAAGTAAAACAAAAGCAGCAGTGCTGGAATAGAGAGACTAAAATGAGTGTTGAAGACAGTAATATCCTGTATTAACAGGGTTCTGTCCTCTAAACTTTTAAGTTTCCAAGGTCATATCTTTGTTCCATTTTAACTCAGTACTGACTGAGTTAAGACAGCCTTGTGTGGCTCAGAGTGGTAGGCGGCAGTATTGCAACCGAAACTCTCCCCACGACCCAAGTTTGACCCGACTTTGATCCCACTGGAAGCTGGATTCTTGGGGAGGCGACTCAGGTCCACTCAGCCTTCCATCCTTCCAAGGTCGGTGAAATGAGGACCCAGCCTCCTGGGGAAGGTGACGACTGGGGAAGGCAATGGCAAACCACCCCGCTATAGTCTGCCAAGAAAATGTCGCAAAAGCGGCATCCCCCCAAAGGGTCAGACATGACTCGGTGCTTGCACAGGGGACCTTTCACCTTTTTTTTTTCATTGACTGAGTTAGCATATCAGCCAAAGCCAAAAGGTAATCAAATCATTTTGTTTTGAGATAACGTGCTGTGTAAATTCAGTAATTGTGGTTTATTCATAAAGTCTTAGGACTAAGTGTTGTGTGTGAATGCAGGTAATTGAATATTACCCAACAAACCATGAAGTAGGGCAGGAATAAGCCACTCATAAGGCTCCCTCACAATCATATTGCTGGCATGGCAGCAAACTTATTTGCTTGCAATCTTGCAATTTTTGGCTCTTTTTAGCAACACAAAGGAAGATGCAAATGGGTGTTTTAGGCCTCTGCTTAAAAACAATCCTTAGAAAACAAATCAAAAGGGAGCTTCACATTTTCAGGTCTGCCCATCCCCACAATGTCACCAAGTTTCTGGACTTGTCTCCTTTGGTAGCCCCCAAGATTTCCCACCCTTGAATTAATGTGTGAAGCAACAGTCATCTCCATGTTTTCAGGTTGCGGCCTTTTCTGCTCTCCCTGGAGACACCAGGGATTGAACCCAGGGTCTTTTGTGCACAAACCATATGCCCTTCCACCATGTAACAGCTCCCCCCCCCCCCCCGCGCAGAACATGAAACTGAAGCAGAGATTTCTTCCTGGGTAGGATGGTCACAAAGGCTCTGCCCTGTGTACTCACCAATCTTGGTTCAGATATCAGTGGGACATAGGACATGGCTTATTGCCAGGCTGATGTGACAAGGTATCTCTCTCTCTCTCTCTTTCTCTCTCTGTTAAATCGCTAAGAAAAGTACAAAAATAAAGTTACTCCTGCCCTTTCATGAACGTTTGAATGAAGAGGGACATTTCAGAGCTAGGAACACTTAGCAGAAGTTTGGCTGGTTTGGTGGGTTGAGCAAAGCTCGTCTTGCTCTTTTCCTTTGGGTGTCTTGCTTTCTTTTACCACGTCGTTCGTTTCTGAAGCCTAATGCAGACCTACTAGCTGCTTCTGGATGAGTTGACTCAGAATTCTGCTTCTAGAGAAACAATCATATTAGTCTGCTGTGATTAAAACAACAGAGAAGCTGGGTTCCCACGTCATGCTAAGAATGAGGAGCTTTGCTTGGTTTTGGCATAATGTGTTGTGTTACGCAAACTCAGCCATTACAGCACAGCACCGAATTAGACAGGAAACACTTTACCAAAATAGAATCTGTCCATTCGGTTCGGACATCTAGGGAAGGCTAGTCGAGTTTCCTCTTGTGGGATGTGAATCAGGCAAGAGGCCTTTTGTGGTCCCCATCTTATCCCCAGAAGCACAGACAGCCCCAGCCTGCCTTGTGTTTAGGAAGCCAATTAATTTGGTCCTATTCCAGTGAGCTTTAGGTCTTTACTTTTGTTTGGGTCACTGTCCCAGAGAGCTGATTGCTGCTATTCTGATCCTAATTGTTCTGTTTTTTAATTGTATATTGAACTATTATGTGCCACTCAAAATTGGTGTGAATCGAGGCAGCTTATAAATACTGTTCAATCAATAGATAAATAAAACCTTATTCAAGAAACGATGGCTAGTGAACTCTACCAGGATCGTAAAGACTAACAAATGAGTTATTGTGTAAATGATTGTGGTAGTTCGCAAAAGCTTGTGGGATAGCCAGTTTGTTCCTGTTAAATGGAGAGTAGGTGCCAGAAGACTCTTGTTTCTGCTGGGAGGGTACTGGGTTGGGGAAGACTGTCCTAGGGCATGTAGTATTTTCCAGGCCTTGGGGAATCCCTGTCCATTCAGGCTCAAATATAGGCCAGAAGTTACAAAATTGTTATATTTGCTTCATGTGTTGGCCTGTATATATGCTCTTAAACTGAAAATAAAGAATAAAACTTAACTCTTTAATGTGAAGTTGCCTGAATTTGAAAAATTTAAAAAAATCTTGATCTCCCAGGGACCCCCTAGTGACCTCTTGCAGAACCCCAGGGTGCCACAGAACCCTGGTTGAGAAACCCTGCCTTAACCACTACACCAGACTGGCTCTCTATGCTAATATTTAGCTGTCTGCAAATGGATAAGGTGATCCGTTTTTCTTTCTATTAGTCCTTTTAATTAGCTAGTTATCTCAGATGTGGGTTGCAAAAGCTTCTGTGTTTCTTTGCTGCCATGCCATGCAGTGGCTATCTGGCTTTTAGCAGGCCAGATTTGGTGGCCATCTACACTGGCCCAATCTGTCCATTTTGATCATCATTACTGCTACCAGTTGCATCTCATCACAGTATCTTACAGTACGAGTGACTTTTGTTGGAAAGTATTTATGAGATGAGGTAACATGGCAGTTCTTTTTGGTGGGATTTGAGCTGTGAAGGTTTCCTTACTTGCAAGTAAACCTTAGGTACTGTATGATGACCTGGTTCAGATGTTTCTCTGAACCATAATGTAGTGTGTTGTGCTTCGGTTTCATATGATGTGGGAATCTAGCCATAATTCTAGTTTATGGCTTGCTGTCACATGTGAACTGAAAGCATTTGGGCCTGAAGCTCTCTAGTGTTTACAAAAGATTGCCTCATGGCAAAGATTTAAGTATTAGGGTCATTTTTCCTGGACAGAAATTGATTGATGTACTATGGCTGTTTAGTTTCCTGACAACCATCAAACTTTTGATGGTATTAGAGAGAAAAGCATACCAAAACTAGAGTTATGATCTGGAAGGAACACTTAGTGTTCTGAGGAAGCATTGATTATAGAACTATTACAAGATTTAAATCTGACATTTATTCATCTTTCAATTAGAAATGGCAGCATTTGTGTCTTGGGTTCAGATGAATGAAGCTACTGTGGCAACATCTTCCTACATCCCAACTTGGCTTCTTCCCAGCCTATGGCAACTAGAGCAATTAGGCTGAATAAACAATTGCCAATAATGTGATCCAGCAAGGAGTTGCACTGATGAACTCCTTATCCCTCATCCACCCCTCAGATTCTTTTGGGAGTGTAAATGAAGGGAAACTATGCATCACATTCTCCGGTGAGGAATGCCATTATTAACAAAGCAGTGGTGTCTACAAAGTGAGATCCAGTAAAACAATATTCCAATTTCCAGGGGAAAAAAAATTCTAAACCTTGGGAGCCATGCTAGACAACAGCTGGGTTCACACAACAACTAAGCCATTATTTTGTTAACCATGTTGCTGGATAAACCACACATTGGGGGCTGGGTTCACAAACTGGGTTGATTAATTCAAAATCAAATAACCCGTATTATGGGTCAATGAGACACAAACCGAACGGTAGTCATGCACAGAGTGGGTCTGCTAAAATCAGTGAAAATTAAGATAGTCATAACTAACTAGTTTCATTGAATTTGTTCACTAAATCCGAATCTAATCCTGTCCATGGATTTGTGGTGGTATTGAATCTACCTTCCTAACCTGAATCCCTGTGAATGTGTTAAGACTTCAACTCCCGTGATTCCTAGTTGGCAGGATGCCAGCTGCGGAAAGTTGGGTGGTATTTTGTCTAATGTGTATATAATGTGATATGACCAGCTATATGAAAAGGCTCTAGAATTCTAATCTTCAGCTTTGGAAAAAAGTATATTAAATTTAAAGAATCTTTAAGAGCAAACCTTGCAAGGATAGAATAAATAAAGCTATACCCAATAGTCTGGAATTTTTCCTACCCCGAATTAATGCTTTTCAACTTAAGGTCTGAAAACCTATGCTTGATCATGGTTTGATATAGTTTAGACATAAAGGATATTATAAACAAGCAAGTATTTTGCTTCTTTGTTGGTTCTTCTTGCCTTCATCAACTAGTGAGGGCAGTTGAGTAGGTTGATAAGACATTACATCTGAATCCAGGGCCTTAATTGTTGGTCTCAGAACAAGCTGTGTTGGCAGGCCAAGAATAAAATCTGGAATATATGAAACAATTGGGTTTTGTGAGCTTGGGTATTTTGTCATCCTGCTCACTTTATAGGTAAAGGTGCAGAAATTGTCCTAAAAGAACCTTTCGCAACCTGGTGCATGCTTTTCATGATGGACAGCTAGTGATACGGTTTTCTTAAAACATTTTTAACCATTTTCTTACACTTTTTATCACAACCTAGCATAATTTATTTTGGAAAACCAGTCAGAAAAAAAATCTGATCAATAACATCCCCAGCCTCTTGCATTCCAGCACAACCAAAGGGTACCAAACAGAGCTCATAAATCCCTATGGGTCTTAGGCTTAAGTACTCCTCTCCTCTCATCCAGGATCCCTTGTGAGAAGTTTGGAAACATTTGTTTCTGTTTTTTATTATTTAAGTGCATATGGTTGAGCCCAAATCTGACAAACTGTGAATCATATTAATTCTGGCTTGTAAACAAAATACCAGAAAAGAAAAATAAAAGGATTGCAGGTATATTGACCAAGGTTGTTTTAATATGATACTATGAATCCAGTTTTTAATCTCCAAAACAGTATACAAATACTTTGAGTAAGAATGTTAGGAGCCCTGCTGGATGAGGCTAATGGCTCATTCAGTCCAGCATCTATGTCCTGTAGTTGCCATCCAGTTGTTTATAGGAGGCTCACAAAGGTGAACAGATGAGTGATGTTCATCCATCTTCAGGGTTGCTTCTGAGCATTTGACATTCAAAACATGCCACTGAGATTCTGGAAGTCCAAGAATCAAGTAGTAGTCCGTTAATTTGTCCAGTCTCTCTTAAAAGCCATCTAAACTGGTAGCCGCCGCCACCTCTGATAGCTGTAAAGTTTTACTGCCCTTTTGTCAGTCCTAGATTTCTCCATATTTAGGTTCAGTAGATGACTCCAGTTTCCAACACTGTGACAGGAAAATTTATTTCCATGCAAGTTTTCCATACTACGCACGATTTATAAACTTCTGTCCCATCTCTCCATTCTGTTTTCATGCCAAGTAAATAGTGTCATGTGTTTGTGCTGCTGTTCTTATGTGACTGTACTCCTTAACTTGTAAGAAGACCCTAAGCATATTTATTCAGAAATTATTAACCAGTGTATTCAGTAATACTTGCTCTCTAGTAAATGTGCTTTTACAGGCTCAGATAAGTTTGCTTAAAATAGCTGTGATTAAAGCAGACATGGGGATTAATTTGCAAAGCACTGGAGACAATCTATTTGGTTAAAAGACAGGGAAACTGCTTGTTGGAGGATTTGATATTAGCCTTCTGAAACAAAAGTGTAGCCTCTCCAAGTTGTATAGGCTTAGAGCCAAGATAAACTGTCAACAGCCTTAAACCATGCATCTGTTTATTGGACTGTACTACTTCACTTTACCATGGGGAGATGATATTTTGAAATCACCCCCCTCAAAGGCTAGCACTCTCTCCAAAATATGTGTGTGTGTGTATGAACAAGGGAAAGTAGAAAGCTGTCAAATGTTGGATTGCTCATCTGACCATTGCATAGTTTGTTGATCATGTGGTACAGCACTTGGAGAATGATCTGCTGTTTTTCTTGTTTGGAATGCTTTGGAATAACTAGTTTGTATCTAGCTGAACTGGGACTGGAGTCAGAGAAGCAGGATGCAGTATTCTAAGAAGACTTGAGGAATGACCTGGCTTGATTTCCATGTCTCTTTTTAACAGCAGCTCTTAAGAAATTTAGCAAGTAAGTAAACAAGCATGTTGGCAGATCAAGCTTCTGTTAAGGACATAAAAGGAAGGCCAGTAAACAGCATTGGCAGCCGAGCAGAATATGTTTTGTTATCTTAATTATTATGGGGGCCTCCTAGGCCTGATCTGTCACTTAGCTTCTTTACAGCTGCAAGATACTCTCTTCTGTCTGTAGCAGATTTTTCAGCCATCCTTCAAGCACGGCTGTCCCAGTGAAGAAACTTAGATTTTTGAGAACCAACCTTATTTGAAGTAGCTTTTTTGTTCTTTGTCAGCCTTAGGTGTTCAGTTTTGAACCTGGGCAAAAATAGAGGTTTTCCTTTGAACTGAGGCTAACTTCACTTTTGCATTTCTGCCCAGTCCTTTTTGCTCCCCTGAAAAATCCTAAGTGTTCCCCTTTACTAACCTTGATGGCTGGAACTACCTCTCAGAATGCCTGTTTTAGGCCAACTTGCTTGTTTGCTTTTGAGCCTGTCTTCAAACCTCATTTTCTTTCATATTCTCAAGGACTACCTGCAGCCCTCGCAAATCTTGATGCTCTCCAGATGGCTTTCCAAGGCTTGTTCTTTGATTGTTCTGGGAACTGAAATCTACATATCTAGAAGGGGGCATAAGGCCTGGCTATCTGAAGGGTCCCCCCTGCCATTATTTCTGCCTATCCCAAAAGATGTAACAGAGTGGGCATGCTTCATGTCCCATCCATTAAATATGGTCACCTGGTGGGAAGTGTAGCTTCTGCATCACAGGATGGATTGCCTTGGCTCTGCAATCCTTTAATTTATCCTTGAAAACTTGTTTTTCCCCCCCAAGCTTTAGGATAGGTTAGGGTGTCCACCTGAATGTATTGTCTATTTGGGTAAAGGTACACATTTGTTGCCCTGTTGAATTTTACTCTCTTTTGTTTGGCTTTAGCTATTGTGCCTCTTTTAATTTGTATACTGCCCAGAGTCAATGTTGAGTTGGGAAGCCAAATAAATAAATAACCCAGATTAGAGAAAGGTCTGCAACTGGAACCTCCAAATATGCCCAAAATCCATAATTGGGTATTCACCTAGTTGAGAACAATCAACATTACACCAAAGAGTTTGCAGACTTTGGATTCTCTACAACGTTTCCTCCTCAATTAAAAAAAGCAGAGAAGAGTTCTAGAAAACTCAAACGCTTACACATTATTTTGGTATTGTTTTGACTGATCCCAAGTAAAGGGTGTTTTTTTTTAATAACCAACATGGCTATAATAGCTTTTTGTATTCCAAATAGGTGTAACTGAGATAATGCCATGTCTTCCAAGTGATTTCTACTTTTATTTTGTCTTTGTTGTATATGGTATTGTTCAGCACAAAGACTGCAAATTCTATACTCAATGATGATGACGCTATGTAAGCAGTTAAATATTTTGGATGCTTCCAACTGAGACATTATTGGAAAAAGACGCTGTCTTTTCTTAGAATACATCTTCCATTTCTACCAATGCTTTCTCAGGGCATCTTCCTTCTTTCTTCTTTTGCACAAAACAATTCATTAAAGGGGGGTAGGCTAAAATAGCTGGACAAAATGCTAGGGCCTGTTTGTTTGGAGTATCCTTTGAGGGAAGAAGAAGATGGATAAAGCACTGGGAAAATAAAGGCTGGGTGCCAGGGGCTGTTACTGTGCCTGCTTTCATCCCTGTAAATTCTAGGGTGGGGGGAATACATTTTAAATAACTTGCCTAGTTTGGAAGTACTGTTGGACGAATGGTGTTCATTCCAAACTGTGATAATGCAGAAATGTTGACAAGTGCATCCTGGTGTCACTGGGCAGAAGATGTGATCTAGTGTTTGCAAGAGCACAGGTTGTATCACTTGCGTCATGATGAACATGTCATCGTTTGCCCCCTTGGGTATACCTGTGCCATGGGCCAAGCTGCCCGTGGTGATGAGAATATGAGTGAGGCCTTCCTGGAGGAGATAGGTTGGGAAAGGTAGACTTTGCATTCCTACCCTTCAACATTAAGTTGCGAGGTACCCTATATGAGCATGGCCATATGAAATTTGGGAGGCTTCATATGGTGCACTGGATCACACTTTCCCAGTGGAGTCAGCCTGGTCAGTTTGATCTACCCAGAAAAAAAACTATAGCAGTGCCCCCCTTTATGTAGGTGAGGGGTCTGAAGTTCAGTGGTGCTGCTTTTCAGTGGTAGGCCTGGTCTCTGGAATGGCCTCCTAGAGAATATCTTGTTGGCTCCCACCCTGACTGCCTTCTGGAAGCTGCTTAAGATGGAATGATTTTGGGTCTTGACCCCATCTTGCTTTGGTTAATTTAACATTATTCTATGTATTTCATTAGTATGTGTATACTTTTTGTTTATGGCATAGTGTTTCTTATGTACCTTATTTTGTTTATATTGTTTCTTATGTATCTTATCTGTGCACCACCAAGAGTCCTTAGGGGTTTGATGGTCTACTACTACTGCTACTAATGGCTAAGCAAACCATGAGCAAGAGCCCACCCTTTTCTCTTGACAATTTTTTCAATCTATACAAAGCTGATAGCTGTTAAATGCTCTTTGGAGTTTCTTTATTTAATGTTCAGCCCTCCTGAAGTCCATTTCATGATGCAGTTCCCACCATGCACACTTTAAACTATTCATAGCCATCTATTTATATGGTTATTGTTCATGCTGGGTTTGCCCATTTGTCGGGCAAAGGTGAGGTCCATATGGTCAGTATGTACATTTGAAAGGAGACAGTACGATCCTGGAAACTGTCATGTCCGGATACAGATGCTCAGATTCTCATTCCAGTTCAGGCATGAAACTTACTGGGGATTTTTATCCAGTTGCTCATTTTAGCTTGATTTTCTTCGCAAGGTTGTTGTGAGGAGGATAACATGGGTGGTACATGGGAAGAAAGCTAAACCCATAATCTTGACCTGAGAGAAATGATAGGACAAATAGTTTGAGATGAATAGAGGTTGCTGCTGCTGCTGTCTCTTTTTCAAACTGTGCTTTGGCCCTGTAGCTTTTCTGGCCATGAAATCAAGTTGCTGCTAATGGCTGAGCTGCAAGCACTGATTGCACAGTTGGCAGTCTCATCTTACTCCCTTCCACACATGCAAAAAGAGCCAGTTTGGTGTAGTGGTTAAGGCACCAGGCTAGGAACCAGGACACTGTGAGTCCTAGTCCTGCATTGGGCACGAAGCCAGCTTGGTGACCTTGGGCCAATCCCCCTCTCAGCCCTAGGAAGGAGGCAATGGCAAGCCACTTCTGAAATCTTGCCAAGAAAATTGCCAGCACTTGTCCAGACAGTCACCAGGAGTCAACACTGACTTGAACAAACGCACACACACACACACAAAAACACCACGCACAACACCACGCATAAACTCTCTCCTTTTTTAAACCAGTTTTGTATTCCTGGTTAATCCACCTCCTCCCAGTGGTGGACAAAGCAGAGCAGGAGCAAATACTCCACCCATCCAGATAAGTGTTTGCTTGGTGAATGTCTGTTTGTTTTCAGGACTTGGGATGGAAAGCTTCCTGGTTTGCAGTGAGCGAGCAGAGATGCTTTGCTAGGTAACACAGTTAATAACAAGCATGTTTTGCTACTAAATAACATAGCACTGGACAGGGATAAAAGCAAAAGGTCTCCAGAGAAAACCTGCAACTTACTGTTTGCTTCTCTGTCACCTCACAGACACCTCTGTGATTTTTTTTTTAATCGTATGGCATAGCAGTTCAGTGTTCATGCTGCTTTTTTTTTTCCTTTGCTGGGCAATCCTCGTGAGGTCCAGCAGCCAGATGTGTAGACTATTTGGCCGTGGCAAGTCACATTGCCCGGGGTGCACCACGAGGAGGCTAGTCTACATTACACCGAGTTGGGCTGAGAGAAAGTGACCGGCCCAAGGTCACCCAGCCGGCTTTCAAGCCTAAGGTGGGACTAGAACTCACAGACTCCTGGTTTCTAGCCCAGCACCTTAACCACTAGACCAAACTGGCTCTCACCTCTATGAATTATGGGTTTATGGCTGGTACAAATGCTAGTGGCATTTGTCCCCAAACAAGATCACAAGGTAACTAGGTGAACTAGTCATCCACTAATTTTTGTAATGCTGGGAGGGAGCTTTTGAAGGGTGCATCCAATGGAGTTCACATACTTTGTAGCAGTACTGTAGCAGAAACCCTGACCTAGGCAAAGGGGCTGAAACATTAGTTAAGCCCTGAGAAATGAGGTAATATTTGGAAGTGGCAAGTGGGAAGTTGAGAAAACATCCTGATGGCCAATCAGTTCTGCATTGCTGCCAAGGAATCTACATGGATGTTTCATGTAATTACTAGATCACTTGATTTGAAGACTTTTTTTTAAACCCATGTAAATGCTTGAAAGCAAGCAAATCTTTCTGCCTTTTACTTCCATTCAGCCTGGGGCCAACCCCCTCCCAAACCCGTATTGGAGGAGGACTTGGCCTTTGAAGACCTGTAGGAATGCTTCCCATTCCAGAAGGCAAAGGGCCTTAGGTAAAGTGGGAGCAATTAGAAAGCACTAATTGGGGGGAAGGGGGAGAGAGCTTGCTGTTGCTTGAGCTTGGTATTCCCTGGCTAGGGGAAAGGGACAAGGCTGTGCTACCCCTCTGTTTGGCATGGATCTAGGGCAGAAAGAGGAGATAAGAATGTAAGCAAATAAAAAAAGTCCTGCTAGAGCCAGCCAGCATTTCATCTTACCTTGCATTCTGTGTTTCACTGTGGCCAGCCAAGTCCTCCAGAAAGCTGATGAGCATGGGCTTAGGTTTCTAGGTTATTTTTATCTTCCCTTTTCACCTTACATCTGTGCAGAAACAGTGGTTAGCACACTTCTGCTATTGCTTCCCCAGCAGCTGGTACCCATTTCAGTTTTCTGCCTGTGATTCCGGGGTGAGTAAACAGCTCTCCAGAGTGGGAGTAGCCAACCTAGGCAGATTCTTCAAGGACTGGTCCCTTTCAAAGCCATCTAAATGGGTGGCCATCACTCCCCTAATGGCAGTGGATTCTGTTCTGTGCCTGGCCTAAAAAACAAAACAAAACCAAAGGCTTCCTTTCATCACGTCCAGATCTTCTGGATTTTAGATTCACTTGGCTGATCCCAAGTGATTATGTAGTTAGGGAGAAAACTTTCTCTGTCTGCATTTTCTAAACCATACATGATTTTATATATCTGTATCCTATCTCATCTTGCCTGCCTTTGCCTTCAGCTAAAAAGTCCCAGACACTGTTGTCTGTCTTAGCAAGGAGTTTTTCTGGTCATGCAATTATTTTGGATGTCCTTTTCTGCCCTTATTCTTTCCAGCCCTGTTCATTCACACACACACACAAATACACACACACACACAGAGTGATCCAACTGGTAACAAAGAAGGTCTAATACATTACATATTGGTACTGTAGACTTCAGCAAGCCCCTACCTAAAACCTAAACACTGTGGCAAAAAGACAGACTGTTCTCTTGTGTTAATCTTAATTTCTTAGATTTTCCTTCCCTAAGGGGCAAACAGCCTCCATCCTTCCTCCATTTGCAAATATTAGAAGAAAAGTCTTCAGCCTGACCTCTTGGCTGTCTTTTATCCTTCCAGTGTGCATTATGAGGTCTGTATTCAAATAGAGACATCACCTCCAGTTGCTTTATAGTGAGTCTTAATCATCAGTCTCTCCTGGACAACTGCCCTCTTCCTTCCTTAAAATGTGTCAGACCGAAACTTTTGTTCTGGTTCCAGGGAACTGGAATGCTTCTGATTGGCTTGAGAACTACCTGACATGAAGTCATGACTCATACTGGGTTTTAAGCTCTTCCCCCTCCCAAATAATTGTATAGATTTACATTGACTGAGAAAGGAGGAAAGAACAAGTTATCTTTTTGTGGCTGAGTAACCTAGCTCAGCTGAGACATCATCACCCTGAAATATTTATCTCATCCCTCCAAAGAACTTGCAGTTCTCCTTCTTTATATAACATGTGTCTCCTACCTTCAAGGATCTCATTGTTCTCTCCTTTTTCCCGTTTTAGCCTTAGAACAGCCTTGTGACATTAGATTGACAAGATTGTGCCAGACACATGATGACTGAGTTCCCACATTGCACTAAGCTATAATGTGGTTTATTTGGTTTGGGGCTTAATGGGAACCCAGCTGTTGTGGCTAGTGAATCATAGCTTAGTGCATTGTTTGAACCCAGTACTGGGGGTCATGGCTAAATGGGGATTTGGATTCTGTGGGAAGGAAATCCATAGCAGGACAGGGGAGAACAGTACCCCTTGCAAGCCTCCCTAATTATTGGGGCCTGGAAACCTCCTGGCTTAATGCTGGAAGTAGTTCACCTTCTGTGTCCATTACATCTCCGTGGATGCTGCTGGACCTCTTCTACGTTGTGAATGCAAAGCTCTTGCTTAGAGTGCTTGGCATAGTTGATTTCATCTTCATATAGGAGTCAAAATCTGAGTATACAAAAGGGGATGTGGAACTCACTCTGCACTTTTTGGCAGTATTAATTTTATTCTTTCCCTCCTAAGCTGTCTACAGAACATGGAGGAGACTCTCTTCAAAACACTGTTCAAGAGAGGTGGGTCGGCCAAAATAAGAATCATTAGTAATAACAGTAACAAAATAACGGTTAACAAGAATTTCTAACTAATCTGAGGCAGTCCATCTTTGACTTTATGACTAATCGGGCAAAATCTATTGGTTTAGGACTTTATGCTAAGAAATGTCCAAGCTTTAGATGTGGCAGAAGTCTCTATGCGGCAAGTCCAGCTCACCTTCAATGGATTCGTTAGGGAGGGAAAGTAAGATGTACACTTAATACAGGACGCTTGGCAATGATATTCTTCGTACTGCTCTTGCCACTACACGTGGTTTGCTGTTGATGTATTTTGCTGGATTTTCAGTTGTAGTTTTGTTTTTCTAAACAGCTTTGAACTTGACCAAAGAAGCGATCTCGGATTTTCTGTGCTAAAGAGATCCTATTTAGACCCTCATATGCTGCCAGAGTTGTAAGAAAAGCTTTGGAAGTAGTTAGGTAAATGTTGAAAACTTGGCGGTTTCTGTATTTCCAGGGTTATATCTTGAAGGGAGTAGCTTCATCTCATGTTACTGTTGTGCACGTAGGACATCACAACAGGGATTAGATACAAGTATTTTCCAGTGCTGAGAAATCAGTGTTGTGAGAAGTGGTTTCAGTAGAAATTGGAAAAGCTGTGCTGCATATATAATCTGGGACAACAGCTGCTGTTTATCTGCATGTTCTTTGGAAGTGCATACTTCGAAAAATTACAAGATTCTCTCTCTCTCAAAAAAAAAAAAACCCAACCCCAAAGGGCTGTGGTCAGACTTGCCCTTACTTATAAGAAGAGTATCCCATTCCTTGGGGGATTCCCAAGGCAAAGATTTATATCATAACAGGAAGCTATTTTCCCCCGCCCACAACTTCTTTAAATTTGTCCTTCATGGATTACTATGTGTACTGTGGGGAACTTTGAAATCTTCTAGTTGGTGGGTTCAGACTTGATGAGTTTTGGGGGGCGTTTAAGAGCACTTTCAAGCCATCTGTACACCAATTCACAGGATAATACACCCTTTTTGGTGGACATTTATCCCTTTTCTGCAGTTATGTGGTGTTAAGTCAACTGAGGAGTGGACCAGGGCTGGATTCCCTCCCCCAATACACACTTAGAAGCACACGGTCACTCCCTCTTTCATTGCCTGCTTACTCACAGACATACAACAAGGACTGCGAAGGAATTGTGAAATAGAAATGATGTTGGCTAATTATTATGGAACTATTTACTGCTGCAAGTCAGAAGGAAATGCAGGTAGTCCTTGCTTAACGACCACAATTGGGACTAGAATTTTGGTTGCTAAGCGAAGTAGTCATTAAGCAAATCTGACCCAATTTTGCAGCCTTTTTGCAGCGGTCTTTAAGTGAATCACATGGTTGTTAAGCGAATCATGCATTTCCCCAATGATTTTTCTTGTCAGAAGCTGGCCAGGAAGATTGAAAATGGCAATCACGTAACCGTGAGATGCTGCAACAGTTGTCAATGCAAACTGGTTGCCAAGCACCTAAATTGTGATTACATGACCACAGGGACGCTGCAGCGTGAGGACCAGTCATAAGTCGTTTTTTTCAGCACCGTCATAAGTCCAAACCGTCACTAAACAAATGATTGTTAAGTGAGGACTACCGGTAGATCTTCTCTCTCTTTGGGTGGATTGACTTTACTCTCCTTATTTCTAAGGAGGAATAAAGTTACAGCTTGGAGAAGGGGACTGGTTGTTTATCAAGTGTTCTCAGCTTTCTAGGGATGGTCCTGGTGCTGTTTTAGTTAGTAGCTTTTCTCTTGCAGTTAAAAAAAAAAAGAGCATAGTTTACAGTGAGAACAATCAGGAAATTGGGCTGGAAAAGCATGCACATATGCTGATATACTGGAACGAAGGGGAGGGGAAGAGTTGAGATGAGAGGCCAGAGATGGGTGGGGAGAAGTTATGGAGTATCATCTGATCAGTTGTGGACTGGAAGGTTTTTGAAAATCTGGGTCAAAGCAGCTCTGGATTCCTCATGCAGGGGGATGGGCCCTGCTAACCAGATTAGATTTGGCAGCCAGGCTCCAGAGCCATGGATTCCTGCTCTTTTAGTCTCCTGTCCTGCAAGAGGAGGTGGAAATGCCTGGTCTGTGCGTTGTCTGCAGCACCACAGCAGCTGGTGAATGGCCCCCACTGTCGGAGGGCCTTTGGAAGCCTCCCTTGCAAGGTTTTGTCCTTCTCATCAGATCAACTAGCGGTGCTTGAGCAAATCCGGTATAAATCAGCGCACACCCCATTGAATAAGCTGCTGAAGGCCACACTCCCCAAAGCAGGCTGGGCCAGGACAGAGGAGTGAGGTCAGGTCAGAACTAAATTGATTTCATTCACATTTTCAGGGGATGAAAACCAAAATAATCCAGTGTCATTAATATGATTACTCCCTGTGTATTTAAGAATTTTCGCCTTCTGGCACATTTAGAAGGGCAACTTTTATAAAGATCCTGGGAGCCTCATTGAATATATGGAGGCTGTAAGAGAACCGTTTTTTGTTTGGTTTTCCTGGAAGCGATGGAAAAGGTCACTTAAAGGGGTTTTTATTTGTGGCTTTAAGATTTAGCTGGGGAAGTAGAATTTGAAGTTCTTGGAACTGGCCCCAGATTAATTTCTGAAACTGATATGAATCCTGAAAGTTAGTGCCATGTAGGATGACCTGAAGGGGAGTGGGGCAAGTGATCTGCACAGATTGAATAGCCAATGCATATTATTTTGCCACACCTCATACAATGGTAGCCTTTTAAAAAATATAAACTTACTACTAGGCAAATACTGGACAAGCAGCATGTAAAGCTAAAAAGGAGCTAGGAACTTGCTCACCGTCACAGAAAGACTTGATACTTGTCATTAACTAGAGGCAGATACAGAAAGCTTGCATGTTATTGAAGCCTCAGAAAAAATGTCATCAGCAAATGTTGTTCAGCTAAGTGTCCAAGGTTCATGCCTTAAGCTTCCCAGTGACTGTTGATTTGATTTCAAATTCTCATTATATGCGCATTTACTATGCATACATACGTATAGCCATACATTATCCTTCTTTAATTGCCTTGTGAGCCTTGTGATTCCTTCTTTGCTTTGTGACACTTGGAAACTTGGGGTTAAGACAAGCTCAGCAAGAGGCCTTGATCCTATAGGCTTTCTACTCTTTGTAACAGAAAAAAAAATCACATTTTGTGCTTGTAAACAGAGACTAAAGTAACATTGCCTGAAATACAAACTGAAGAATTACTTCAGAAAAACATTAGAACATAAGCAGTGCCCTGCTGGATCAGACACATGGGATTTCCATGAGATGCCCTGGTAAAATTGCTGGTACATGTTGTTCTTGTTGCAGCTTTTATTATTTCCCCTCCCTGGCTACTGATACATAAAAAAATAAACCTTAGGATGGTGGTGGAGCAAAAGGTGATGGAGAAATATTTTAATGAACTAAATGAGCAGTCCCTTCGGATTTCAACAGATACACATTGGGGAAATGCGCAAGTTCCAAAGCTGAACAACTTTAATATTTTGGCAGCTGACCAAAACACATAAGAAGTAAAGCCATAGTGGGAAAGACACCCCGGAGCCTCTATCCAGTGTGAGCCATTAAGGGTTTGGATTGGTGGCCCTAGAGGGCACCAGTAAGGGAATAGTGTTTCATGCCCAAACTTCCCCATCTTTTGAGATGTCGTTCATCTCTACAAATTCATGGTAGCAAGCAGTTATGTAAGGAAATGGAAAGAAAACCAAATAGTTCTAAGTCATCTAAGATTGAAGGGTTGACTTAGGAAAGTATAAGTAAGGTACAAGTAGTCCTTGACTTATGACCATAATCTTGGTCGCTAAGCGATGCGATCATTAAGTGAGGTATCATGTTGCCATGCTCAACTTTATTACCTTTTTTTGCCATGGGCGTTAAGCGAATTCGGCTTCCCCCAATGATTTTGCTTGTTGGAAGGAAGCTGGGAAGGTCGCAAATGGTGATTTACAGTATGTGACCCTGGGACACTGCAACCATCATAAATACATGCCGGTTGCCAAGCACTCAAATTTTGATCACGTGACAGTGGGGATGCTGCAATGGTGGTAAGTGTGAGGACCAGTTGTAAGTCACTTTTTTCAGTGCCATTGTAACTTCAAATCGTTGCTAAGCGAATGGTCATAAGTTGAGGACTGTCTTTATACAAAATAAGTCTTCTGCACAGCACTGTTGGGGGAAAGGGAGCCAGCCACGCTTTTTCCTTTATTTCTCTTCATATTAGGGGTGTATAGGCAATATCAGTGAAAGTGAATTATACTGCACAATTATACCAGTTGCTGGTTCACATTATGCTAAGTCAAACTTCGTTTAATCATACAGTGAATAAATTATGATTGGCTGGGTTTATCCATCAAAGTAAGCCAAAGCCCCATTGTGTCTTAGCATAGCATGAAAAAGCAGGCCTATACTTTTCACAGGATGGTTACAGACTGGCCAAGCCATCTCCCATTTGCCATCTCTCAGAGCTAATTTATAGAAGGAGTGGAGATGTGAGGACCCAACTCGCCACATTGTTTTGTTAAGTTAGCAACCTTTAAGTCTTACGTTGGCTCTGCCCAGCCTGGTATCCTCTGGATCTGTTGGGAGCACAGCTCCCAGAATATCCAGCCAGCATGGCTGAAGTGTTGTTAGAAAGATAAAAAGAGAATGGAAGAACCACATATATCCACAAGTCTCCTTCAAGTTGCGCTCAATGCCCATGATATCGTGGGCACATTCAGGTTATGTTTTTCCCCATTGGCTTTTTACTTTTCAGTCCAACAACTGCTCTGGTACTTCCTTTTCCAAGTACTTACTAGGTCTGCTTAGGTTTCAAGATCAGCCAAAGTCAGATTAATGCTACACTTAGCTGGGCCCTCCAGAGGTATTGTACTACATAACCCCATCACCCAGCACAGCCAGGTTGGGAAAGGCTAACATAAAAGGATGCATATCCTTTTGCACACAGCTGAACTGCCACCGTGAAGCATCCTACTCTTTCCAGCATCTTTTTCAGTGACCAAACAGTACATCTTGGGTGTTCAATGGATAGGCACTCTTCCTCCCCAACCATCACCACAACTTGTCTGGCTGCAGTTGGTCCATACATTATGCATTTATCTGCAACATGCCAGTCATTGCCCACAGGTCCATGCTGCCTCCTTATAGCAAAGGTGGAAAGTCTCAAGTTCCCCTTTTTCACAACTCAGAGGCGAGGTGCTGATAATGTCAGCTTTTGTGGGAGTAGAAAAGGGGATTGCTCATTCTTGGCATTCCCGGTGCTGATTAGCTTTAGCCCACTGGTCTGTGTCATTCCCTCCCTGGTTGAAAGGCATTGCAGCTCTTGGAGGGGAGAGAGAGACTGACTGCAGGTGACAGTGATTGACAGGGATAATCTGCAACCAGGCTAGAGGGTCCCATAAGCCTGTTCCCTTGCATCCCGTATAACACACAAAAGAGTGCTGCCAGATGGGTGGGTGGTTGATAAAATCAGTGCCAGCCTGTGCATTTGAAAGCATCTCCCTGGAAAAGCATTTTCTAAAAAGGAAAGCTGTCAGGGGAGGAAGGATTGAGTCTCGCTTATCACTTAACAGCTACTCTTCTTTGATGATGGAAAGGCAGTTTGCATGTGTTCAGAGAGAATGGAGGCGCACAGGAGCCATTTACCACCTGGATTTGCTAGTGATGCCAATAGCTGCTTGGTAAACCAGCTGGCTGTATCCCTAAAAGTTAGTCCCCCCCCCCCTCTTTACTTCAAATTCTTCCTCAACCCAGCTTTCCTAGGAACTCTCTGGAGCAGTGTTTCTCACCTTGGCAACTTTAAGATGTGTGGACTTCAACTCCCAGAATTCCCCAGCCAGCCATTGAAATCCACACATCTTAAAGTTGCCAAGGTTGAGAAACACTGCTCCGGAGCAACTTTTAGGTTTATCTTCAGTCTGGTAGAAGTACAACATGCAAAAGGACACAGCACTAAACCATAACTGCGAATGGTAAACTACACTGGCTCAGTTCACACAACCAGCTAAGCTGAATCCCAACCAAACTGTAGCATGGCTTAGTATGTTGTGTGAGCCTTTCAGAAGATCTCAGTGTAGGGGGCAGAATAATCTGGAGAAAGGCCATTCTTCAGAGAAGCAGTCCATTTTGGGGTTTTAGAATGGCAAACTGGCACTTTCAGTTTCACTTAGAAACAAACAGGCAGCAAAGGTGGGAGTAAGGAATGTAAATGTTCTCTCTCATCCCTATCAGAAGCCTGGCTTCTGCATCTGTATCCAGTGACATTTTCTAATCAGTGTTTGAGGGCAGTCCATCCTAGAGGGCATTGTGACTGGAATGGATAGCAGTAGCCAGATCAGAAGATCCCAGAAATCCAAAACTATTTGACTCCTACTTCCGCTATGTGAGATCAGAGGCCTTCTTGAACCCCTCAGAGTCCACCGAACGCTGATATTGTCATTTTTTAATACAACACTAACAACATTACTTGGACTCGTAAATTCAAATAATGTTAAACAGCTGCTTCAAGTGATTCTTGTGAAGTTACTGCTGAGTCGATCATCTTGAGAAGTTACTGCTGAGTCAGTTGTTTTGCGTGGACTCACTTTATGCACATACATTGCAGAATACATGGTTTAAATCGTATTGTTAAATATGACTTATCTGCAATGTTAGGTGCCAGTTCTTATTCAGTGTTTGTAAGTTGCTGGTTGGAGTG
Source organism: Candoia aspera (assembly GCF_035149785.1). Taxonomy (NCBI): domain Eukaryota; kingdom Metazoa; phylum Chordata; class Lepidosauria; order Squamata; family Candoiidae; genus Candoia; species Candoia aspera. The sequence goes on along the minus strand of NC_086161.1, from coordinate 12,749,658 downwards.
CTCTCAAATTAGAGCTGGCCCATTGCAAACTTAGCTTTTCTATTAGAGGAAGAGAACAATCAAATCTTACTGCTGGAAGTTCTGGAGCATATCATGGGCATCCACTCTGAAGGGATGGTGTGATGAAGATGGCTCAGTTTCTGGGATTCTGGACGAGTGGGGTTTGAAGACTACGGCTCAAGGGGAGTAATCATTTCAAATATTATTAAAGCACAGGAGCAAGAGGGAGGATCAGTTTTAACAATTATTGTAGAAATAGTGGAAAAATAATCCCACCTAGCTGAGAAAAAATGTGTCCTGCATCCATAACAGAGTGGAAGAGTTAAACAAGTGAGCTTCTGACAGGCTGAGAATTGTCGTAGTAACACACACACACACCCCATGTATATTGTAGTGTGTACACAAATGCCCACTGTGGATTAATATAAAAGAATTCTGATGGATCAGAGCAAAGGTCTGTCTAGTTGAGCCTTCCATCAAGGGGCCAGAAGATACCTAGATGCAAGGCCAACAGGGCGCACCCTCTTCTGCTGTTCCTCAGCACCTATAGAGGTGAGCTGTGTGCTTCGGATCCTGAGGGTATCAACAAGCCATTAGGAGTAGCAGCCCCTGATGAATTTCTCTGGGAAACAAGACTTCTTTCTGACAAAATAAAGTGGGGGGGAGGTCCCCAAGTGTTCTGTGCTAGAGGACATATTTGAAATGTTGATGGCATGTAATAAACTCTTTCAAAGAGTATTATAGGCAGTGACAAATCACTGATTTACCAAAGGCGAATGGGTGAAGTTGCTCTATATTACCTGGACATATTACCTATGTCACCTTTCTGTCTCTTTCTTTTCTTTTCAGAGGGAGGGAGGGAGTGGGTGTGCAGGTGGACACGTTTCCCCCCAAAGCACAGGGTTTGTATCTCTGTCATTTCCATTCTCTAAGAATGCTTCTGGTGTATATGCTGGGCTGGGAAAGATTATGGGAAATAAAAGTTATGATTGAGGCTGGCAATTTTCTAAGTTAGCATCACATTTGATTTATTTTCTTTTTAAATTTAAAATATCTCCAGAAATTAAAATCATATCAAATTGAACATGGAACCAGATGGACATCAAGGGTAGAGGCTGCAGACACCATACTAGGAAGAACCCAGGAGCTTCAGGGTTGGTGAATAATCCCATATTCTCCTGAAGTCAGACGGGAAGAAAGATAACTCAGTGATAAAGGAAATGTTTTCTGTGCAGAAGTTCCCAAATGCTGCTCCTCCCTAAAGTATTCACAATAGGGAAGAAGAAATGGGAACAATTGTGTCATTAAACCTTTTGAGAGTTGTTCCTAGAAAGGTTGGAAACTAGATGGACAAAAAAACTGGGTTCACACATCGTATTAAGCCATGATGAGGTTTGCTTCTTCGTGGCAGAGTGTGGTGCATTATAAACTTAGTTCCTGCAGTTAATAAATCATAGTTGATGGTTTATATGAATTCAGCCAGGCTTAGTCAACAGACTAGAGCTATGGTATATCATGATATGAACTTTGAGTTAATACAGGACAGCTATGGTTCCTGTGTCTTCTGAGATAGGCTCAATTAATCGTTTTCTCCCACTTCTTTATCAGTACAGAACCCTCCCTTCCCAGTAGTGAACAATTAATGGAGCAAGTATAGATTGGTCCTTTTGTTCTCAGCAGAGAAGGTGTTCAAGTTACACCCAAGCTCTTTTGTAATTCCTGCCAATCCACCTCTTGTTCTGGCAGCTTTAATGGAGATCAAGGACTTCTTGGCTCCCTTAACTAGCTAGTTCCTGCTGGGACAGGTTGAAGCTTGTTTTGGACAGTGGGGGAGAACAATGAAAAAAGGTAATGTGAATATAGCCTGGCCTACAATGCCTAGATTGATTGCCAAGGATTATCACTGGCAGATATTTCTAAAAGCAGGCTAGGCTGCCAACTGTTTTGCACACTACCTAACTTGTTCATTCAATATGTGTGTGTGGTGTAATTTTTACAGGGCAATGATTAGTAATGACTTGCTGCTTTACACTGATTACCTAATGCTTGCAGAAAAGTAAAGAACAGGAATAACTTAATGATTTTATTAAGGTAACTGATACGTTTTCCCTATATCTATTTTTATTTCAGTATAAAAGTAATGAAGGGGCTTGGAGAGTGAGGAAAGAGAGAAGTTCATGGGAATGAGGAATCTCCAGCTTCCAGATCTTAACATTTTTAAGAGAGAAAGGAGGTTAGAGTGAGCCTAGTGCAACTATCTCAGATTGCAGCAAGGAAGGCAGGTTGGGAGTTTGAAGAAACACTGGATGTTCTTTGAGCAGATAAAAGCCAGCTGTTCTTCACATCTGCCTTTTACAATCGAGCAGGTTTTTTTCCATGTCCCAAGTGCTACATATATGTATACTTTTTAAATTAAGCATTTTACACAGAGTGTAAGCAACACACATCATTTTGCACCAGCAGCTTCATTTAGGGCTGTTTCCCCAGGCACATTACGGTCTGTCTTTCCTTGCATTTGTATCTCATTCTTCCAGCAAAGAAGTCCACAGAGTAAAGGGAGCTCCAATAAGAATGGACAGAATCTATAAAGTTCAATTTCCTTCAATTTCTCACGTATCCAGCCTTGAGTTTGCTGCATCCCATTTCTTGCATTAGTTTGAAATTCATTCTCTTTTTAAAGCATCCGTGAAAAATTCATAAGCATTTTCACATGCGTTTCTCCTAATGCACACAGTTTAGTGCATAGTTTTCTTAATGCACCTATCTTTGCAAGCTATTTTTTCCCCATATAATGCACATTTGTGTATGATGTTCAGCAGCATCTACGTTCTTGGGATACTCTTCTCAAATCCATATTTCCTTGTTTAGAAAAGTTCATTTCAGAGTTTGGAAGAATGTAGACATGGAAGGATAATTGCAGTTGGGAAATAGCAATTAAATAAATTTCAGTCAGACTGTGATTTGAATAAACTTACCTTCCTTTTATAGTTTGCAGGCAGATTCCCACTTAAAACTGACCTGGGAGTGATTTACAACTACATCTATGGTGAATACCATCTTAACTTAGCAAATAACTTTAGCAACCTGGCCAACTTCTAGTCACCAGTGACTGTGTTACTAGGGAGGTCCTTAATGCTTTCTGTCAGTTGTACTCTCTGGGCCCATCCCTCTGAAAACTCTGCCAAAAGCAATCCTAAATCCAGCAGAGTGTGTCTACTGAGCAACCACGTGTCTAATTTGCTGATTTCTTTTACAAGTGATCAGTATTTGATAATCACAACAATTGTACGTGTATCTTTTCCTTTCTGTTAAAGTCATCTACAGCCAGCTTCTCCCTGGCCAGAAGCAATGGACTCTAATCTGACTCACATATAATGAAGAGAAATTGCACAAGGCGTGTTAAAATGGGAGGTACTGTGATACAGACACAAGTTCTCTCTCTTGTGGGCACTTGATCACTGTTATCGTTCAAAAGTAAATACAGGAGGGTATGATTAAGTGCTGCAGAAAGAATAGAATAAGCAGTGGAAACAGTGCAAAGCTAGAATAATATGTTCCCTTTGGAACGTTAAACCATATTTTTTGAGCACCTTTGCTTGAGCAAGCATTAATCGATTGACTACAGGTGGTCAGTTAGTTCATGCAGCTGAATAGGTTGGTGGAAGAGAGTGCACTGTTTGTCTGATGTTGAAACTAAACTAGCTACCAGAAGAGAAGCTCCTTTTTCCACACCCAGTTTAGACATTTAGCTCTGTCTCTTCCTTCATTCTCCAGTAGTGTAGCAATACATTTTGCAGGCTAGTATCATTTGTGGCAGGTGGAATCCTGCTTCCTACAAGCTAGCCACGCTAAGTTATGACCATTCATGCTGGGCTTTAGCAAGGCTCCCTATTGGTCCATCTCACTAACACATACCTCAAAGGTTGTGATATATTTGTGTGCGTTCTCTTTGCTTGCTTAAAGTCTATGTAGGGTTGGATTTTCACGTTGAACACTTAAATTCTCCCTTCCTCTGCAATACATGCACATAAAAATTGTGGAAGGAGGGCTATTGGTTGGGAAGGCAGCAAGATATTTTTGCGGGTCCTCTACCCCATGTTTTATTGCACGTGATAATATATGCATGGCAGGTCATCCAAGTGGTTACAGTCCACAGATTGTGAGCTAATGAACTCCAGACAATTACCCTTGGGAACCTAGTCCTGAGAGTTAATATTTTCCTAGGATTTGGCATATTAACAGTAGAATATTGACCTCATCAGGGCTGTCTTACCCATGACCCTATCACATCTTAGGAGTGGAAACAATAAAACTGGGGAAGGAACATGTTTTTCTAAGCCCCCCTCCCATCATCATGTCACAAACTGAACCTAAATGTCAGAGAGGAAGAAAAAACCCTTACTTCCTTGTTGACAAAAGTTGTAATAGTGTTGGAAGAGATGTGAAGGAAGAATAGCCTTTGTGTGCATTATTCCTTTTCTTCCATTTTCTCTGCACTGTATCAAGATGTTGTTTTCACCTGTGTAATACTAGCTGTGGACATGGGGTGGGGATTGAGGCCATTGTAATGATCTCTTACATAATAAATCTGAAGCATCTTCCTTTATTAGGCCTTTAGAACAGTCATTCGAATAACTCATTCTGAAAATTATGAGCAATAGTTGGCAATTGAGGCTATTACTGTTTGCATCAGTGGCAGATCTTAACATGCTTAACTGTTACGACAGGCTTGGTATGGTTTGTTCTCCCAATGTACGTAAGTGTAGGTTGCTGTGAAATATGCCTACTTCACAGCCTGGGGCACTGACATTAAAATAGCCTAGAAGTCCCAGGCATGATCACAGTAGGTGTGGAAATGGAGCCTTGGGTCAAAGCTGCCTACTCAGGACCCTAAGGACTACAGGTTGGGGAAAATAGTTGGGCTGAACAGGTGCTGAGCTAAATGTCTTACTGAGGGCCAAGAGAAATAATAATAAGCTCTGGGTTGGGAGTTTCACTGGGTTTCTTCACTTAAGATTGTAGGACAGCAAGACCGGGCTGGCATCTTGCCTCCTGGAAAGTCACCAGCATATTTGTCAGACTCCACAGTCAAATGATTGATGAATCGTCTGATCGTGTTCGTCTGCCATGTTGAGTCAATGTGTGTCAAGACCCAGTTGGGAGGGGGAATGCCAAGGAGTGTGAAACTATTCTGTTTGGACTAAGCTGGGGAAGTTAAGGTCATACCATCAGAGACATCTGTGCTTGCCATGCTAACCATTGAAATTAGGTGGGAAGAGATGTAAGGAGGGAGCGGGGTGTCTGCTAACTTTTAATTAGGTGGTTTAGGCGGGAATCTTTAATCACAACTTTTCTCTTCATCTGTACACATTCTCAACAAATCTGAAATCTGCAGTTTTCAACGGTGCATGAGTCAGGTCGTTATTGGGATCCAAAGTGTCAGTTCTCACAATATACAGTATATGCTGCTATTTAGGTCAAATTTCCCACAATACCACTATGTTAAAGCACAAGAGGGATTATGGGAAAATTTTACCTGTTGTTTCCAAGAAAGCTTAAGCAGCTTTGTTAAGGAAGGGAGTACATTACACACCCCCATCCAAAAAAAAACCCTCTACCTCCACCGCTACCCCTGCCATCCCTCCAGCTTTTTAAAACAGGATGCTATGCTGGGCTTTCTTTTTCTGCTGTAGTGGTATAAGAGGAGGCAGTGGACTGGCAGGAGGAAGATTTGAGGTTGCAGGACACAGAGTACATACAATGCAATTTTCTCAGCAGCCCTACTGAAAAACAGCCTAATAAAAGTGGTGCCTCCATTGAGTGCTGCATGGTGGTGGTGGTGGTGGTTCCCAACAACAAATATGGAGAGCTTGGGAAGAAATAACAGGAGGCAGAGGAAGGTCCCTCTCTACGTTCTTTGATTTTTCTAGGTATTTAACATCTCAGTGATGATCAGGTTCAGCTCTGGGGTCTGCAAAAGCCCTGTTTGGGGAGCAGGTAGAATGCAGAATCCTATCTTCCATTGTGCCTCAAGACTTAGGAGATTAAGGCAAATGCCTGAACAGAGCTGGGATTGATTGCTGAGCCAAATAAACATAATTAGGCTTCTAATTCAAACTTTATTATCAGTTATTGTCCTCTGCCAGTCCTTTGCTCATTTTTTTGGAGGACAGATGCCACCCATTTTGTGTGTGCCCCCTTCCCTCAAGCGTACAGCCCTTTCCTGGCCACAGCTTCCTAACTGAGCAGAATGCAGTGCATGTTGGGGCTTGTAGTTGCCAGAAGCAGGCATCTCCATGTGAAATGTAGGGAGAGCCGCCACCTGCTCTTTGGGCAGAGAAGCCACTGGGCACCCTTCTTGCAGGCAGTGGCAGACCGCCAGCCATGCTCTCAGCTGGAACTGGATGCGTCTGTGCCAAGACAAGGGTGGCTCCTTGTCCCTGGGATCAGGTGACCTGGCTGCAGCTGTTGCTTGGCCACACGCACTGGCGTCGTCATTGCTTGCTAGATAAGGCTCTCCTGTGGATAAGCCTGTCGAGACCCACCTCTCTGCTTAGGAAGCAGAGCTGTGGGAGGGAAGAAAGGCTGGTTGCAGGTTTGAAAGCATACACATTCTCCTTCAACCCAGCCCCCAAATGCTCCATGCTCATTCTTTGGGGAACAAGACCTGTCTCCTTTCACCAGGCTGCAGAGCGAGTGTGAAGTCGTAGGTAGACTGCCAGACTACGAGTGGAGAAACCAGAGTTCAGCTCCCACCGAGACACCCAGCTTGCAGGGCGGCTTCAATATTTGCATATTCTGTTGCTGGTCTCCTCTCGCCCAACCTGATCTTCCTTGCAGATAGTGTTGTTGTTCTGTGCATAAGGGAAAAGGAGGGTGAATCATTTATGCCACTTGGAGCTCCTGGGGGAGAAGGTGGAGATGAACATGTAATGCCTAACTCCCAGCCCAGAACTTGTTTGTCACACATTAGGCAGGTCTGGCCGGAAAAAAGGCAGGGGTATACCTCCTTGCATCTCCATAAAAAAGATACATGTGCTTGCAGTAGGGCATGGAACTACAAAACAACCTTAAAGAAAAATGCCGGATTGTTTCTGCTCCTGGTGTGACTGCTTCTTGTATCTCTACACAATTCCCAGACTTCCTAGCCCACCTGGATGTTGTAGTCTCAGTACATCTACCGTGCAATTTTATATGAATTCAGTAATGAATACTCTGTTTAAGGATCTAACTCTTCCTTTCCAAGCTGATGCCCTTTTGGTGTGCGGATTGCATCTTCCACCCCCAGAGGCCGTGCTGAGCAAGGATGATGGCAGGGGTGGGGTTGCAGTCCAGTGCATCTGGAGGCACCGAGTCAGCGGAAAGGCGAATCCATGCCTGGAATTCTTCCAGGGAAATCTGTTTTTGCTGATCCAAACTCTCTTCCCTACCAAATTCTCCCTACAGTACTGTAAGAGAAACATGGCACAACTCCAGTAAGGGAGCAAGGGTTCCTTGATCCCAAGGGGTATTGGATTACCCCCATTATTATTAGCCCTGTTTTAAAAAAGGTTATTTCCCTCCCTTGTGCAGTCATTTACTCCCAGACATGCACGGTGCTGCCCCCACAGCCTTGCTCTCAAGGGTGGAGGACCACCAGAGCCTGGTACAGGAAGTGGTGCCTCTAAAGCACTTCCTGACCTGTTAACCCTTTCCTCTCCTCTTCCCTTCAGGGTAGCTAGCACAGTTTCATGCTCTTTAGCCAGTTCTCCTAGTGCATCCGTTTCTTGCAGAAGATGCCAGGGCTGAGGTTTGCCTGCACATGAAATATCCTTTTGCCTGCAGTGGTACCAGGGCAAACGGGAGTCTGTGTAGAAGGGCAGAAGGGCACAAGCTCTCACTAATTGTGATTCCTGTTTTCAAAATGTATGTGCCACCTCTCCGCTAAACTGTGCTCACAACAGTTTAAAGGAAGGATTGCAAAATTCTCCAGGTATAAAATGCAGTCATCAATGGTTGCCCTAGAATGTGTTGGGGGCCTTCATCTGTATTATAACTTGCTGAAAGGTTGGAAGCCTTCTAAGGCAATTGTGTCTTTGAATATGGCTTTGTTAGAGAAATCCCATGTGCTCCTTTTACTTGAAAGACAGGTGAGGCTTCAGCGTTGCCTGGCAAAATATTGGCTACAGTCGGTTCTTCAAGCATAGCCTTGTAATAAGGTCTTGAAGGACTTTACAAAAGCCAAGAGAAACCACACTCAACATCTTTCCTGGTTTAGAATCTTGTTAAACCACATCAGGTCAAAGGCTAGATTCACAAGCTGAGCTATGGTTTCTTTAATCATGGCTTAGTGAAGAAAACACAGTTGGCTGCACTGCATGCAAAGCTATCTGTCACGTTGAACAAATGATGGCATCCAGGCTCACACGATGCTCCAAGCCCTAACCCACAAGAACTGGAAGGTGGAGTATTGCGATGATGTAGACCCATCTCCCCAGATGATGCTTTTCTAGCACAAATGGAGGGGGGTGTTAGAGAGAAATCGCTCTTAAAAAGGAAACTTGCTTTTCCTTCGGTCCTCACCCTGTAAGCCTTCAAATTGCCACTCTGAGGTTAGCAAAAACCTACCTTCCAGCAGAGGAAGTCACAGCGCATTCAAAAAGGCCTGGAAACTGAGACAAGAACCGGAAACCACCCTAACTCTAAGAGCCCATGTGGGGGAGCTGGCTCAAGAGGAGTAAGTAGAAATCGCTGCTTGGAGAGACAACAAGAGTAAGTTTTGTTCAGATCTCAGGCCATTTTGTCCTAGGGAAGAGTCTTTATTGGGGGGTGTTCTCCACTCTACAGAAGCATAATGGATGATGTTTGTTTTTCACCAGGCCAGGGAGAAAAAGTCCTCCTGCAGCTAGCCTAGAATCCGTTTATATGCCCTTTTGTAAAACTAGGTAGAAATCAAGCGCGCTGTTTAGTTTTTCTTGGTTGGATATAGCTCGGAAAGGAAGGGGGATGATTAAATTGAGGACAGCATTCTTTGCTCCTGGGTACAATCCGCTGCCTCAGGAGCCTCTCATCCCCAGCAGCGTTGTAGTTCCAGGCTGCAGTTCTGGGATGGAACAGTCTGTTTTTCCTTGTTCTCGGAACATATTCAGGGAGAGGCACTCGGCGTTCAGAGAATGAGCATGAGTACTTGCTGTGTCACACAGTGCGTTGGCGCTAGGCAGGAGGAGGGGGAGTGCAGCTGGACCCACCACAGTCTCGACGTTTGCTGCTAAAATCTGCATTGCTGGACCTTCTTGCCGTTCCACTGGGCTGGATTACCAGGGCACCCAAAACAACCAAGGATTCAGAACAAGCATAAGGAGAATTTACTTTTTGACGAGATCTTCACTTAGTCACGAGAACGTCAGATTGTGCACATATCAGCCAGCACAAATCCAATCCTGGAATTGTAGAGTGAAATGGATGGGCATTTAAGCCATCAGGTCCAATGCCTTGCTCAGTGGAAGAGGCCAAATAAAAGCATTCTCCAAAGATGTCCAGCAAAAGGGAGCCCAGCACCTCCCTCCATAATTGGTTGTTATCAAACTGCTCTTATTGTTAGATAGTTTATCCTAATAGCCAGAATCTTCTTGTAGTTTAAGGCTGTTATTCTATGGGTAGCAGTCAGGGACAATAGAGGATAATCTTGGCCACCCTTTCGGATGCCTGAAGTTTTTTATTATATCCCCCTTACCCTTTCTTTTCAAAGCTAAATATACCCCGTTTCTCAAACTTTCTTTATGGGACTGCATTTTCTGCATCCTGTCCCACCTTGTTTGGCACCTTGACTTCTGGTGCCCAGTTCTGGACATCATTCTCAAGGTGAGATGTAAACAGTGCAAATTATGGGAGGAACTGTTATCTTCTGCAAGTTGGAAAGTGTATTTTAGTTTTGCATGAGCTAAAGTCACTGATTAAAGGAGACAGTTGACATATCACAGCACAGCTTGTTGACTAAGTGAATGTTGGGTATCCATGTTTAGAGTGAGGCCACGAGTGAAATCCAGGGTTGTTCTGCTATGCAGCATTTTGTTTGAGTGAGGTCAACCAGAATATATAATAGGGTTCGCTTACGTTTTAGTCAACACTACCTGGTTATTTGGAACTTAGAGAAAGGAAATATACAACTGTCTGGGTCCACAGCAGGGTTTCTCAACCTTGGCCACTTTACGCTGTGTGAACTTCAACTCTCAGAATTCCCCAGCCAACAGAATTCTGGGAGTTGAAGTCCACACAGCTTAAAGTGGCCAAGGTTGAAAAACACTGATCTACAGGATGGAGTCTGGAACATTCAGGTCAGTGATAAGGAGTCAGTGGCCCTCTTGATGTTGCAGAACTACAATTCTCAGCAGTTCCAGCTGACATGACCAATGGTGAGGGATACTGGGAGATGTAGTTAACCTCCCACTCCTGGTCCGGTTATACTTCCCTTTTGAGTCACGCAGCATGCAGCAGGTTTCAGCAATGAGCATACCCTAAACCTTTGTTTTGCCTTTTCTATTCTTTTCTTTTCTTTCTAGCTAGCATTATTCATAGAGAGAACCCACACCAATTGCTTCTGTGGCAAGCAGTTGGTTGACACCTGAGTGCATTTTGGGGACAGGAAAGAATTAGAGGTGCTTCTGGTTAGGTGGTCTCGGATTTGGTTGTCCCTTTTCTTGAGAAATACAAAGAAGTGTAAAGGTGGTTTGGGATTGCTGGGAACTAATTAAATTCTCATTGCAACATGCAATCTGATTTTAGGCAAGTCTACTTAGCACTAAATTTCACCGTGCTGTAAGCAAACATGTATGGATGGGAGCCTTTCTATTGGAAGCAATACAGAATAAGGGTTTTTACTTCAGGAATGTTTTTTGGTGTTATTTATGGGACAGTCCCTGGTTTTCTAGGTCCTTATCTTCTTAGGACTTGGCCTTTGAGATTTTATGGGACTCCGAGTAAATATTTTTCCTTGCTGTGCTTTAATTATCTCTGGGATCCTCCCTTGCAAAGGATGGGTTAGTCTGCCTCCCCTTTCTTCTTTGCTGTTGCAAAGCCCTCCCCCCTTTCCTAGAAAACTCTGCATACCAAGTCCGACAGTTTTTCCCAAACTCAGCCTCTCACACCCAGCCCTTGCCAGTTGGAGCAGATCCAATTAACCCCTGCAGCCCCAGAATTGCTTTGTACAGCTCTGTAGGAAAGCTTTGTGGAAGTGCTTGCAGGACCTCAGAGGGGCTCCCTTTGTTCAGATGGGAGCCATTCCATCCAACAAGTGGCCTCCCCAAACACACAGAAGGGGGGAGAGAAATCACAAATCAAGGGCACCCCCCCCCTCCATCTTGTCTTTGTTTGACCAGTGCCAAAATCCAGAGAGTGGGCAATTAAAGTTGAGCTGCACACCATACAACAGTCCAGATTTAGAAACCCATGTGGGTTTATTTTGCTTTGTTTAGGTATAACCAAAACAGATCTTAATTCACATTTTCCTAAAAGTTGTGTCATCCTACAACAGTTCCATAAGAAATGGCAATTGAATCCCTTAGTGTTGCCTCTTTTATTTCTGAGAAGGGCCCAGTACCCTTGTACCACTGCAGGACTAACGAATTTGGATACCTCACTGTCAGTTTATCATGTTTTCCAAAAGTGAGATCAGGGAAGTGATCATAGTTAGCACAAAAATAGCAAATAAAATAATTCTGTGCTGTTCCAGGTCTTGTGCAAATTGCTTTTTAGCTTCAGTTTTCCTCTTCTGTAAAATGTGATTGTTTAATTTATTGCCTTTGACCATGTCTCTAGGCAGCTTCACCAACCAGTTTCAGTTAAGTGTTCCGTGTTCAGGTCAGTGATCTGCAGTGAGTTAGATGAAGATTTGTAATCGTGCGTGCAGGTTGCTTCAGTTTACAGTATATGACATCTCTCTGAAATCTAACTCACAGGGCTGATGTGCAAGTGAAATAGTGAAACAAGTATCTCCTCTGAGTTTTTAGCAAAAAGCAGGATTTTGAAAACAGTCATCTCAAAGTATATCTAAATCTTGAATATTTGGGCACAATCCAAGTTTAAAAACAGAACAAACCAAATGATCTGGAAGACTCTCTGTTTGACTAGATTGTTCACCATCAAGAATTCTATTTTTGGGACGCTTGTTTATTGTCACCAAGCTGGTAAGTAACCCCGAACCCTTATGTCAGGGCACCCTTACCATGAGCATGCAGAGAAACAAATGGATTTTATGCAGTTTTAAATACTGTTGAAATTGTGAGGAACCCAGTTGGATGGTCTTCCCAGCACTGAGGAGAGATTGCTCAACCGTCTTCCATCAAGTAGGAGTGGAATCCCCTCTACTAGGGCTTTTACCTCCTCACCTGTAGATTTATGATTGATACTATCAAAAGTTGCTTGGGAAACACATCATCTTCTACCCATGTCTTCAGCTAGGCCAAGGAATTGCCAAATCTGATTGAACTTAACATATGTCATCTGAAAGTTCTGGGTTTAGGTCATTTCAGCTCTTCTGTTATGCTCATAAGGTGATTTTTCTGCACATGTAATACAACCTTGTCATGCAAATGTTTAAAATTCTCCCTTTTCCCAGCAATTGTTCTAGGCATCTCGTAAAGCAAACACATACTGATATAATTAAAATGTGAACTGTGAGGGGGTTCTGACCCAGACAGTGACTGGGTTCTTACATTATAAGCTATAATGGGTATGGATGTGGGTGTACGTTTTTCAATCTAGCATGTTGTGTAAGTGCAGCCATTGTGATTTGCAAACTTTCAGCTTCATGTTATACGTGAACCTAGTCTCTTGCTGCTGCTTTTTTGTTGTTTTTTGCCTCTTCAGTGAACCTTGGTTAAACAAAACATGGTTCAGTGTGGCATGTGAACTTAGCCTGTGAGCTGGTATGAGTGGGTTCAGTTTTGACAGCATCAGGCACAAAACAAATTGTTGCATTTTATCCAGTAATCCATGGTTAAGCAAACTGTGCCTAGTGCAATGTGGGAACTCAGCCTAAAAAACAGAGTCCCTGCTCTTTCTTCTACAGCTCCTGTGTACAACCTACCTAAACAACCTGTTAATTAGATGAGTCAGAAAAGGAGGAGGTGGTAATCCTTACATTACATTAAATTAATACTTACATGTATTCATACTTACCAGTGACCTGAGGAGCACATTGGCAAAGAATTTCAGAAAAGGTCAGGCTAAGAGAAGACTCAGAAGCCACAGAAGGCAAGGGATATTATCTAGGTGTTTATCCAGGTTGGGAAAGACTGGGAATTGACACTGGGGAACAGTGATGGTTTCACTGGGGCCTTTCCTGAAAACAAACAGAAATCTCCTTATTCCCAAGGTTGGAATCTATTATCCTCGCCTGAACATACAATTTGAGCTATTTGCTTGGTTTCAGAGGCTTAGGATCATACAGTTCCTGCTTTTCCTGCCTGGCTCTTCACTGGTATTTTTTTAGTAGGTGAGAAAGTGAAATAAAGACTTTAAATATCCTCCTGTGGGTTGAATTGCCTCTAGTCCAGAGTTAGGTGGTCTCTTCCAGCATTTCTCTTTTATTTTCTGTAGCTATGTTATAGAATTTTGGTTTGCACCTTATAAAATGGGAGCAATCATAATCGGTGTACTGGTAAGGATAGGCTATCTGGTCAGAGATTGGGTGCACTTAGATTTCCATAGTCTTGGTCCAAGCTGGAGGGCTATTTTTGGGGTATTGTTGGACCTGACAGATTTTCTGTCTCAGCTCCCATGAGTCTTTATTGTCTCCTCTGCTACTTAAAAACCAAAGGGTAAAATTAACCAGAGGTAGGCATCCCTAGCTTGCAAATGATTTCTAGCTTCATTTCTGGGTTTTTTTAATCTGACCCATGTGGGACTATGGAATGGCTGAATTGATGCCTGGGATCAGTAATGTATCAGCTGGAGGTTTATCAACTGAAACTCATCCAGATTGGTGGTACTGATGCTGGGGGAAATAGGTGTTCTCCTTCTGGAAGTCTGCTGATTAATCTTGGAATCTAAAGGTACCTTGAAGATGCACCAGGACAAATGACCTTACCTGGACTAAAGCAGTATCCTATAATTTTAGGAGGAACTCATACTCAGTTGAATAAGATTCGTTTCCAAGTAAGTGTGCACGGGATTGCAACTTAACGGTTTGAACTAGAGTAACTCCCTTTTCCTCTACAGAACAAGCTGCACACACCCAAATCTTCTCTTAATACACCTATGAAGAGTACAGGGTTCCTCTCCCCCTTTCTTTGCTGTTCTTGCCATCTATTTTGTATGTACCTATTATACAGAAATTATAATTTCGCCTACAGAAATCTTCTTTTCTGTCCTAGGGAGTTTATTCTTCAGGGACATTCAAATTAAGTGTTGCTAGATCTCCCTTTTTCCCCGGGTCCATTCGTACTGTGTGATTGTTTTGTTTAATTTAAAACCAGCTCTATAGGTTTTTGGATAGGAGAAATTGCAGGCACTTTGTAACTTGGACTCTACCTCCTATAATCCATGAATGTTGACCATGCTGGCTAGAGAACTGTGGTCTGAAAAATGGAAAGATCTGAAAAGTGTTGGGTAGCCTTCTGTAGCATGTTTGGGCTCTAGATTTCATTTCATTAATGAATCCACGGGGTGAGGAAAGTTAATGCACATTAGGATCATTGACACATTTGCTTAGATGGAGAGAGAGAGATACGTACATACATACGGTGGTACCAAAGAGCTGGAATTGTGGGGAGATGGCAACTAGCTTTCAATGACAAGCAACTTTTAGGTAAATAAAGCAAATTGTAGTCATATTAGCAGAGGAAGCATCTTAGCGGAGTGATGTGGAAAAGGAGTTTAGGTGGAGGCAGGTTTGTCACATGGGGCTGACAAGTTGAACCTCCTCCCAAATTCCCTTCCTCTACATTAATTCTGGCTCTCCAGATAATATCTCCTTGCTGTGTCTGTCTTGCATAGTTTCTCCAGTTTTCTTGGAAACGGTTTTAAGACGCTAGGAAAAGAGTGTCTCCTAACCTTTTCCTAAACCTTTCATGTCTTAAGATCCTTCACCCTGGAGCTAGCAGTTGCCGAGAATCGAGTAGTATATAAAACACAAATCCTAACCTAGGTAATGTTTTGCACTGTTTATTCAATGATAGCTAACAAAAGAAGTATTTATCAACCAGACAGGCCAATTACGGCATTTGGCTTTTTTCCGCTGATCCTCCCAAAGACGTTTTTCCATTAAGAAGCATTCTTTTGCAGTTTTGTCTAGGTAGTGACAAGAACCTCACCCATTTCTACGTCTGTTGTATAGGGAACATCCACACAAACAGGTGTAGTACAACATCTGTTTTATGTGCAGAAGTAAATAATATTCTCCTCTTCCTCCTCCTCCTCCTCCTCACCATCATCCCTTTTTGGACTTAATGGCATCCAAGACAATTGCTGCTGTTATTTACTTAATCCACAATGTCTCCAGGTAAGATACTGTGAGGTGGTGGACAGCTGTGCATCTAAGAATTCATCTTGGCCCCAGAGGCCACAAGCTGGGGAATTCTGGGAGTTGAAGTCTGCACATCTTAAAGTTGCTGAGGTTGAAAAACTCTGATCTAGGGAATCCATGTTTTCTCTCCCTGGCTGCTCTTTGTCTCTCTCTCTTCTTCTGGAATGTCAGGGTCAGCTCAGCCCTGTCCTGCCCACCTCGTTCTGCATCAGATGCACAGGGTAGCTGTTGCTCCTGGGTGCTGTGGCAGCTCTCACTTCCTTTGGTCTGTTGCTGTCTGGCTACTTGGCTCCCTGCAGCTGGAGCAGGCTGAGCGAGCAGGACGTGCTGTTCCACTGTCTGCCTGATGCTCAGCCTGAAAGGGAAGGGGGGCAGAGGTGGAAATGTTGTGACACTGGGTCACCCACAGCAGCAGAGAGCCACTCCACTTTCTCTGCACAGGAACCAGATTGCTGGAGAAGAGAGAGAGAGACACACACACATCCACAGTACCTTGTATAGTTGTGCCAGAGAAAGGAGGAAAGATGAATTTGGGTGTAAATTTTCACCATCCTCCCTTCCTCTCTCTCTCTCTCTGTGTTTGTACAAATTAATAAAAAAAATGCCAGAGTTCTGTCATTTAAAATAACATAGTTTATAAGTATAGCTCCAGAGTCAAAAAAGTGCTTAATGGAATTTCCTCTCTTACTCAACTATTATAGGCATAGTTGGCAACTAATTGCCTATGGCTACTGAAGTTTCCACTGGGCACCTCCTGTACCATGTGTCCGGCTTCCTAATCTGCTTGACTTTGTAATACTATTTTACTCTTGAGAAAGAAAGGAACAGGGAGATGGCATGCTGCAGCGTAAAATGACAGCCTCTGGAATTATCTTGATTTGCAGGAATGTTCTGAGCTCAGTAGGCATTCGTAGAAAAGGAAGATGTCAGATGATTGCAGCCCAGAGATATGGAAAGACACATATCTCCTGGGGAGGGGAGGGGGAGAAAAGGATTTTAAAAGCTGTAGCCAGGGTCTTGGCAGGCTAGGAGGTCGCAGGGGGCAATTAATCAGTGTTCTCCTCAGGCATTTGGTGATTGCCAGATTTGTGAATGTGCAACCCACGACAGTCATCTTGTGAGAATGACTCTGACATGCTTTCAGAATTGCACGTCTGTACCCCAGCCCAGAAGGTTGCTTACCATGTTGAAAACTGTAGCAAGGAATCTGTGCCAGAGAGGTACAGCAAGCACAGCCTCTTGTCCCACGGCATCTTTTGATGGATTTCTTGGGGAGTAAGCTTCCATACATCTTAACACCCCATTTACAGGGAAGGCTCTGTGTTTATCCACATTTCTTCTGATGAAGTGGAGCCTTGCGTGGCTCAGCTTTATGCTTGTGGGGTTGACTTCCTTTGCTCTCTGATTCTGAGAGTCTCCAGTTGCAGCAAAATGCAAAATAATAGATGAAGTGGAGCCAGGTGTGTTCAAGGGGTAAATTCAGCAGGACTTTTTCATTGCTATGGTTGAAGCAAGTCAGAAGAGCTTGAAGGATTTATCGTGCATCATTTAGGCATGATTTGTCAATCTCCTTTCCTTCTCACTAGTTCTGCTCAAGAAACCCACCAGACTTCAAAATCCTACAAGATCTTAGTTAATGATACTAGAGGCATCCTGCAGTCTCATAGTTTTAGACAGAAAAAAGTTCAAGTGAGGATTAGTTTGGGTTCTCTTTATAATACACACTTGCACACACCCATAAGCATGTGTTACACTACAATGCCACTGATGAAAGAACCATCCTTGTTCCCCAAACCGGCCTTCTTGTTTCTGCCTGCATTGGCTGTTTCCTGATAAAACCCTAGATTATTCCTCTTCAGAGAAACACCCAAATAGTGGAAAAACAAAGAACAAATAAAGCTTCATTTAACTTAATTAAATGGGAGAGAGTGCCAGACTTTGAATGCTGAGCTGCTAAGGGCTGTGTTATACTTTGGACTCAGATATATTTGTCCCAATTAACTCCCTGTTGATTCTGCCCCTCCTGCGGGAGTGGTGGGGGGAGATCTAAGCCATTATCTATTGCGAAAAGCATCTTATTATTTGAGTTAACATGAGATGGCACTTCAGCTACTTGGCATTAAGGTTGGGAAGGTCTGTTCTTGTTACCCAAAGGGAAGGAGCTCTGTCAAAACATGCAGGATTAATCTGAGCCAGGCTTTAGTATCTGCATTCAGCATCGAGCACAGAGAGATGCATCGGGAATTCTAAAGAAATGCCAGCCTTCCAAGGTAGACCAGACTAGGAAACCAAAGTCATGCATGCTAATACTACTTTTATCATGCAATTGTAGTAACAGAGTCATGCAAGCCTGAATGCACTTCCCTGTTCCCTCCCTTCATGAGAACTAGGGAAGGCCTTCTCTGAGATGCTTTCTCAGGTTACAGTTCTGGCCTGGACTCAAATTTCTTTTATCTGACTGTTGTTTTGGTTGTAACTCTTCCTCCTCTTCCTCAAGGTTATTCCGTTTTCCCATTACAGGAACACAGTGCTTCCCAGCATGTGCAGAATGCCACTTCCTCTGTGTGAAATAACCACACTTGATATGTGCACATCCAGGATAAGTGGAGAATTAATCAGGCTTATGTGTAGAGTTTAGGTCAGGAGCAGAAAACTTGAAACCTATGCTCACCAGTGTGTTGTGGACACTTCTTCCTGGGACACCTGGCAGACACCTACATAACTTCCAATTTTTGAAAGAAGATCTTTAATTTTTTTTACAAAGCTGAAAAGCTGGCATGTTCCAAAGCAAAACTCACCTTCTAACATCAGCTTTATTTCCATGCAGGCTCTGCAGAAATTCTTAGAAAATTAAAATAGTAGGGGATTGCAGCTATGTGCTTTGTTTGGAAATGTCTTCACCTGCCTGGGAGGAAAAAAAAATGGTAAAAGCAGATAAACAAACAGTCCGGAAAGGTCAGCTCTCTGCTTTAGTCCAGAGTCACTGGGAGTCAGGCAGCATATAAATTTATTAAATTATTATTATTATTCATCTAGGAAGGGTATTAAGCTGGTAGCCTTCGGAAGGGCTGAAGTGGTATCCCACCACCCCTATGTGTACAGGATGCTTGAAGGCCTCTGTGCTTCACCCTGCTTTCTATCACTCTCCCCCTGAAAATGAAAGGAGGAAATCCACTGCTGATCATTAATTAATCTTTTAAAATCTTTTGGTGGATAAACATGGTGTTGGTTCTTTTTAATTATGCATAATCTGAAAAATTATGTACTGGGTAAACTAGAAGGAGCTTTAGCTTTCTGTTCTGTATTGCAGAACAAACGCAAGTGAACAAATGCTTCTAAGAGAGTATATACCTGACATGTCACATTTACAGGCAACAATAAACCAGGATCAGTTAAACAGCACCCATTCCTCCAGTCTGTTTCTTGTCTTCCTTTGCCTACTAAAATGGATTCTTTGACTTGTCTTCGAGACTGGGAGGTACTAGCTATTTGTACCTTTATATACCAGGTTTCCTAAGTGAAAATCACTCTTCCGCTTACAATCCTGTTAAAGGTTTGTAAGATTTTCAACCCTGTTAAAGGTTTAAAAGGCTACCAGTGTCAGATTTAGATAACACACTAAGCCAGTGCACCTCAACCTGGATGTCTAGGAAATATAACATCCACAATACCCAACCAGAATAGTCTTCGGGTTTAGTAGTTAGAATAGCAAATCTGTAGAGGAATACAGAGATGTCCTTGGAGAAAAAATGTGGTAACTGTTGGGAAAACATAAACTTAGTCCTGGAAAACAGGAAGGCATAAGAAAGAAACTTAAAATGGCCCCGCCTTGATTCTCTTTAGTATAAGAGGGAGCTACCGGGTTTTCAAGATTCTGTTATTATAGCCTATATCAATAAAGCAGAGTTCTTGGGTTTCTTGTGGTGCCTTTTTCCTGACCTGGTTTACTCCTAAAGGCTGACAGAATCCAAGAAAGATATTAACTAGGCAGAACTGGACTCTTGTTCACTGTGTTTACGCAAAGCAGGCGCTCCTGCTTCAGACTATATTAGAGCTACCAGATCTGAGTTGAAAAAATCCAAATGGCCACTAGATGGCAGCAAATTGCACCTGTGTGCTGCCATCTAGTGGTCATCTGCATTTTTTGCAGGCCATATGGCAGAGTAGACTTTTAAAAAAATATTTCCCCTTGTTTCACCTCCTTGTGGCTAAGGGAAAGCAACAGAAGTCAACAAAAATCTCCAATACATGGAGATTTGGGGGGGGGGTGAATATGATGCTGCCTGAACACAGAGCTGTAGTCCCTCCATGTTTAGATCAGCCTTCACCACTTACTTTGGGAGAGAGGTAGACATGGAAAATATAACCCCTGTCCACCTCAGTCCTTGTTTGTTTGTTTGTAAAATGCCTTTCTTAGAACTAACTAAAATGCTATGGAAATCCTTTGAATTTAGCAGAACTTTTGGATGTTGAAAAGTTCTGCATGTGCGTGTGTGTTTGTGGGTGTATAGACACACATTTGCGTACAATATCAGGTATTTCCTTTCCCATCAGTTTATGTTTCTGCTTTCAATAAGATGTGAATAGCAAAGAGATTAATATTACTTTTTTTTGAGTATGCATATCTTTTCATCTGCACATCCATTGAGTAATGATCTGGATGGTAGTCTTTAAGGCCAGGAGAGGGGACAAAAAGATTAATTTACTTACAGCTGCTTTTGGGGGGTGGAACGGGGACAACTTACATGTTCCCCCTCTGCATGCTTGCACAGCTAGCTAAGACTGCCAAATCATTTTGAAACCACTTGTGGGATGCATGCACTTGATTGGTTTTGCAAAAGAATTTGCAGAAGCACTATTTCTTTATCATGATTTTAAAAAAATACTTTGGAAGAGTTGTTAAAAAAACTTGGGTCAACTCAAAGTTTAGGTTTAGCTTAAAAAGAGACTTTGATAAAGTAGATATTCCTTTGATGCTCCAACTGTAGTTATGTTAGCTGGCTACATTTCAGCTGTTTTCAGTGTAGTATACCTTCCAGTCAACAAACACTTCTTGTGTCCCCAGGGCAATAAATGAGCAGCATGATGGCCAAAAATTCATAGTACAACCTACTGCCATTTTGAGGGGAGAAACGCACAGAAAGGTAGTGTAAAGCCTACAGCTGTCTTAATAGTATTTTTAAAAAAAACAGCCTCCCAAAAAAATAGGAAAAATATAAATTGTACCTTGCCCAATGTAATATCCTACTGCCTACATGGTGTCATAGGTATGGAATTAATCAAATAATGAGGGTAGCCCCACCCCTGTAACCATCTTCTCCCAAAGGATAAGGGTGATTCTCAGCCAACCACGTGCTGCCCTTTTTCAGAATGTCTCTTCACCTTTTAAGAGCAGCTTGTCTGTCTTAATCATCATTAGGTAAAGCTTGTTCATGTCAAGGAGATAAGCATGGATCGTCCATTAACATTTGCAGTTAGTGGGGATTAAGGAACAGGGGCCGGTTTTATTTTATTTAAATAAAAATCTGCAACTTGAACCCAGGGAAAAGCACTTCTGTCCTCAGAGAAAGGGGCAGACTCACAGAATGCTTCAGACTCCTATCTTCTGAAGTGCTGGGCTGGCATCTCTCCCCAAACGCCCAATATGAGGCACTTCTCATGGCTTTCTTGGGTGGGCTTATGGTAGTTGTTGTCCTACACATCAGACAGGCACCAAGTTGGTGAATCTGCACTGCAGAGTATAGCTGTGGGTGGGAGCAGCTTCAGAAATGACCAATTTTCTTCTCTCTTCCTCTGCGGTATAAGTGTTTATGTGTTTATATGTGGAGTCCTTGGTGCTCTCTGAGCATGATAGTTTGTTTGCAGATGTTTTGTTCCCCAACTAGGTCACATCATCAGTAGTTGGGGAACAAAACAAATGTCTGCAAAAACCAAGCTCAAAGAGAACCAAGAACTTTACAGTTCAACCCTGAGTTACACATAGTCTCTTCTGTTGGGTGTGTGTGTGTGTGTGTGTGTGTGTGTTCAGCATCTCTCTCTCTCTCTCTCTCTCTCTCTCTCTCTCTCTCTCTCTCTCTCTCTCTCTCTCTCCCTCCCTCTCCCTCTCCCTCTCCCTCTCCCTCTCCCTCTCCCTCTCCCTCTCCCTCCCTCTCTCTCCCTCTCTCTCCCTCTCTCTCCCTCTCCCTCCCTCTCCCTCCCTCTCCCTCTCTCTCTCTCTCTCTCTCTCTCTCTCTCTCTCTCTCTCTCCCTCTCTCTCTCATATTTCTTTCCATAGTGCAGAAGGATCTCTGACTGTAGCTTCCTACAAAACAATTGAGGGAGGGAATTTTCCTCCCTGTGGTCCTTGGTGCTCCACTCGTGTCACCATTTTGTCCTCCCATTGCAACCACCAATTGCCCCATTCTGCACTTTGCCTCTCTGCTCTTGCTGTGTTCTCTCCCCTTCCCTCTCACACACTGTGTGTGTTTGTATTCCCTTCCTCGGTAACCAATCCCACACTGCATTGCAAAAAGAACACCCTTTTTTTTCGTTAAATGTGCAGAAGAGCAGTTAAAAGACTTGTGGTCAGTCACAGATGAGGCAATGGCTTTGTCTGAGGGAAACGGGGTTTTGAACTGACAGTTGGAAGCTGTCAGATGGTATGTTTTGGTTAGCTGAGAAATGAACCTACTTTTCCTTCCCCTCCCTTTCCTGGGTTCCTCCCCACAGGCAAAACTTTCTTCCAAGCTGCTATCAGATGTTTTATGGGGAAGGGTCCCACCTTCCTCAACCCCCACAGTCCTCCACAAGAGTTGGCCTTCAATTCCCATAATCTGCAGCCTTGGTGGTTAGAGATTATGGGAACTGAAGGCCAGCACATCTGCAGGGCACTGCTTTTGGGAAGGCCACACAAGATGTAAGTCCTTTTTTTTCTCCCCACCCCAGATATCTAACTGAGAGTCTCTTTTCTGTCTGACACTCTGTCATCTTTTACTAGCTAATCCATTTTGGGGTTAAGCATTATTTCCTTCTGAAGGAGCTGTCCCAGTTAATAAAGTGTGTGTGTGTGTGTGTGTGCACCCTCAAACTGTGTTCACAGTTTTCCAGTAATATAGAGCCGAGAACCTGTTGCAGAAACAAGAGGAAGGACGGCTTTAGCTACACCAGTCCTATTTTCTTGGGCTCAGCGCGCTTTGATTAAGATCTGTCAGAAGGATACAGCAAGATAAATAAATAACCGATAGCTTTTGAAATAGTTAATAATAACAATAAAGGATCACCAATAATGGAAAGGGAAGACCAGAAGTGTAAGCCATTCCATAAACTTAACATGTCCTTGTTTAACCTGGCAGTCCCCGCTGATCAGAAGTGCACTGGCAAAGGAGGATGGCATGCTTTTCCTCACCTAACACAGAAATGCAGCTTTTCATTTCTTCCGCCAGTCCTCAGCTGGCTTGTTTAAATGAATGCAGGCAAGCAGTACTTTAAGGCAAGTTTACAAGGCTTCTATGCCCTTATGGATGGTTACACAGATCTAGGGAAGCTGCAGACATGTCAACAGGCATCTACCATCCATGTGGCATGAGCACCAGATTCAGTGCTCATTCAGTGGATTAGCTATAGCAGCCTTAAATGGGAGTATTCTTCTTGACAAGAGCCTTAGTCACTGTTCTGTCAGGCACACTTAATGCTGTTAAAATTAATAGAAATACCTGTTCTGTTACCTATATGCAAATTTATACTTTTCCCCACCATCATCCTTTTAAAAGGCAGAGATCAGTCCTGAACAAAACTCGTTGGAATCACTATAGAAGTAATTCTTTGTGCCAGACTTTCTTAAGAATTCCATCCCCTTTTCTTACTAGCAAAGTGATTTTTGCGTTACACGTGATGGGACGTCAATGGAAGCTGATTCCTGAGTCAATGAGATTTGCTCAGCCAAAAAATTGCAACTGCCACCCTCTTGCCTTGCTCTAAAAGCAACAAGAAACCTTTTATCCAGAACATGTTTCTATTCTTTTCACCTTCCGCCCCGCAACATAGTGATCTCCATTTTTTGGAGTGGGTGTGTGTCACTTTACTGAAACAAGCAAAAACATCAAGTCAAAAAAGTAGGTAACTAAAATGATCAAACAAAAAAGCAAAATATCCTAGGGGAGAGAGAATCAATATGCACACGCATAATGTGGGAACTTAGGGAGACGTGCAAATTATTTAAGCATCCACGTTTCATGTGCTTCCTCAACACCTTGTCCATGAAATTTGTTGAGTTTTGCTGTGTGATTTCTATCCTGCCTTCTGGGTCTAGCCAACTCATACACAATAGCAATCAGGCTAATCTAAAAAACATTAAAAACATCCAATTAAAGTATCCAATTAAAAATCAGCAAACCAAACTCCCCAAACCAAGGAGAGAATGCCCAAAGTTGGTGGCTGAAGAGACACCAGTTAACTAGCCCCTTGGAAGCAAGGCAGAATTATTTTGCCCTCTTCCAAAAGCTGGGAGAGATCTTAGCCTGGCAAGCATCCTGGGGTTTCCCCTCCATGTCTTCACCCCAGTCATGAACAAATAAGAGCATCTTTGTGGAGCTATTCCTGATTACATCTTCCCCCATTGATTTCAAAATGGATTTTAGCTATTCCTCTTTTAGCTGGTGGGGTGGAAACTCTTCTCTGACTCCTCACTGGTAGACATTTTCCTTGTCCCTGGAAAGGACCATACATGGAAAATCTGGGAACATCAGTATTGGAGGCATTAGAGTCTTTGTGTTGGGACCAGATGAGGATAGAAATCCTCCCAGTTTTATCTTTTGGTCAAAAGTTTTGTTTTGATTCTGCACATGATGAGTGGTGGGAAGAATCTGGGGGCCTTGGCACTTCTCTCCCTTATTTTCTCTTCAGTCTTGAAGGGGCTGGAAATGGGCTTTCCCGTGGTTCCTACCCGAAGCCAAGTGCAGATAATTCTATCTTGCTTGGCATGGTTGCTTTACTATTCTTACTGTCATTCCCACTATCTAGGAAAAGCAACAGAAGAAAGAGATGCCGGCTTTCCCAGCTTCTGGTCAAGGCAGTTGGGTTCACTCTAGGTGGTTCCTCCTCCTCCTCCTCCTCCTCCATCTAAAAACCCAAGCCTGTTATAGCAGTTCTAGTTGGAGACATTCCCCAAGGTGTCTGCATAGTTAAGAGTGCACATTTGCAACTGTGACCCAGAAGCAAAGAGGAAAAAAAACATCAAGGCTAGTTTGCAATGTTAAGTGGAGTCTGTGTTTGCAGTTTGGCCACAGGTTTTCTTCTTCAGTGATCTCAAGCAGAGCAGCCAGTTCTTGGGTGCCTCTATTATGGGAAGTGAAGACGGGAGCATTTACTGTATTTGGCAGGGTGGGTTGCAAGTCAGCTCACCAGGGTTGGCATCAGCGACTGATATTCTCAGGTGTCTTGCCAAGTCCTGTGCCTCCACGGGGGCTTTGTTAGGAAAGGTATATCTCTCCCCTTTCCCCGCCTTCAGTGAGCGAGCAATTGTATGGCGAATTTGAACCTCTTGCCAGCAAGGCTTCTAAGAGTATTTTCTGTCCCAAACGTTTGCCTGGGGATTTATGACAGTTATACATATAACTTATGTAGAGGGCACCATCTGGGGAAGAGGAATCTGCAACTCCACATAAATTGTCCCACTGTTTAGTATCCCCTACTCAAGGCACACTGCCAGTACCAGTCTGCCTCTATTAGTTGTCCTATTTTCAGAGCCATAGTTAAGCCTTGGGATGCAGCTCACAGGATTGTCATTGCTTGAAGAGAAAAATATGGCTTCGGTTGAAAGGTTTCCTTTTCCCTTCTCCGTGCATTGCAAAGCATGGGTAGGTGGGTCAAGGTACCCCATATGATCTAGAATCCCTTGTACAATCAGGGCTCTGAACTGCACAGGGCGCATAGAACTGCAAAGAGCAGACATGTTGGAAAAGTAGGAAAACAAGGACAGCTCCTTCCTCATGCAGAGGAGGCAACGTGTGAATAGGGCCTGTCCTGTCACCAGTAATGACACGGTGCTCCTGAGCATGTTGGTTGTGTCACAGTTTGGCCATCAAATTAAAACCAGTGTCCATGTACTGGGGCCTGAAAGGGGAGCGGGATTTAAGTAGGCATGAAACCTAATTGAGGCCATTTGTCCATTCGGCCTCATACTGTTTACTATCATGGTAGTGGCCCTCCATAGTCCCAAAGCAATATTTTATCTGGAGCTGGCAGGCAGTGAAACTTGCAAAACTTCTATTTTATCCTGAACTACCTCACCCCAAGAATGTTGGGGCAACTCTCTTACAGCCATACGGACTTTGCTTCACACACTCATGGATTCTTTACCCACAGTGTGCTGTCTACACCAAAATGGCTAGGTTTGCACCTCGTTCCTGGTGTGGCTTGCGCACGCAAAGTCAAAATCAGATGAAACCAACCCTGTGAAGGCTGAGCATGTTGTGTGAACCTAGCTGCGACTTTTAATGACAGGAAGGAGAACTTGTGGTCCTCTAGAGGTTTCTGAACTACACCTCCCAGGTGCCCTCACCATTGACCATGTTGACCAGCACTGCTGGAGATATAGTTCAGCATCTTCTAGGGTGTGGAATACAGGTTGTATATCGCAGCTGTTGAGAGAACAAACTGCTTTTCATGGTGGCATCCCCCCCCCCGCCCCCAGCATCTTCCTCTGTTTGATGTGATAACAAAGAATGGGATGACACTTCCAGGCTCCAAGGGCCAGATGTCCAGGTAGAGTGATGGATGTGCATTCCTGAGTGTGTTTGAAAGCTGTGGGCAACACAGAGTTAATCTGGTGTAACTAGGCCAGCTCGGCAGCTTGCTCCTGCCAGGACCTTGTTTTGCCATATCTGGGCAGTACGCCAAGTTCCTTCTGGCCGCTGTATAAAGTTGACGTAGTCAGAGCAGAAAGCCTCTGCTAAACAAATGGGGCCACTTCCCCTCAGGAAAACTAGGGGGAGAGAGCCACAGACAAATCATTGTGGAAGACAAGACACAAGAGGTGTGCACTTGGCTATCTGGCAGTTACCTGCATGGCCTAGATATTAAGCATGGGATCTTGGAAAGGGGTGGGGAGACTTTTGCTGCTCCAGAACAAAAGAGCTCAAAGTCGTGCTGACTGGGTGCCAGCTCTGCCACCCACTCCTGGCCTTGACTCTGCTGGAGAAGAAGAGGGTATCTGAGGACATGAGGGGAACCAATGAGGGAGGTCATATCATCAAGGCCAAGGGAAGAGAGCACATATTTTGTGAGAGAAGCTCTATATCTTGTTGTGTGTGTCTTGGGCAGTCAGCTCCACCCAGCCACTCTGGTTTGGAGAGGTTGCACTTGAGGGATCGGTCGTAAATTATAGGCAGGAGTATTGGTCTTGGAGAGGTGAAGCTCGTGCTCAAATATCTTCATTTGGGGACTTGGGCCCAGTCTCAATCTTTCTCAGTCTCACCTTCTTTGCAAGTGTGTTGAGAAGTTAAAATGGAAGAGGGAGAGAAGAGCCACCCCACCACAAGACCCTGGGGGAAGGTAGCAGGATGAAAATAGAGTAGATTCTGTACCAACTGGACTCACCCACTGGACTACATCAAAACACATGGTTTGGCATACCCCAGGCACTCAACTGCTTGTCTGGAACCCTGGGTAGATGCTGCCCATCTGTTTACAGCAGTGTTTTCCAACCTGGACAGCTTCCAGAGGTATGGGTATGGACTTCAACTCCCAGAATTCTCCACCAGCATGGTCATTGCTAGGAACTGCAGGAGTTGAAGTCCACATCTCTAGAAGCTGCCCAGGTTAGGAAATACTGTAGACAATTCTGGGATCAATAGTCTGACTTAGAATAAGAAACTTCCTCTGTTTCTGTGCAGCTGCTAATGTCTTGCTTCCTGCCTGCTTCCCTCTAGCCTATCTGCCACTGTGACATCTGAGAGGCAGTGACCGGTCTCCCTGTGTGGCCTTGGATCCTGCACCCAGCCCCTTTACCTCCCTGTAGCCAATGACCCCCATGAACCCAATGAAACCATCGCTCCCACCCACCCCGCATGGGTGAGTATGACAGCACTGGCCTCCTCTTTCAGCTTTTTACATGCCTCTTTCTGCCTGTCCCTGGAGGTATACCGTCCTGGGACCATGGGGCAACTCTGCACCAGGATCTTGTGATGTTGGCTCATTGCTCAGCATCCCGATGCCTTTCATTTCATTAAAGCCTCCAGCCCTGAGGGTTGCAAAAAAGCTGGAAATAGGTGATTCATGGATGGAATGTAGACTTTCCCATCCCTGAATTATCAGCAAGTCTTGTTTCTCATTTGGACATACTGCCTAATAAAAGGCAGGGGTGGGGAGCTTCCTTTTCGCAGCCAGGTCCAATAAGGTGCACTTTCAGTTGGCCACTAAGGAGACTGGCAATGTCACAGAGTGGGGGATGAACCAAAATTGTATTTTGGGGTGAGGGCTGGCTAGTTTAAGGTGCAAACTGGATGCTTAAGAGCACTGAAAAAAGGTGACCATGAAATCTGCAGGGGGCAAAATAGGGTTGGGGCCCTGCTTGCATCCAAGGAGCTGCCCCATTCTTGCTTATGAATCCAAAGGTTGATCTTGTCTGTGGGGGACAGGAGCTGCAGTGTAAGTAGCCTGTAAGTGCACCAGAGCAAGGGTCACCAGAAGTTCTGGAAAACCCACCACCCTAAAAGCTGCAGCTTTTCTCTGCAATTTTGCTGTCTTCCCCATTTCTGGAATTTCCTGAAAATGGAGACTTCACTTTCCAGTCGTGGCCAATAACTATCTAGCAGTCCTACTTTTGTATGCTGCTCAGGATGGCTCACCCATGGTTTCCTCTTATCCAGTTGCAAATATCTCCCACTCTTTTCCCCATGCCCCTTCCCCGAACACTTCCCCAGAGGTTCCTAATCACTGACATTGCGCATCAGTGATGTTTTGTTTTGCTTTCCTTCCTAGTGATGGTTCATATGCCTACGAGTCAGTTCCTTGGCAACAGAATACCAATCAGCCTGCAGGATCTCTCTCGGTGGTAACCACTGTTTGGGGCGTCAGCAACACATCCCAAAGCCAGGTACCCTTTGCAGCCTTCAGAGAGAGGTTGGAGAGAGGAGGGTGGGTGGGCAGGGAGTGGAAATGGGGCACCCAGGCTGGACCTCCTTTGGAATTTTGCCAAAGTAGAGCCTGGAGCAGACTTCCCCAGCCCATCACTTTCCACAGGCATTGGACCAAAGAATTGATTTTCACTTAAAATTACATTTAAGCTGCCCTTAAAAAAGTCCCCTACCAAGCTTGTTAATGCAGCCAGTGCAGCAATACACTGAAACAACGATATCAAAGGGGCAATTATCGGTAAAGCCAGCTGCCCAAAAATACAATTCATGAAAAACTCCAGTGAGAACAAGTGGGTTTTCAAAGCCCAAATCTTAATTTCTTTCTGGTGGAGATATTTTTTCATAAGCATCCTGCCTTTTCCTCAAAAGGCACCTTCAGTCACTCAGGTAAAGAGGAGAGAGGGGAAAGGGACTTCTGAAACGTGGACCAGAGAAGACTCATTTACATGGGAAACTTCCCAGCTGAGCCTTTTGCCTCCCCTGTTCCAGTGCATTCCATGAGGGTTCACGCTAGCAGAAAGCTGGGTGGATGATCTACCAAGTATCACACAAGGGACTTTCCCTGCCAAGTTCCATTCCACCCCAATCCTGATACAAAACATGTAAAGAAGAAAAAACGATCAGCTTTACTTCCAGGCCCTGTACCCAGTCTTTCCACAAAGACGTCTTGTTTTTGTTTATCTAAAACTCATCTACCAGCTTTAAGTCTGTCTTCTGGTATATTTAAATCTTCACCTGTTTTGCAGGGAACGTGGCCATGCTATGGAAAGCGAAAGTTTCCAAGGAAGTAGCTATGTTAATCTGTTATTGCAAAGGAAAACAGCACAGGGAGGCATTTAGCATTTCCAACTAATTTGTTTTCACATGGCCTTTTGTGGGAAGGCTGTTTCATCCAACTGGTAGAGCCAAAAGCTCAATCCACAGAAGAGACTTAATACATTTGTGGCTTAAGGGGAGATTAAATTGTTTGTATATACAAGTGAGCTTAAGTGAGAGCAAACAAATATATAAAATAAGCCATACCTAATTCAGCTCTGTACACTGCAAATTTTACAGCTCATTTTAAATTAACAGCATGGTTCTAAGCATTTCTACCTGTAAGTCCCACCAAGTTTGGTAGGTCTCATTCACACTTAAATGCAGTTAAAATTGCTGCAGTCAGTGAATGTACTTTCCTGGGAAATGAGTTTCTTCACTTGGGACTTGTGTCTGAGCAGCCGTTCCCAGGCATGAGTTGAATGCTGATTCTAACTGAATCTTTGTTAGATGTATATTCTACTTCTCCTCCAGGAGCTCAAAGCTGCATATTAGTAACTCATCCTTCCATTTTTCTACAACAAGCCTGTGAAGTAGGCTAGGCTGAGAGATAATGGCTGGGCCAAAATCATCCAGGGAGTTGAGGATGGACTTCAGTTTGAGCCTAAGCCAGCACCTTAATTTATATTACTCTGGCTCCTTCTCTGACATCTGCTGGTGAGATATTAGATTTGACCAGGAATTCCCAAAAATTCTCAACTGAATTCTCATCTGGTGAGAAGGAGATATTAGATTTTTCACAAGCAGCACATCATCTCTTCGAAATTCTGTTTCAGCTGTGAGGCCTGACAGTTTGGAGGAAAGAAAAAGTCTTTACAACATTTTTGCTTTCATTTGGTTGCTTTAAATGGGAACTGGATCTCAGAATGACCTAAGTCTCATCTGATTGCAAATTGAAGGAATTCAGAGAAACACACTTGTAAAAATTATCCCTTTGCTGCCCTTCTGAAAGAGTAGGGGAGTACAGCCCTCCTAACAGTCTTTCTAGCCATTTTCTGGGTTCCTTTATTCACTGATATTTAACTTAACAATATCAGACATTGCTATTTACTCCAGATTAAGTAGCCTGAGCAGATTACAAAGTTTGAGGCTTGGAAGACTCATTGACAGCAGGAATGTAGATAGACTGGGGCACCCCCTGAGTTTTCTCTGTTCTATAAATTTTATGTGGTTTTTAAAAGGCCAGAGAAGCTCCCCCTTTCTTTTCCCCCCTCTCCCCCAACACCCCATACTTTTAGGGGCTACAGGCCTGAATTCATTTAGTCCAAGAAGCAGCAAAAGGGAAATCCAGTCAATCTCTAGTGTTTTCTGCAGCAAGAAGTTGAGGTTCTCTAAGAAAAGGACTGTCAGCCATCCTCCCTAAATCTGGCTGCTGATGGATGCATTATGGAGAGGAGGCTGCTAAGAGTGAACGTAAACTCAGTTCTGATTTCTGGACTGACTGTATGCTTGGAAACACCTGATTCTTTTAACTGTCTGGATTCTGATCTCCTACCTCATCCCTCTTCACATCTTGCTGGACCACAAAGTAGATCCTTGCACTGCTGATCTAGTCCAATTTTCTCTCCTCCCTTGATCCTTTGCAGGTTTTTGGAAACCCCATGGGCCCTGGAGGAAACACCGCTGGCAATCCCATGATGCCCAGCGTGGCCAGCAGTGGCTCTGGCATGAACTCACCACAATTTATGGGACAGCAGCCTTTCCCTGAGGGTTCAACGGGCAAAGGTTACGTGCAGCCTGGGATGTACAGTCGCAGTTCATACCCTGGAGGGCCAGGCTTCACCACAAGGTAGGTCCTGGGTGGCAAGTTGGATCAGCAGGTATGGTGCCTTTGATGGGAAAGGAGCTTGCCTTGGTTGATTCAGCACAGCATGTTAAACCATAATTTGTTGAAACAACAACCACAGTAAGCCGAGTTCACACAAACATGAAGCCACAAGCCTGTGCTGGATGAGTTACACAACAGTGAGCCACTCACAAGCAAAGGTATAACCTCCATATTGTGATGTCCAGCTAGGATTTGGCCTGGTTGATTGTTCTTGGAATTATTAGTGTGCAATCAACTGGCCACGTGATCGTGCAGTGAACCAGGAAAGGTGGTTCATTGGTAGCCTTTCTCCTCTGCCTCAGTGATTTCACTGAGCTGTTGATTACTCATTTGTGCTTTATTTTTTTGGATAAACTCTCTAGCCAAGAACCTGGAAACAGCCTCTCAGAAGGTCTTCTCTGCACGTCTACAAGCCAAGTCTACAACTTCCATGTTTTGTGGAAGTTCCTCATGTCTTCCCCTCTCTCCTGCATGGAGACCATAATTCCAATCAGCATTTTTCAAGATCAGCAGCTTAGTTAAATCAGGGAGCAGTGCTATGCATGCCCCAAGAATTGATCCTCCTCAACAACACAGGGCTTATTTTTGAGCAAAATTCTGTAGAAATCCATTGCTGGTTTATCTAACCGATTAAACATTCACCTATAATTAATGATTGTCATATCTGGAGCTTGGAAGAAATTTCTACCCATTCCTCTCATTCATATCTGGCAAAAAGATGGCGTTCTTAAGAATTTCAGCTCACTGGAGCCACACACTCCTTATCTGAGTTTTCTCATTTTAAATTCCTAACCTGCCCTGTCTCAATAAACCCAGATAATGAAATTCCCAATTGCTTTTCTGAATTTAATATCCTCCACTACATATGCTCAATAGCTGCTTCACTCTGGGTACAAAAATCCTTCTACCCTAAAGACGGACGTCTTGCGGTGGTGTTGAAAAAAGTTCCAGCCTTCATAATTTGGTGGCTATTCCACACCTTCAGTGCAAGCACCAGAAATGTCTCTTGATGCACTCTGTGGTTATGGCACGGACTTGGCTCAAGGATGCCCAGATGACAAGCCATTGCAGGCAGTTTCTAAGTCTGGCATGATTTCCGACAGACCATGAATTCACAGCGCTTAGTGGGAGAGCTTAGGGGAGTACTAAAATTAAGCCAAATGACACACCTTTGAAACAGTTGGGTCAACATGCAGAAATGTCTCCTGCTGGACAGTTCAGACTGAATCCACACATTGAACTGAGCCATAACGTGGTTTGCTCTCTTGCACTTCGGTGTGTTGGGTAAACGCTGCCATTGTGATTTGTAAACCAGAGTTTGTGTGGTTAAGCAAACCATGAGTTAATGAGTCATGGGAACCCATTCTGAGAATCTCCCCACCCACCTCTGCCCTTTCTCTCTCTTGGGAAAAAGGTCATTTGCTTCCTTCCCTGGAATCCTAAAATAGTGAGAATGTTCTTTCTTTAACCTTCCCATATAATTAGTGAATCAACCCCGTGTGCCGGGAGAGGAGAATAGTCACCAGAGATATATGAAGAGAAGAGCTTGTTATTAATTGCACAAAGAGGCCCTTTCTGCTACGCCTGGTGCCACATCAGTGGGTGACAGGGTATGTGAGTGTGTAAGTGTGATGGCCGCCTCATAGTCATAGGCCTAGCCGCCTCGTCTCCTCAACGTTTTACTTGTACAGCATCATCCTTCCGTGCCTTGATGGGCTTCTCACCTCCTTGCACTGCATGCGAGCTGAAGGAATACTGGGAATTCTTATTGTATGTCCAAAACGTTTTGCCGAGGTGTAGAATCCAGACTGCCAGTGCCAACTGAAGAATCGGGTTTGGCAACAGGCGTCTTGGAAGCCTAGGAAGAAGCATGCTTTCTCTGTCTCTCTCTTTTTAACTTTGAGCACCCACGTCTTAGTTAAATTTCTTGGTTGGCCTTTTACTTGCCCCATGCCAATGACCGATGGGAGTGTACCTGTCCAGCAGCATTCCAAAAATAGCAACAGAAGATACCCCTATGTTTGCAGTTATAATTTGGACAGAAACAGAGAGAGGTGCAGTTTATGACCTATAGCATTTCAGTTTGAAATATTCATAGCCAGTACCTTTAAAAAGCAGGAGTCAACACTAGCCCTTCTCCTGCTCCATTCACGTTTCCTAAAGGTCACCAATCCAGGTGCTGGTCTCTCAAAGCAAACAGGCGCCTTCTGGTATTCAGTCTGCAGGTCCAGAAGAGAAGGTTCCTCAGTTGCCTTTGTTTCCATTGCTGACACTGTTTTATATTTTGTCAAGAAAAAAGGTCAGTTGAAATGTTCCTGGGTAGGCCTTTTTAATGTTTAAATTGTGACAAAAGACAATTTTTTACGTAAAATTGATACGAAAGCTTTCCGTTAAATGAAACTGCCTACTAATTCATTGCTCATTTGCATAAATAGGCATATAAGCTTGCTCCAGGCAAACCCTGGGAGCCACAGGGTGATTAGTGGTCAAGATGTTGGACTGTGATTGGGGATTCCATGGTCCTCAGCCATGGAAACTCACCAGGTGACTTTGGGCCAGTCATTTTCTCTTTGCCTAACTTCACTGGGTTGTTGTGGGGATAAACATGAAGATGGAATATTATGCATGGCTTCTTCAGCTCTTATAGGAATATGGTTCTTCCAAGTTCCTGGTGACTGCACTGTGCAGTTTTCTTGACAATAGTATGCAAGTACATTGCCATTGCCTCCTTCTGACGTTTTTCTGACTTCCTACTCTGTTCCCTGGTGGTCTTCCATCCATGTATCAAGCATGCCTGACCTAGATTAACTTTCAAGGCTGACAAGGCTGGCCAGGAGCTGACACCTGCTGAGGCTCTTTAATGAAAAGCAGGGTGTGAATCTTTTGTTGCTGTTGATGATGATGATGGCGACGACAATGCCACATAGAGGTTGCCCAAACCCAGTTCAGCCTTGGGCCCAAGTAGTGCCCATTGTCTCCTAATGTCAGTACTTGTTTTTCCTCCCATTTAGCAACAGTTCTGAGGTCCCCCAACTCAGCCTGGAGCTCTGTGCAAATGAGATTGGGGCCATCATTAGGGTGTGAAGAACATGTGCAACATGGCTATAAATCTCGCCTTTTCTCTAGTTATGCAGGCAGCCCAAACGGCCCAGGGGGAATGGGCATTCCTTCACATACTGGGAGACCCCCTGCAGACTTCACCCAAGCAGCCGCTGCAGCCGCCGTCGCAGCTGCTGCCGCAACAGCCACAGCCACGGCCACAGCCACAGTAGCTGCCTTGCAAGAAAAGCAGAGCCAGGAGCTGAGCCAGTATGGAGCGGTAAGCTGGGCATGTGACTGTTCACTGAGAATGAGCTGAGGCAAATTCACAAGGGCTTAGAGTTGAAATAACTGTGGGCCAAGGCGATAGGCCTGCAAATGAGAGTGCTACGGTCTACAGCTGACACGGCCTGCGTGCCGTTTCTTGTCTCGTCTAACGGTCTGTCTCGTGCTGAAGTGCAAGCTGAATCTAATAGAAAGGTTAGAACAGAGACTGCTAGAACATCAAGGGTGGTGTATCTTATCCTATGAACTGCTGTTCCCACAGAGTCTGGCTTTATCTCAAACCCTATTTAACTCCTTTCCTTTTTCTTTTTCTGGAGATGGGTGCTGGGCAGCCTTTCAACAATCAATTCCTTCCTCATTCGGGGCCCCGAGGACC
Source organism: Candoia aspera (assembly GCF_035149785.1). Taxonomy (NCBI): domain Eukaryota; kingdom Metazoa; phylum Chordata; class Lepidosauria; order Squamata; family Candoiidae; genus Candoia; species Candoia aspera. The sequence goes on along the minus strand of NC_086161.1, from coordinate 12,714,700 downwards.
AGCTGTACCTCCTGGGATGAATCCAGCCAACATGTTGAACGCTTCTGGAATGTCACCCATGAGCATGAGCACAGCAAGGAGTCCTGCCATGAGCGCCCTGTATGGTGGACAGAGGATGCCCCAGCATGGCTACCCTACGCCCCCACAAGGCCAGCAGATGCCCCGGCAAAGTGTCAAGAGAACTTATTCCAGCGAGGTGCGTGGCAGAGGTGGAAGGGTTTGAAGCTCAGGCTTTGGAGCCTTAGGTACATACAACCCTATGCCAAGGAGTGCCAACTTCCCCCACCAGTGTGCTGGAGCTGTAATTCTAAAATTCCCAGGCCATGTGGCCTTTGGCGACTGGGCATTGGGGGGCTGTAATTCCAGTACGCCAAAATAGCATGAGGTGATGGAAGGCTGCAGGAGATAAACCCATGGAGCCAATCTTAGGAAAGTGTATTAGAACTTGTAAATTGAACTGGGCATTCAGGACTCCCTCCTGAGACGTTTATAGCTGCCAATTTCCTGGGCCTGCAGATTTCATCCAGGTTCAGAATGAGTGGAATGGAGCATAGCAATTACATTCTCTGTCTGATCTGGATGCCTACAATTAGGGAACTTGCTCTGTCTCTAACTGGCGGAAAGAGTGCACTTGCTGAGTTGGTTAGCTTTACTGGCTGTACCCTGAAAGAAAATGACGGAGACCGCACCTGCCAACATCTAGAAAAGAAATAAATGCCAGGAAACAGTCCCAAGAAAGATTTGTGCCTGCCAGCAGAGTTCCCTGTAACCTTTTAGCACAGAGGTGGGCCAGTTGTAAGCCATCTGCAGCCCTCCAACTTCTATTTGGGGCTCTCCAAGCCATGCCAGGTTGGATGGGACAAACATCTTCTGACCCATTTTTCCTGGGTTTCAGCAGGTTATGGCCTCAGTGTGTAATGGAGACATAAAACACCCTTAAACCCTTCCCCTGAGTTGATTTTTCCAGAAGATGCCTTAACTCAGTGCAAGTCTTGATGTACTCCTTGTTAACCCCTTCCTCAATTTGTCTCTTCAGAAGACTTAACCTTCTACCCAGCTCACTGTGGTAACGTTTTAGCACTACCTACCAGGCTGTTTGCAGCCCCCAGCTGGGGCATGAAAGGGAAGTGTAGCTTCCTAGATGAAAAAAGTTGCCCATTCTTTCTTCTGCAGAATTAGGAGTCCATTGAACTTCTTGTGATGACTGCCTACTCAGCTTACCATTAAGTTCGATTCATATGTGGTTAAGTAGAAATCTCTTTAATGGAGTGTCGTGTGCAGTACAGTGAAAAAGTTGCAGATAGAAGTTCCTGTGCTTTCTCCAAGTTAAACAGCCCAATGAACTCAACCCCCTCCCCCTTCTTCGGTATGCAGCCCCCACTTTTTGTGCCAGTCTGTTCAGTTCTGTGCAGATGTCTCCAACAGCTCTGCCGGTTGACCTTGGATGCCAGGGATAGTCCAAACAAGATGCTTTCACGCTCCTGGCTTGTCCCCCTCCCACTTCTACTGACTGGCAAGCCTCAACACATGTTGACTCCATTCATGCATGCGAGTCGGATCAGATGTTCTGGGGACGTTTGATCTGGGAGCGTGACCCTTCTCCTCCCAAGGTTATCTGATGCCAGATGTGATGCTCTAGGCAGGCAGGTCACAAGATGCCAGCTAGCCCTGCTTCCCCATTTCCAGTGTGTGCTACAGCCCCACTCAGTCACAGGTTACATCCTCCCCCACCCCTTGCCCCCCTCCCAGCATCAAGAAAGACACAAGAAGTTTTCACTTTCCCGTGCCACTTAGCATGTGGTGAACTCCATTAGTGACTCATTCAGCTCAGCCCAGTTGAAGACCTTCTCTGACAATAGCAGGCCACAAAACCTTCACCACCATGATAGCATTTTCATCCTAACTTCCAGCAGAAGCTCACAGTGAGGTTTTGCAAGGCTTTTCAGATTGTTTGTTTCCTTTCTTAAGACAATTCTACGTCAGGGGTAGGGAATGCCTGTACCCTCTGTTTCTCATGTCCGTTCAGAGAAGGTACTGCTGATTCAGAAGGAAGACGGACTCATTCACCCTACACACTTATTCGTGGTTTAGCGTGTTGCAAGAACCTAGCCGTCATGGTTTATTCAATAAGCTATGAGTAGCTCTTATTCCCCAAAATTCATTCTTTTAGTTCATTTATGATTAACCCAGAATGTGTGTTTCTCATTCCATTGTATTTACTTCCATGGGAGGCCAGCCTGCTCAGCTGCTGCTCCAAGGCATCTTCCTACTAGTACAGGCTGTGCATTTGGGCTCCAGCCCTTTCAGTTATCAAACCGTTTGCTAGATCTTAGGCTTCTGTTTTCTGCTGGTTTGGTGCCGTTGCGGGATGCAGGCACTTACTGGATTGTTTTTAATCATTTTAATGGCCTGAATGTAATGTGACAACCTTCTCCTTGCTGAAAAGCAGTTTACTAATTTAGGCCACATAATTGTAAGTGGCCATCATTCACCCGCCCTTTCTCTGGATCTCTTCCAGGGTTATCCAGGACAACAATATATGCAAGGTGGACAGTACCCCTCCCAAGCCGGACAGTATGCCACAAATGTGCCTCAGCCATCTGCTCCATCCCCCTCCTATCCCGGTCACAGGTTGCCACTGCAACAGGGAGTGAGCCACTATCTCTCTGCCTCCAGTACCAGCGGCCCATACTATAAGGTACTCAGTTACTATGGTAACAGCTGTACAAGATTCTCAGTGAAGGTGAAAGAGACATACTGGCATTCATTCTGTAAGGAGAGAAAGCAGATCCCCAGTAGGAATGATAAATGCATCAAGAGAGCATCTCCCTGAGGAATGGGGGGAAACACCTGCATCTCCATTTGGTTTTTCGCTATTATTCTGGTGTTTCTCTAGGGAAGCCTTCTCCAACCCTCTGGATGTCTGGACTTCAGCTACCAAAATTCTGGACCATGATCACGGAGGATTCTAAAATTTGAAGCGCACCACTCAGAAAGTAGCCAGATGGGGAAAGATTGCTATGGGGTTTTTAAATATTCTGTTTGTTCTGATCTTCAGCCAGCAGTTGTAAGAACAACTCTTCCCACCGCGAGCTAATGCAGGTTGTTTGAATGATTTCACGGGGCAGAAGAAAATGTTCTCTCAGGGTTATAGAGTAAGTCAGCAATAAAAAAAACATTGTTTCCTGGGACTTAATCCAAGGATGCACAGTGCAGCCAGTTGTGCCTGGGTAAACTAAGATTCAGATCACTCTTCTGTTCATTCACTTGACTCCCATCTCACCCCGGTTGGATTCTCAATTTGGCTAAGATATTATATAGTTTGAGAACCAGTTTGGTGTAGTGATTAAGGCACCAGGCTAGAAACCAGGAGACTATGAGTTCTAGTCCCAGCTGGGTGACCTTGGGCCAGTCACACACACACAGCCCTAGGAAGGAGGCAATGACAAACCACTTCCGAAAAACCTTGCCAAGAAAACTGCAGGGACTTGTCCAGGCCGTTTTCTGGTTTACTGCACTGTATGAATCCAGTCTTTGTGATTTGCAAACCGTGGCTTGCAGTTAAGTTCAACTATTCTCAGCCTGGTTCTCTTTCAGATAGGCTCAATTTCCCCTCCCCAAATCTGTAGCCAGCATAGCCTCCCAATATGAAAGTTGCATGTATCTACAAAACACCCTGCTGGGCAAGGCCGACTTTCCATACTGTGCGAGCCCAACTAAGGTACAGATTGATGTGTTGTGTAATGCAAGTAAGTGAATGAATGAATGAATGTTCCTTTAATACAGCCTCAGGCCAGCGATATAAAATAGCCTACAAGAACAATAATACTATAGTATATAATAAGACGAAGAATTATATAAACACAATGTGGATGGAAGGACGTTAAATCAGGCCTGAGAGAAAGTTCTGTAATGGTTAGGCAATTCCAAGGTGATGCGATGTTTAGTTGGCTGCATGCTCCAGTCTCCTGGACCTCCCATTGTTAAGGACTTGATTCAATTCATTTGCCATTCAGTGTCCAGTACTCACCATTTAAGAAACACCTTAGCTTGTAAAATTGATTCCCAACAATAGCTCATGGACAGCAAAATCTCTGGAGAACTTAAGTCAGCAGTTTACACAGCTGAGCCCTCTTCTGGGCTGAAGAAAATTGATCAAAAAATTACTAGAGGGGCAGGACCCTAGTGTAACATGAGAACTCGGTTATCTTCAGTTTGCCGACTTCATTGGTGGTTCTTGGGATAAAATGAGACTGTAGAATCGTGAGACCTATTCAGTATCCTTTGGAGTAAAAATGGGATGTGAGCTGGATGGATGGATAACTGGTTACCCTGAAGCAACTCCTGCCTTGAGAATCAGGACCCAGGTTATTCTAGTAACAAATGGTTTTTGGCTTTTCTCTTTCTAGCCTACTGATCAGTTCAATGGTCAAAATGCCAATTTCAATGGTGGCAACTTCAGTAGCTATGGACAAGCTGCTATGAATGGGGTGAGTTTTATTGTTTGCTCCTGCTGAGGCTTTCTAAGGTATTTGGCAATGATGTAGAAGCCAGGTGTTATCTCTCTGCTGTATTTCCAGGATGAATTATTTATGTGTTTACATAGGTTCACAAAATTCCTCCTGGTTATTATCCACCCAGAGCACGCCTTCACACACTCATTAATCCGTTGCTCTTTCCCCTACCCACACAGCACAACACACAGTCTTCATTGGGTCATTTTTCTTGTTTCTTAAACAGAATTGGAGCAAACTATGCATTACATAAGCAAGACTTTGACTTTTTGTATTTTTATATTAGCCTAGAATTGCCATCAGCCTCTTGTTGGGTTCATTTCTTGGCTAGCACAAAGTGCATCTTTTCCATTCTTATCCAACCTTGAAAAAAATGGAGGAAAATTTCTACCAACTGTGTTAAAGGAAGGGGAGATAATGTGTTGACAAGTGCCAGTCTCTCTTGCATCTTTTGCCAGTTATGTTTTGTCCCTTTTAATTCCTTTTCCCCTGCGTCATCTCAGAGGGGGTAGCTCTTATTCCCTGTTATGGGTCATATTTGCCCTTTTCGCTCAAGGAGAATGATGCTATACTTTAACTTCCAACAGCCTCCGCTCTGTGGCCAATGGTGGGTGTATTTTTTTCCAATTGTTTTTAATTAGGAAAAAGAAATGGATTTGGGGGAAAATTGAAATATATGCAGCATGGGAGATAGTTTTCACATGGTTAGAAACACACAGCCTGATACCAGATCTTGCAGTTACCAGAACAAGATACAGATGACTGTCTCTCTCATCCAAAAGAGAGTTGTTTCTAGCCCTTTCCATAAAGTAGGTGGGAGAAACAGGCAAGAAACTGAACATTTATCAGAGTATAAATAGAACTTGTATTTGATACATAGAGATCACAAAGTCTCCTTAGCTTTTCTACAGTAAATCAGAAAGTCTTGTCTCTTTATGTCCCTGTTTACCCTATTCCAGTTCAACTTGCAGAGGAGAAGCCTGACACATAATACTTCTTTAAGGCAGTCTATAAAGTTAGAGAGCCAGTTTGGTATAGTGGTTAAGGCACCAGGCTAGAAACCAGGAGACCGTGAGTTCTAGTTCTGCCTTGGGCATGAAGTCAGCTGGGTGACCTTGGGCCAGTCCCCCTCTCTCAGCCCTAGGAAGGAGGCGATGGCAAGCCACTTCTGAAAAACCTTGCCAAGAAAACTGCAGGGACTTGTCCAGGTAGTCTACAAGAATTGGACACAATTGAACGGATAAAAATAAATAAATAAAGGAAATGGTTGCTTCTGTGAAATGCTTGGCCCATTCCCAGGATTTTGAGGACTGGTGAAAAGTGAGAACAGGCCTAAACCAGCTTCTGGTTGAAAAATCCAGAAGAAGAAACCAGTCATGAGCAAAGGCGGATTGAGTTCTTCTCTTTCTTGTGAAAATAATGCCACTGTCCCCAAGAGGAAGAAATACCTTCTTGATCTTGCGTTGAGAATTACATTATTTGGCTTGTCTTGTGCAGGATTGTAAGGATGCAGTACTTCAAATAGTCTTCCTATAATTCTTCCTATTGCATAAATTACCGCCCATCTCCCTCCTCCTCTTTTGGGGGAGATGGGCAGTAATTAAATTTGAATAATAAATAAATAAATAAATACTTTCAGGGAATAATGGCTGGCTGGGGGAGGCTCACAGAAAAAGGGGAGGAAAGCCTCAGCACATGCCCGTGCCCATTTTCCCCACTCCTTTGTGTCTGTGAGGTTCACACATCTCAAGAACATTAGCTTGGAAAATACGGGTTCAGTAGGATGTAAATGTAGCCATCCTTTTCCTTGTCCAATATTTAGAAGGCTTTCGACTTGTATTCCACTGTGTAAAGTTTGGGATTGCTTTTAATAGAACGTGGGCTGAAGCTTCATATGATTTAATAAAGTCTGACTATTATGTTCTCTTTTCAGCCGGGAAGATCCATGCCTGGCTATCCAAGCTCTCCCTTACCTGGTAATCCCACACCTCCAATGACTCCTGGAAGTAATATCCCTCCCTACATGTCCCCAGGACAGGAAGTGAAGTCACCATTCCTTCCAGACATCAAACCCAATATCAATTCTTTGCATCCTTCTCCATCTCCCAATATCAGTTCTTTGCATCCTTCTCCATCTGGTAAGTCTTTGATGCCAAGAAAGTCCTTCCATTCTGGCTGATTCATAGCTTCTCCCAGCTAAGGAGTGGATGGGGCACCATTTAATAATGACAACTCACTGGCTTGCTTGCTTATTTATTTATTTACAATATTTGTAGACCATCCCAGTTGTGAGACTCTGGGCAGTACACAATAAGGTAGGAAAACCAACACAAGCAGATTAAAATACAGCAAAAGCATACATCCCAAAATGAAGAGCTACAATCCCCACCCCCCACCCCCATTGGGGTTCTAAACACAGTTGATCTGTTTGTCCTTAATTATCAACCCAGCTATTCAAGTAAAGGAATATTGTATCTATGTTCACCAACACATTTAAACTGGTTGCCAAATTAACCCATTTTCTGCATTTATGCAATACGTTGAACCTGAAACTAATTAGCCCATGCAAAAAACTAAGCCACAGAAAGATTAATCAAGGTTAAAATTAACCTAGTTTAGTTATGCACGTGCAGCCTATAGGATTTCTGACTGATCTGCTTACACATGTTGTGTGTACATAGCCAATGACTTGGAGGCACATATCATGCTAAGCTGGGTTGTGCTTGCTTTGTTTTGGGCTTAGCCTGCTGGCACAGTGGAAGCCCAGCCTGCTATGGATTATTCAGCAATCCATGACTCCATGTGAATCCAACCAGTAAGTCAACTTTGCATTAGCAAGGAACACTTTTCAAAAGCAATTGCATCTTGAAGTATTCCCCTGTATCATGTCGTGATTCACAAGGCCAGATGAGAAATGCCCTTGGAATCCCATCCATGTCCCTCCTTTGCACAATAAGATCTATAGAAAAGCATTCTTTTTAGCTGCTAGGTCCTTCATTAGAAGTCCCTTCTTCGAATGATTAACCATAGCCCGAGGCGAACCATAATTCTGACTCATTAAAATTAATTTGGTGGCTCCATTGCTCATAATATTTATGTTACTAAAACTTACCAGTTTTGATTTTCCACTGCTGTACTTAGTCTAAGTGAAGTAATTTTACTGGACTTTAACAAAACGTGAACTGTGACATCTGTCTGTTAAAACAAAAACTGCTGCACAAGCTTGTTGCCTTCAAGGTGTGAACTACATTTTTCATCATCCATGACCATGCTGGTGGAGATGATGGAGTGGTACTCCAAACACATTGGGAAGAAAAATCAGATCAGGAAAGATTAATCCGCTGGTTTAATAAGCATGATGCTCATTTCCATTGGAGTATTTTTCTACAGTTGGACCCTAATGAGAGTCTTAGAGAGTGTGCTTCTCTTTTGTTCAAGGTGCTGGCTGCATTCATTTCCAAAATGCCTTTGTTATGCCTTTGAGCTTCCATAAGAGTTGGCACAAAAAGAATTTCAATGCACCCAATAATACATTTGTTTTGATGCAATCAGAGGGCCCTGTTGTACATTTAAAATTCAAGTGGTGAAGCTTTTCTTGACTGTACCACTCCATTTCACAACTTGGAGAGGTGCGCAAATGTTCTCACACACCTACAAAGTCCTTCGTGGAAACTCACATTTTTTTCAGCAAGAAAAGTTCAACCTGGCCTTCTCCCTCATTACTTTTTAATGAGTAGGGCACCTTTCCACAAAGAGGGTTTGAAAAATGAGGCAGCCAGTTCATATTCATGTGCCTGTGCACCTCTAAGCACCCCTGCAGCTCAAAGTGGTTGGGTCCTGGACAGGCTTTGCCTCTGGATTCTACATCTCGACTGGGCTCTGGACCTTGATGTGAATTTGGGACCGCTTGCAGAGTGATGGAATTTTGGGGACCAGAGGGGTTCCGTGGCAGTTAAGGAATGGCAGTTTGGTGCTGGGAAAAAGTCTTCAGAGACTTCCTTAACTTGCAGCAGGAATAGGCTAAGAGAAAGAAGGGAGGGTTGCCAAAATTCCTTCCCGAAATGCTTGCAAAGTTCAACAGAGTCGGGGGGAGGAAAGGAAATGAGAGCCCTGGTGGAGTCAAGGCAGGAGCCGGTCCTGTTCTTTACACCACCTGCAGCACCCTCCCACCTTCCTGCCCCTTGCTGTGCCCCACAGCCCAGACAATTCCTTGCTGTGTCCCCTGTTGCTGGGTCAGCCTGGCCTCCTCCATGCCTGCATTGGCCCCTCTGCCCCGTTTCATCCCTGCACCTATGGCCCTGCACCTTCCAGTCATGATCAGTCCACTCTCTTGTCTTGCCCCACCAGGAAACCCTTGTGATGAGTTGCGTTTGACCTTCCCTGTCCGGGATGGCGTGGTGCTGGAGCCTTTCCGCCTCCAGCACAACTTGGCGGTCAGCAACCATGTCTTCCAGCTCAGGGACTCTGTTTACAAGACTCTGATGCTCAGGTGAGACCGTCTTCCTTCTGTGATTTTCCCAGGTTTGTGTCAGTAAGAAAATACACAACCCTTTCTCTTCTTTGGCCTGAAATTGGCTGCTGCAGCCCTGATAGTTAAAATCAGGCAGCTTTTGGAAGGTGGGTGAAAGCTGTAACCAGAACACTGCATAGGTCTTTTTTAGTGGTGAGCGAGGAGCAGGAATAACTTGGAACTTGCCCCATCATTATTTGTGAGTCCACATTGGAGCAATAGGAAAAGAGCAAAGTTCTAAACTGTGTTATTTCCATCCTAACCCCAACAGTCCTGAAGACCAGAGAGGGTTCTTTGAACAGCCCTACTCATGTACTCCGTCCATCGTTCTGTATAATAGCAAATTTCTCCCCTGTTGAATCTACAGCCTGGTCCGAATCTCCTTTCTGAAATAGCACAGGACAGCTCTGCGAATCATCCATTGCACCTTAACATGGAACATTTTAATTGGCTGTATTTGGACTTCTTTTGAAAAGCAACAATGGGTTTATTGCTTTGTTCTGACTCTCTGGGCTGCGTCTGGCAATCAGTTGGACTCAGTGAGACCTTCTTTCATTTATGAACACAGATAGGTGAAAATTCTGGGAAAAGATACAAGTGAGGTTATTCAAGGATTTGCTTTGTCAGTGAGAAGCAGTGGAGGAAAAGTACTAGAGAGTTAGAGGGAAAAGAGTAGCTATCAAGTCGTTGTTAACCGCTTCCACCTCAGTTATCATTTAAGGTAGGTGTTCGGATATTATCCTGCTAATTTTGTTACAGTAGTTACTTCAGATAACTAGTTGATGGGTCTGTCTGTCTGTGACTTTCCAAAGATGTCACTGAAGAAACTCTAGTCCCTCTCTCTTAAGCACTTGTAGGACAAAAGGTCACTCTTTTGCTCTACAAATAACCCATTTCATAAGCCTTAGCCGATGAAGAAGGAAGTTTCCTTAGCTGGGAAGAACCTATTTTTTTCTCCTCTCTCTCTAGGGAGAGCTTCCACATTCCCGGGGAGAATAGTCTAGAATAGGGATGAGGAACTGTGGCCCTCCAGGTATTGATCCACTGCAGTTCTCAGCACGCACCGCTTTTGGCGGTGTTCCCTGGAGCAGCTGGGAGTTGTGCTCCAGCAACAGATGAGGACCACAGGTTCATGGCCAAAAAACGGTGGGACAAGGGAACATACCAGAGTTTTGTACCGTTGCAAGGTTCTTATCCCCTTGGTTTCCCTGCTTTTTCCAAGGCGCTGTGTATGTTTTCTTTAAAAAGGCATTTTACGGTTCCTCCCTGCTTCTCAGGCCTGACTTAGAGCTGCAGTTTAAGTGCTACCATCATGAGGACCGACAAATGAACACCAACTGGCCAGCCTCAGTCCAGGTCAGCGTGAATGCCACTCCTTTGACTATCGAGCGGGGAGACAACAAGACTTCACACAAGCCCCTCTACCTAAAGCAGGTGTGCCAGCCTGGCAGGAACACCATCCAGATCACAGTCACGGCTTGCTGCTGTGTAAGTTTGGCTTCTGTTTGTTTGGGAGCGATCTCTGGTCCTTAGGGTGAGGGGATCAGCTTCTCTGTGCCTCTGTTCTACTGTGAAGGACATTGGTACTACAGTCTGCTTCATAGCAGATGTCCACCTAGTGCCCCACTGCCAGTTGTCCTAATTCCAAAAATTCCTGTACCAGCTTTTTCCAATTTGAGGTCTATTGGGTGGGTGGAGACTGCAACTCCCAGATTCTTTCAGGACACAGAATTCTACAGATTGCAGTCCCAGCACACTCAGAGGGCACCAGGTGGGGGAAGGTGGTCCTGCCTACCCTTGCCTGGGTGAATTCTGCCTCTAAACCCACACAGGTGCAGGAAGTCCAGGAAAAAAGGGACTTTTCCTCCATTTTAAGCCAACTAAGCTACATTTGTCACTCCTTGCAGCAGCAAATTCTTAAGTCAGTTGTGTGCTACATGTGGTACTGTTTCCCTCTGTGTATCTGGAATAGCTTGTCACTCTGTTTTCATTGATTGGTCCCTGGGTTCAAATACTGTGGGAGCAGAAGCGCCTTTTTCTCTCCACTTTGTCATGTAATACAGGTAAGTGTTTAGCCCTCCATGTGGTGACTTCTCTTCTTTCTTCATTTTAGTCCCACCTTTTTGTCCTGCAATTGGTGCACAGGCCTTCGGTACGGTCCGTTTTGCAAGGCTTGATTAAGAAGAGGCTGCTGCCGGCCGAGCACTGCATCACCAAAAGTGAGTATATGCTCTTCTGCATCCACCCCCACCTGTAAATTCTGGCTAAAGAGCCAGGACTGTCTTGCCTGGTCCTTCAGGGGAGAAAAAGCCATAAGCAGGATTCCTCTAGAGCTCCATTATGCTGGGGCCAGAGATGCATAGCAATGGAACAGCTGCTTCACAAGCGCATGGCCCAGGAGGAGAAGGGGGAAATGCAGAAGTTTCCATGACTTATGCTGCCTGTATGTCATTGGAGTTTGCCCTATGGGAATCCGACCACTCTGACTATGCCAGATTAGAAAAGGCTGGTCTGAAGACCAGAGAGAAGGATGTAGAGTCTGTGCTTCTGTTACTAGCTATCATCTGTGTGATGTGATAAAGTCTGTCCTCCCCAGCTAGGATGTTCTCCAGATGTTTTGACTTAATTCCACATTGGCCCTGCATGCCTCTGGAGGATGCCCAGATTGCAGAAGGCTGATCTGAGCCCTAGCCCAGAATTATGAAACAAGCAGCACCAAATCTCAGGATGTTGCATTGTCCTCTCCTTCCCTGGCCCAGCTGCATGGAAGAGTTGAGAAACATTCACTTACAGTTTTTATTAATTGCTATTCATTGTCCCATCTCAACCACTAACATTTATTAACTTTAATGTAAAGTAGTACAGCAAACCAACTCCAAGCCATATGGGTTTAAACTAACTGTAGTTAAGATTACCCACTGAGTTTAGTCTGAGACAGAAGTATCTTGCTTTCATGCTATGATGGAAGAGGGGGGGAGGAAGGTGACCATTCCTCATTGGGCCTGATTGTTAATGCTTGTTGAACTCTTGCTTAGCACACCTTGGGTGCTAAGGCCAGTTATGTGCCTTTCAAATATTTAACTCCTATCATCCTCAGACAGCTTGGCTGTTAATTGTGGGAGTTCAGATCCATTGCATCTGGAGGGCAGCAGGTTGAGAGAAGGTCCCATCCAAATGCACCTGTGGAAGCCACTTCGAGAACTTTGCTTAGTAAGGAGGGCCGCATTGTTGGAGTAACCAGAGAAGTGGAATTGATTATGGGGATCCCCTGATGCACAGAACATCTGCTGTAGGAGGCTCTTACTGTTGTGAGCTGGGGTTGGAATACATAGGGTTGGACTATGGGCAATTTGGTAGAGGCAGGAAAAGCCAGGATGATAAAGGACAAGAAAAGGCCTTCTGTGTCTTGATCTCAACACTCTTCCAAGTCTGCTGGCCATCAGTCCTCCCATCCCACTAACAGAGGAGCTCCCTGTCTGCATTGACACCATTTTCCCTCTCCATACTTAGTCAAACGAAACTTTAGCAGCGGCACAATCCCTGGGACTCCTGGTCCAAATGGGGAAGATGGTGTGGAGCAGACCGCCATTAAGGTGTCTCTGAAGTGCCCCATTACTTTTCGGAGAATCCAGCTTCCTGCAAGGGGTCATGACTGCAGGCACATACAGGTGAGTCTCTGCTCACTTCCCGTGTCTTCCCATCCTCTCACTAATGGAGGAGGTGGAAGCAGAGCTCTGCAACAAGGACGGTTAACTGCTGGTTGACCATTAACTTGGTATATGCTAGAAAAGGGAGGAAAGCTGTTAAAGGGGACAGAGGAAGAAATCCCAGTCGTGATCCCCTTTGGAAGGGAAAGCTTGTAAGGGATCCAGTAGAGGTATCTTTTCCCAAGATTGGACGGTTGCCCTTGTCTCCAGTCTTCGGAGTTGTTTTCTGATGTCTTTTGCCCAACTGATTTCTGGTTTTTGTTTCTCTGTGCAGTGCTTCGACTTGGAATCCTATTTGCAGCTAAACTGTGAAAGGGGGACGTGGAGATGTCCTGTTTGCAAGTGAGCATCCACATTTGAGGGGGCTGTGGCATTTGTCAAAGACACTTTGGTCATTAAATGCAAGAACAGACCATTGTTAGGAAAACAGTGTACCAGATAAAGCCTCTGAAGCATTTTCTGTAGCTTCTTGTTGTGACCAGCCAGGTAATCCTGGGCTGGGAAGCTCAGAAGCACGATCTGAAAGCAGTAGTTCTCCCTCCATTGTTCTTCAGTGGTACAGCTGGCACAGGGCCATGGGGGTGAAGTCAGGAGTTGCTCACCAAATCCCTAACCAAGCACTTAAAGGATGGCAGCACATAGACCCAGCATTAATTCCTGGGCTGGACTGCACCCTCCTGACAAGGGCCCAAGGGGCAGACTTCGCTTGGCAGAGCATCCTTGTCCTATTATCTATATACTACTAAAACTCTTGTGACTGTTTGATACTTTGTAACCCTCAACTGGGCAAAACGGTGCATCGTAGGGTAACAATTTTTGAACCAAGGTACCTCGAATGAGTTAACTTACAGAATGCATCCAAAATCCAGGACCCATGATTCCCATGGAACTGAAATTTTATGAAACATTTTATGATATAAAAAGTGTCATAAAACATAATACAAAATGTCATAAAACATTTCCTGTGGTCAACTCCTGATGTTTGACTATGCTGTACAGTTCAATATGAATGACATGGGCTATTTTCAAGGGAGATACATCTCTGAATATCTCCCTGCATTTTTAAGAACTCTTCCATTGTTGGAGGCATTGAGGAATCTTGTAAGGAAATATCACAGAAACAATGACCCAGCGGGTCACGGGTTGTCTAGTTATGTTTTTAAATTATGATCAGGTGTCTGGATGACTATGTACTCAGAGAGTTTGCTTTATTTTTACTTTTAAAATCTTCCACAGCCAAAAGGAACACCCCACCCCACCTCCGCTCCCAGTAAGACCATTAAGTTTAGAGTTTGAAATTTTCCAGCTGCACCACAGCAGAGCGTTGCGTATGGTGACTCTCCCACACTTGTTTCTTCTTCTTCCTCTCAGTAAAACAGCCTTGTTGGAAGGACTTGAAGTGGACCAGTACATGTTGGGGATCCTGATTTACATTCAAAAGTAAGTCTCTTGGATTTGCTGCTTTTTCACTCTTGTACAAAAGGCAACTGAGGATAAGCCAGCTGTGGCGATGCTATTTTATGGCCACCAAGGGGCAGACAAGGACTATAATCCACCCACCCCAGTTTAGAGAAACTTCCACTTCGATGTTTGAGATTAGATGAAATTTAGTATATTAGAAGAGAAATAGAAATAGTATCCCTGAAGGGTACTAAGTTGTTGTGGGGGTGGGGGGGTGGTCAGAAAGAGAGAGACCTGCAGATCTTAGGAAGAAGCACTTTGAGAAGAAGACCGAATAAAGTGCCAGTCTCAACCCAAAACAAAGGCAAACGGGGGTTCAGGTTCCTGCATGGGAAGCCATAGAGCAGCAATCCATCCCCACAGGGGTGCTGAAAGGTTATTATGGGTTACCGAAGGGGAAGGGGTCAACATGTACTTGCTTTTTGTGCCTTGAAGGAAATATCAGTAGTCATCAAAACAAAACTAAGGGAGATGGCATCATTAATATTCACTTTGAGCAGATCTGAATTAGAACCAAAACCCAAACTGTCCATTCTTCTCTGCATGGTAGCTGAACCACATCTGAACTGGCTGCACCTTGTTGTCTGTTAACTTCATATCTTATTTCAGGGGAGCAAGAGCCAAGTTCACTTCTCTCTGAGAGAAATGTGCTTGCAAAGCGATTGGGACAGTCAATGAGAAAAGAATAACAAACATTTAGAAGTATTTTTCCCTTCACTTGGCCTCCTTCCACATCTTTCCCTCCCCCTCTCCCCCTCCCAAAAAGCCACCCCAGGAAACTTTGGCAATTAATCATAATCAAATCATAATCACAAGCAATTTGAGAATTGCAGGAGACAGGGCTAGGCCACCTCCAACCCGATTGCACCTTGAATGTTGCATTGGATGGGTTCAAAAAGGGGCTGAATGGGGATGGCCACACTACAGTTAAAGCAGGCTGTTCGGGAAGGGGTTGTCCTCCCAGTGAAAGATTAGGATTGTAGCCTAGGAAAGGTCCTCCATATTGCATTGTGCCTGGACTGTGACATTGACAAGGAGCCAGTTGTACAATTATTTACCTGATAGATATCCTTTTCATTCAGGAGCTTGAGTGCTTAGCACATCAGCTGTGACCAGTACTGAACTGGTTCCATCACATCTGGACTACTGTAACACACTCGAGGGGAGGGGGCTAAGGTTGAAGGGAAACCAGATCATTCCTTTATAGCAAAATGCAGCACAATATTATTCCATGCTGCTGGCACTCTTGTTTTATTAGGTATTTCCTCTAGGGGCCCAATTCCTCATTTGAATTCCCATACCATAACCAGGCTTGTATTTCTTATAACAGTGTTGGTAGAAAAAAACACTTCTCCAAGGAAGTTCATGGAACACACTAGAGCTTGTTCCTGGGTGGAGTAACAGTAGTACTCCTATGAACTATTGTTGGCATAATAGTACAACAGTACTCAGCTTACTTGACAAGCATTCTTTCTCAATCAAGAATAATACAAGTGGTGCACTGCATTCTGTCTTGTATTATTCCAAATGAAAGAATGTCTCTTGGTGAGCAAATTGACTTCTCATGGATTGCCAAGAACATGGGTGACAATCCTTGTAGCCTCAGAAATGTCAGCTGGTAGCCTGTGGAACCCCCTCAACATCAAGCCCCCCAAATTTTCATGGGGCATTTTACCACTAGTTATCAGCAGCTAACCACCACCTTAGTGTCACTTAGGGATTTTCTTTTTTAGAACTCTTTTGGATTCTGTTGGTTTGTTTGTTTTCCCGTTCTATTTTGACTTTTCCTCCCTGTGGGCCAGGCAATGGCCTCATAGCCGAACAAGGCTGGCAATAATGAAAGATAAAGCCTGGCAAGTCCTGTAGGCAGTTCAAGGTCACCAGGACATGATCAAGAAATCCTGTATAGATGCCTAAAGTCCTAGGGTTGGAAGGGGCCGTGTAGGCCACTGAGTCCAACCCCCTGCTCAACACAGCATGCTTTATGACATGTGAATAACTGTGTGAATGCATAACTCCACCATGTGTGAACACCATTGTTGAGTGTCACGTGCAAACACCCCATTTACCCAGCTCTGAATACGAAGAGATCACCATTGACCCAACGTGCAGCTGGAAGCCTGTCCCGATCAAGCCCGACATCCACATCAAGGAAGAACAGGATGGGCCCGTGCTGAAGCGTTGCCGCACCATGAGCCCCACCCACATGGTGATGCCCAGCGTCATGGAGATGATCGCAGCCCTGGGACCGGGCCCCTCCCCATTTGGAGCTTTGCAACCCTCTTCTGCTGGCGGTGGCAGCAGTGACTACACCAGCCAAAGTGAGTACGCCTCTGAGCCATGGGGGGAAAAGGCCCAGTTCTTGATGGGTAGGGTCTTCTCCTCCAAGAGAGAGGTCCCTCTTTCAGACCTCTCTGGTGCATGGAGCATGATAACCATTGAGAGATAGGAGTGTTGCATTTGGGTCATCAGGAAACAAGATATGCATAGAAATGCTGCTTAAGGGTTGCAAGGGATTGATACGAAGATATTGATTATATGATGATGTTGATTATTTGCCAAGTCCCTGCCCTACCTACCTAGACTGTTATATCTGAAAAAGAGAAAAAATAGAACTAATATTCATTCTCATGACCTACTATATGTACCTCAAGAGCCTTTTCTGGCAGATAATTTCTTTTTCCCTACTAGTGTTGCTGCTGCTGTTGTTTCAGATTCAAGCTTTTCTGGAACTTTCCCAGATTCATTCCCTACTGTGAACCCTGGCACCCCGACATTAAATGAATTCAACCCTGGGCCTCCTCCGATCTCCTATCAGTCTGACATTCCGGGCAGCCTGCTGACCCCTGAAAAGCCAACTGTTCCTTCCATCCCTGGACAGGTCAGCAAGAACTTCCTACTGGAAAGGATTGGGAGGTGGCAGTTACCAGGGGGTGGGGGTCGACGGCTGCTGTTCCTCCTGGGATCTTCAATCAGTAGCTTAAGTCCCTCTTAGTCTTCTTGAACAATTACATACTGTAGATTCCTCTCCCATTCCTCCTCATGACGGATCAGTCCTAGCATTGGATTTTAATGGATTCCACAGGCAGTGAGCTTCCAGAACTTGCCCTGTGGATCTGTGAAAGATTTTGGTGGTTTCTTAAATCTGGAAAGTTTGACTGCAAATGATGCCTTTGGAGGCATTCTACTGACCCATTTTAAAACTGTTCATAAAAACCTCACGAGTGATACCACAATCAGTTGGTAAGCCTTCATTTCTAAAGCTTCTGGCTACGAAGCAGTGATTTTCATAAAACTCATATGACAGTCGTGCATTTAGCCACCAGCATGTGAAAGCAGGGGTGAGCTCCCGTTGCCCATCCCAGCTCCTGCACACCAAGCAGTTCGAAAACATGCAAATGTGAGTAGATTAATTGGTACCGCTTCGGCGGGAAGGTAACGGCGTTCCGTGAGTCATGCTGGCCACATGACCCGGAAGTGTCCTATGGACAACGCCGGCTCCAAGGCTTTGAAACGGAGATGAGCACCGCCCCCTAGAGTCGGACACGACTGGACTTTACGTCAAGGGAAACCTTTACCTTTACCTATGTGAAAGCAAGAACAGGACAGGATTCTTTGGGTGATTCTCTGTATTAGCCACCAGGAGGTATTATAGGGCCAGCTGAACAAATGATGCATTTTCACCCTGTAATCATACAGTTTTTCCCAAGCTTACCAGGAGAATCCCCAAGAGAACATCAACAGAGAGATCTCTAGGGAGTCAGCAAGGCATGGATTATCAGCCAGCTTGCTGTGCTGCGCGAGACCTTAAAAACAAAGAAAAAAGAAAACACAAGGCATTGCCCATTCCAATCTGTTTTTGCAGAAAGGAAGAGCATCTGATCTTAGCTCCGAGCTTCTTGTTGTGGAACATCCATCCTCAATCCATTCCTTGAAATGTGTGTGGGTTGTAACTCCCATCACCCCTACCAGCATGGCCATGAATGGGAGTTGTAGTCCAACACCTGGGGAATCCTAGCCTGGAGAAAACTGCTGTTGAACTTTTAAGAGCCCACATACACCTACAAGGTTTATTCCTCATAGCCTTGTGAAAATGGATTAAAATTAGATGTGTCAGGAGGAGATGAAGAATTGATGCTAAAGGTTTGGTGTTAAAGCAACTAGAAGAGATTAGTGGGGCATTTCCCCCTTCCTAAAAATGTTATTTTGGTGAAACTGACCTTGCTATGGCCTAAGAGAAGAGTTGTATAAGCATAAATACACAGGAAGACCCAGGCCAGGAGAGACTGTTGGCCCCTCTAATCCAAAATCTATGTGCCATCTTGGTAGGAAGTCATAAGTGTCTATTAGAAGGCTCAGTGATGTAATTTGGGCCATGATGTCATCACACAAATGAGAAAACTGCATAATTTGCATCAGTCACATAAGTGTCATTTGCACAGTGATGTGATATGTGTGACATTAATTACTTAACCCCTTGTCTTCCCCAGCAAATACCTATATAAGAAGTCAGCTGTTATGCACACAACACACCAACATACTTTTGCTCTTCAGTGACTATTATACATTAATACCTTACAAAAGTGTGCCCCTCCCAGCCATGAGCATATGGTGCATCTCTGAGTTTATTGACTCTCCTTTTAGCATGTAAAGCAACAAATGCTATAAAATCCTCCTCTGTGCCACCTTTGTCTGCTCTGAATCAACCGCCGAATAGTTTTGGTTGGCTGATCTCCAGCCTTACCATACATGATGGAGAGAAGAAAATGTCCCAGTCTTCCTTTTTTTCCACACTAAGGGTTTCCCTTCCCTTAGCTCCATTATCATAAGGTACCTGCCCTGCCCTGTGTAAGAGGGAAGTACCATCAATTTCAAAAGAAGAATCCAGCCAAAATTCAGCCAGCTGCCCAGTAGCCCTGGATTCACAGGAGCATAGGAAGGTGCCTTACAAAGAATCTGAAATGTCAGTCCACCTTCCCAGTTACTGCCTGCAATGACTGGCAGCAAATCTACGGGGTTTCAAGCTGGACGATTCCCCAGGCCTTTCTAGAGAGAATGAACATTTGCCTTCCAAGGGAGCCCTGTGCCAACAGCTACAACCTTTCTCTTCTGCCCACCTCCCAGTCAAGGAGGCATCAAAGAACTTCGAGATTTGTTGGGCTTAGGCTTTACCCCTGCAGGGTGTGCGAAGTGAGGTATCGGCTGGGTAATTCAACCTCAGCAGATGCTAAAGCTGAAAGCCAGTCCAGACTCGGACTTTTCAGAGGTGCTGGGTGTGGCCGGATCCCAGCACTGCTGAAAGCAAGCCTTGAGAAGTGGCACATCGCCCACTCTGATGCGTGATGTCAGTTCTTGCCAAGCAGCTAATTCCCAACACTGTCATGCAGAAATGCAGCAGAACCACATTTTGCATCGCACGAATTGTCCTTCTTGGCCACTTCTGCTACTTGTGTCACCAACAGATTTCCTTTGAGTGGGATTCCAGGGTGAAGAAATGAATAATGAAGCAAACCAATAAACCAAAAACAAAATCACCAAAAGATTCAAATGATTCAATGTATAAAAGAAGCCTTGCGTTAAAAGTCTGTTAAAATAGGCCCTTAAGAAGAGCAGGTTTGTGCTACCGGCAATCCTCAGCCTACACCATGCAATTTTGAGTGGAATTTAATTTCAGGCAGCCCACTGAGCGAGAAGGGAAAGAAGGGGACTGTTTACTTCATCAGCATGGGGTCCCTGTCAGATTATCTCTGGGGGAAGGTGCTTTCTGCCAGAAAATCACGCCTCTGCCAGAGAGCTTAGAATCATTTGGAATT
This sequence comes from Candoia aspera, assembly GCF_035149785.1. Taxonomy (NCBI): domain Eukaryota; kingdom Metazoa; phylum Chordata; class Lepidosauria; order Squamata; family Candoiidae; genus Candoia; species Candoia aspera. The sequence continues at coordinate 12,694,695 of NC_086161.1, read as the reverse complement.
AAACAGTTCCTCTTTCAGGTGACAAAAATACTGAAGCTGTTTGATGCTGAAAGAAGTGCTAGGTAAACATTTCCTGGACCAAAGTGTGTGTGTGTGAGAGAGAGACAGACAGAGAGAGAGAGAGTGAGTGCACCTTTTTAATATAATGGATGAAAGCATCTCCCAGTCAGAACAAGGTGCTGCAACAGAACCAAAAATAAATCTCTGCAGTGCAGGAATCGAATCCCCGATGCACAGCATCCCAAAGTCAGGAAGACGAAGCCTAGATCACTTGCACCACCACCCTGGTGGCTGACTCAAGGCACGTCTGCGGCTGGATTCGTGGTTTGCTCTGAGAACGTGGATTTGGGTTGGTGGGGTGAGGGGACCAAACCTGTTGCCGTTGATCGTTTATTTAATTTATCCACTGCCCAATCTCGTTCAATGACGACTCTGGGCGGCTTATAATAATAAATAAAAGAATAAAAATTCATTATACAGTAGAGTAGAAATAAGTAGAAAATATAAAATGTAAAATATAACAAACAAAATATAAAATCCAAGATGGCCATGAGAAAGTTTAGCCCAGCACACAGACCCAGCCCATCCAGCGAAAAGTACGGCTTAGCGCCATGTGGGAACACGCTCCCCTTGGCCAGTGCACAGGGTGGGAAGGTGGCACGTTTGGGGACGAAGGTGTCTTCACCAGACAAAAGGACGTGGGATTGTGAAGTTCTCCCATGTTTGCAGCTCTGCCCGCCCCCCTGAACTGTTGTTTCTCAGTGGTTTCGTTTTCTTCTTTTGTGATTGCAGATGCCTCCATCAAGCAGGATGGACCCTTCCTCACACAATCCCGTGCAGCAGGGCCTAAACAACCCCAGCCTCAGCAACCAGCCAGGGCAGCAGCCACCACCACAGCAGCCGGCGCCACCACAGCCACAGCTCCATCACCGGAATCCACCCCCACCCCCACCATCGCGCCAGCCGGTGGGACAGTCGGGCACCGGAGGCCAAGCGCACGGAGGGGAACTCCCTTTCAACCCTGGTCCTGGGATGGGAGCACCACCTGGGCCAGTGGAAGGGCCTGAGCCTTCCCTTGATGTAAGTCGCGTGGTGCTGCTCTTCCCAGGCTCGCCTTCCCACCCCAATTTTGGGGTATGCCGGAAGCCCCAATCTGCCTTTCTCCCCGGCTTTGCCTAAGTGTAGGAACCAAGCCGGGTTGGCACCCCAAGGCAGCTGAACCTCAGAAGGTCTCCGAGTGGCCCGCGAGGTGGAGGGAAGGGGCCAAGGCCAGTGTCCATTGGATGGGGACTGTGCAAATCACAGGGGCTGGTGGGGAAGGTTAGGACTCAAAATGGGTACTGTAGAGGCTTCCACAAAAATCAGCCTGCTTGGGGGAGCAGAGTAAGGAATGAAATGAGCATCTTAGGTCTGTACAAGATCTGTTTTGCACCTAAAATCACACCCCAGTACAAAATAAAACTCTGTAAAATTCAGTTCTGCCCATTTTAAGAGGCACCTTGGGAAGCAGAAAAGGGCTGGGGGCTTGTTTGCCCACCCCAACTTTGTGCACGCTGCTTAATTTCCAGGTTCTTGGGTGTTTGCGCCATCAACCTCCTTCCCCTCCTTGTTCTGTCTCCGTTTTCCTCCAAAGAGCACCTCCTAGATATCCTTTCTTGCCTGAGACCTGCTCTCTTATAACAGTCATTCTTGCCACCACGTTGGGCCCAAACTGCCATATCCCAGAGCCAGAATGCTAGAACTACCTTGGCTGCCTCTTCACCGCCAGGCTGCATCAGTGGCAGCTTCCTCAAATTGCTGCCACAGCAGTTCCTTCATCGCTTCAGAGGCAGAATGAAGCTGTGATGGGGGAGAGAGCCCCTGCAGGCACCAGAGGAGAAAGGCTGGATCAATCCCACCAGCCAGCGTCTGGAGCCTGTCAGCCAAGAAAAGGGCTGGTTCCTCTCTGCCCTGTGTGTCTCCTGGAAAACTGTGGCTCTTAAATCAGGCCCCCAGGAAGGTTTGTCCAGGGCCTGAATCTTCCACCCAGCCTTCTTGCCCTTCACATACTCAGCTCTGCTTGTAGTCATACCCTACTGCCCAAATCTGCTTTGACTGAGCTTCACCAATTAACCTTTATTTCCTCCCTCTGTTCCTTCTCTGGTCAGCCCTAGTTAGACATTTGACCAGAGTACTAAAAGCATCCTCATTGGCCTTTCCAGATCCCTCTCTCTGTCCATGGTCTTGCCTGAAGGTTTAGGGGCTGGCCATTAGACAATTTGTGGAATCCAGAAGTTAGGACACTCAACCCATGTGAAGACCAGACAGCTGACTCTGTCAGTTCTCTGATGGAAAGAGGTAGCCTCATTTTGCTCGCTTCTCCAGACAGTTGCTGTGGAGCTGGCTTGTTCCTCCCATTATTTGGGGTTGTGAACCTAGAGCTTGGGGGTCAAAGGCAGTACTGTGCCTACCAGAACAAACCATTGCCTTCCAGAAGTTCTGCCAAATTGTTTTGGACCAGCTACAATGCCCAGAATCTTGGATTGTTCAAGGTTTTGGCCAAAGGAAATCTAGAGAACTCCTACTGTGATTTTTTAGCCTTGTGTGACGCAGAGTGGTAGGCGGCAGTATTGCAACCGAAGCTCTCCCCACAACCTGAGTTCAATCCTAGCAGAATCTGGATTCTCCCTCGGGTAGCTGGCTCAGGTCAACTTCCATCCTTCCGAGGTCGGGGAAACAAGTACCCAGCTTGCTGGGGAAGACAATGGCAAACCACCCTGCTCTATAGTCTGCCAAGAAAACGTTGCGAAATCAGCATCCCCCCAAAGGGTCAGACATGACTCAGTGCTTGCACAGGGGACACCATGATTTTATGGGATAGTTAGGGCAAGGCTGGTGTGTAGTTCTCTCTTTCTTCCCTCTCCTCGATCCACCAGTCCATCCCCTGATCTACCCAGTGTCTTCTCTTCCTTCCCTCCCCATGGCTTTCACTAATAGTGAAATTAGTGAAAGAGTCTATTAGTGTCTATTAGACACTAATAGAGTCCCCCTTTTGGGGGAGATGGGGGGTAGCAAAATTTGAATAATAAATAGATAAATAAATAATAGACTGGCCTGGGCACCTATTTCTTACTGTGGTGGTCTCAACTGTAAGGAATAGGCTCCCAGCCTCGCAAAACCCATTGGTCTGTGCATCCCCGCCCCCCATCTGCCCAATGCACTCCCTTCCCTTTCTCCCCCTCCATTCAGCCACTGCTATCAATGTCCTTGGCTTTTTCCCACTCTTAGCCCCCTACCACTAGCACTTCTGCCTTGAGCAATCAGGCTTGGGTTTATATCTAGAACAGGCACCTCATTTTATTCTGGATATGGAGAAAGCCAACCCATTCATTTTGATTCAGACACTTACCTTAAACCACCTGCTCTATGAAGAGAATGGTTCATGCACGTAACACTGTGCCTGTTCCTAACGACTTCCTTGCTCTGGGGATATTGGACTTGATGGCCTACAAGGCCCCTTTCAACTCTGTGGTTCTACGCTTTTCAGCTCAGATGGAATGCAGTACAAGGAAGAATAACCCCATCTCCCATACCCCGAATCATTTTCTCTTCTCTCCCCCATAAAATTCCCTGGATGTGTATGTTGGGCAGTGAGGGTTGTCTCCTTAGGCTCAGCCGCCACATTCATTCTAGTTCGACAGCAGTGGGATCTCAGAGACTTTGTTTGCTTTTGGAAGCCTTGTTCCTTCTTGTGCTGGTATTCTGTGAGCCACCAGGAAAACTGTACGGCTAGATGCGTTCTGTTCTGGAAGGTAGGACAGCGGTATTCTGCTTAGGAGGTGCCCCTGGGAGTGCCGAGAACTTTCCCTACAGCTTTGGGGCAACACTGAAATGGTTATGGCTTGGCCTGTTTAATAATTTATGTCTTCTTTTCAGCCATGGGCTTTTAATATAATTGCATACAATTTAAAATACAGGTCAAATAATAAAATCAGGCATATAAGAATCGAAAAGACGACAATTCACAGGACATTTGCAGCAATGTCGCCAGATGAGAAACACTACGGCATTCTAATCCTGCTAACTTGTCCAACAGAAGGCAGTCGTCTTCACCTTTTGCCAGAAAACAGAAGCAAGAACTAGGTGTGTCCTTTGAAGAGGGCATTCCAGCACAGAGAGACCCATCCTGCAGGCTTGCTAGTTTAATGTGTTTTGCTTTGTCACTCTCAGTGGCAGACAGATCTGTATCAGACAGTCAAGGCAGAAAAATGGCTTTGATTTAAACATTGATTATGTTGGGGTTGAAGGCTCAGCCCTAGAATTCATATAAAAATGTCTCCATTAGAAAAGGTGAACCACAAGGGCAAGAAGTCTCAGCCTGGCTGTTAGAATGTGATGCCCTCAGAATTCTACTCTGTGGGTAGTCACCATCTTCCTCCAGGCCTCTCACCTAAGACTTCAATGTCCTTTTTCTCCGTATCATTCTCTGATTGAATGTTTTTTTGATCCTGCAGCCTAGTCACGTTTGTGATGTTCTTTCATTTGCCATCTCCGAGCTGGCAGATAACTTTGATTCTTTCTGTCTTGTCCTCAGCTTCTTCCTGAGCTGACGAACCCAGATGAGCTGCTGTCCTACTTGGGGCCCCCTGACCTTCCCAATAATAGCAACGATGATCTGCTCTCATTGTTTGAGAACAATTGAAGCCACCCCATATGGAACACAGGCGTCATGCTCCACCCACCATGTACGCAATCTCTCTCTCTGTCACACACACACACACACTTTCACTCACAATCCATCCCATAGCTTCCGAGGCTCTCATCAAGAGAGAGACCTTGCCTTGCATCCCAGTGGTGGCCATGAAGTCCTGCTAATGAATCAGCCTGAGGGACTTTGGCCAGGCAGCCATCTCCTTTTGCTAGGATTGCTTCTTGTCTAAAAAAGGGCTCCCATGGACACTAGGAATGCTTGCTTTACTTGTTTTGGGAAATCCTTCCAGGCCAGGAGAGATGGTGCTGCTGCTGATTGGGACTGTTCTTGAAAAATGGGTTTTTATCATGTTGCTTAGGCCAGATCAGCTACAGGGCACTGTCTTATTTCTAATAATATTCCAAGATATCTCCTACAAACCTGCAGTCAGGAAAGGGAGAAATGCATCTGGATAGCCTTCTGAAATTTTAGTAGAACTGACAACTCCCTTCATGTGCATCATTCTTGATATCTTGGGAGGAGTAAGTCAGTCTGGTCATCTGAAGCTATGGAATGAAATTAACACCTCACACTTTATCCACTTTCCTCATGGATTTTAAAGAACAAACTCCAAGGAACATCAAAGCTCTGCTACATCTGGAAAAAGTAGATGAAGCTTGTCTGCTCTTACATCTCCCTGGATCTGGAGCCCTCCTCCCCATGAGCTAGTTCTACCTGTCGATTCTCCTCAGCCTTGATATGGACAGAGCAGCAGTTCATCCTAGCAGCTTCCAGCATCATGGATGTGGTGAGAGCAACCCAAAATCCAGATCAGCCCACCCACACACTCTTTTCAAAAGGAAGTTGTTCCCTACAGAAGGACCCTGGAAGAGTTCAAGCTAGGAAATGATCCCCTTTCTTCCCCATTGACTGCAAAGTGGAGAAATGCATCTCTGACTGAAAGAACTGACAGTTCCTCAGACACAGCCTGACAGATTGTCTCCATCGGTTGATGGATCCATCTACAAGCACAACAATGTACATAATGTAGAAACACTAAAGGAAACAAAAAGTGGGGGTGGGAGGAAACAAGGGTGGGAGGGATGGGAAAGAAATGTTTTAAAAACTCATCACTCTTGTTGTATAGTCTCACGGGGCTCCCCAGGCTTGGGGCAAAAGTCCTCTGTATAAATGTGCATAAGCTTCCTAGATTGTAATATAGACCATTCCACATGGGACAGAGTACACCATCCAGAGATGTGATGCTTTTAGCCATAGCTGGGGCCTGCCCCTTGCATTTAACATGATGGCATCCCACCAAAGGAGGATCTGGATGCTGAGATTTTACTCATTTTAATCCCGAGCCCCAGAAATTAAGTGGCAACGAGACAAATCCAAAAAGTAAGTTTAAAAATGTGTGTGTGTTGGCCTTCCATTCCCCTCCATCCTGCCCAGGAACCTACTTTGGTTAAGATTGCATTTGGGATGGTGGTGAAGAGGTCCCAAATGTGGTCTGTCTGTGAAGAATCAAGCCATTGTTTGTGGCCAGGTTTCCTGAGCCAGGGAGTCCCTGTGTCCAAGTGCTGACAGCTCTGTTGACTTTCGTGTATCTTGTTTCATTATTGCTATATATTAAAGGATTCTTTTTGGTGGGGCTCACCAAATAGCTTGTGGGCCATTGACTTTGAAGTTTTAATGCCTGCGACATCAAGGGTAAATGTGGAGAATATGGCAAATCACGCTGTATTTTCTCCTCTTCTGAAGAATGTAGAAACTAATTTCTTGAAGAGTCCAGTTGATGACCAACCCAAGGCCAAAAAATACTTAAATTGGCAGGAATTTCATAGAAATGAAGAAGTGACTGGGAGCACAATTTTAATTAGGGCATAACTGTAATAATTTCCCTGGTTGGAGATAATCATTGAGGGCAACTGAATACAAGTACTGCAGAGCTAACAACTTTGGAGTGGGAGAAACTTATTTTGGAGCTGTGCTAGAAGGATAAAAAGATGGGCTGAAAGGGTGCAGAGAAGGAAAATCTAGAAACAGCTATTAAAAAATACCTCTCAAACCGAGGGATGTTTCTCCCCTTTGAGAGAACCTGGTATCTTCTGGATCTTCCAGTAAAAACATCATCCAATCTCTTTTGGGTCTTTGTGCTGGAATTCAGTAAACTTTGGCCCATTTGCATTCAAATCTGGGTGTTTGAAGGAATGGAAACGCTTGGCTACACACTCCCATTCCCATCATTAGAATCATCCCAAACCCGCCAAAGGAGCCACCCAAAATCAGCTATTTTCCCACCGAATTGGAGGTGCAAATGTGGCATGCTGCAGTAGAACCAGATACGGTGCTGGGAATTTCATGCATACGCAAGTTAAGCACCTCTGTCCTGAGAGGAGCTGCAGGGCTTTGTCCATTTCAAGGAAGTAAACTACTGCAATATTAGTTGTCCTGGTAGGCCAAGGAGAGCGGAAAGTTAGAATTCTTCTGAGAGAGAAGGGGATGGCTCACAGCGCTGTCCCCTTTGTACTAAAGAAAGTCCCTAGATCAGTGATACAGCCCAGGTTTTGTCTACTGAAGATCCCAGAAGTTTCCAAAGTCTGCTGCAATTATAGAGATTTTTGCAGCAGCTGCAGGTGTGTTAATCAGCATAGATGGCACTGGGCTAGCTACTATAATGGCGGTGCCCAGTGAGCTGGATCTTGATGTATGCTCGCATAGAGACTATTAAAATTACTGGGATTTTAGTCATGTCTAGCTAAAGTCCCATCAATTTCAGATATGACTGAATCTGGATCCAGCTTTCTGTGGGTATGCATATTTCTGTGTGTGTTCTTGTCCATTTCAAGCCTAAGACCGCTGCCTCGCAGGTTCCCTTTAAAGTACTCCAAATAAGCCAGCACTGTGAGAAGAGCTTTTAGCAAGGCAAGTCTTGTTCCAAGACAGAGCCCAGGAGTTCAGCTGTCAGATGTTTTGAAATTGCCCTGGTGCCAATGTGCAAGAGTCTGAAGGTGCCCTGCATAATGGCAGAAGGGTCAGTGATAGAGCACTGTATCAAGGTTCAATCCCCCCATCTCCAGTTCAGCGGATTATGTTGCAAAATATATTTGTCTGGCATTCCGGGATGTCTCTGCCACTTTTTATAGGCAGTAGTTGGGGTAGATGGAATTACAACTGTTCTGATAGACTGCAGGTTCCTGTAACCCAGGAAAAAGAGACCAGGGTTAAATATATTCAAGTCTATTTCTAAGTAAAGGGGAGGCACAGAAAGCAGGCAATAGACAACCTGAATTCCAAAATCTGGATGAGTGCCAGATTGTCTCCAGGAAATGGAGGAAAGTTCAAAAATCCAAAGTTTGGCAGGGGAATGCAGGATGAAATTTTTGCTGGAGTGTTAAGCAGCCAGGGAAGTTTGAAAGGTGCTTGTTTGTGCCCAGATGGTTCTTGCGAGGGGACAAAACTGAGCTAAAGGCAGTCTTTGCCTATAAAAGTGCAAAGCTCAAGGAAGGCTTTTAGAACAAAGTGGAGAAACCATTAAGGACTAAAGAGATCTTGATTGCTTAGAATTAAATCTCTGTCTTCCAAAGGGAGGCGTGTGACAGACAGAACAGGAATGAGCATGTAGGAAGCACAGTAGAATGCCTAACTGTCACTAAGCACATCATTTTTCCAGATTATTGTGTCTGTTAGGATATTAATGATGTCGGGGTCCTGTGTGCTGAACTTCCCAGGGAAAGGAAGACAGCCAAGATGCCAATTTTTTTTTTAAATAGCAAGCCTTGGAAATAAGTTGGTATCTAAATTGAGCCTGCCTCTTGCGGTATTTAGAAAATTAATGCTGAGGATGATATGTGCAACTAGGCAGCAAGGAGGAGGATATGAGAATTCCCCCACCAAGTTGGAAGCTGATTTCCAGCTTGTTTGATCAGCAGTAACTGGAGAATTATTGGCATTAGGCAGCCTTGCAAATTTTGAACCTTCTGCCCCCTCGAGCCCCTTGAGCAGTCCCTTATCACCAACACATACCCAGAGAAATTTCCCATTCAGCACTTTTCCTTCCTTCATGTTCAGGCCATGAACAAAAGCAGCAGGAGATCATTTTGACTGATAACTCATAGCTCATGGTTTCAATATTCAGGTAAGATCATTGTTAGGAATCTCATGTGTTCAATTATGTAGGCCTACCAGATTTCCACCAATTAATAATGTACTAGATTATAATACATTATTCAGACTAAGACTCACTCTTTTTATCTTCTTTCTGCATTGCCTTGTATTTGTATTGCTGACCAGCACTGCCACTCCAGGGGACCTCCCAATGACCATCTTACGGGTTTCCCATTAAGGCATCATTGCTTATCAGCACATCAGCAAGTCTGAGCCCAAAGCAATTATGTTGGTGATAAATGTGCTGTGTCCTCCAAAAAGTGTAAAATCATCCCAAGGCAAGATGCTGCCAAAGGTCCCTGTCTTGGGTTTCTTGGGCCAATTTTATCCTAAGAGCCATGCACATATTCTTTTGCAGCTCTGAATTGCTATAAAAATATCTGCATAAAGGACATGTTGCTGCATACTGTCATCCTTTTCTCACCTGGTTATAATAAATAGATGGAACTCAATGAAAGGTTATTTCAGGTGAAGAACACAACTCTACCACTGATGTAGAAGCAGGCCATAATGAAGTTCTGAAAAAAGTGAAACTGAAAAGAACAGGTGAATCCATTTTTATCTACAGTACTATCAATCCATTTTCACTTCTTGATTCTAATTCTAGTTCATTTTTACTCTGGAAAGAGATGACTGGGGTCATGTATTACTTGCATGTATACAGACAGAGGCATGCCCCTCAGGGCATGTGAACAAATCCCATGCTGAATTACTTCATATTCTCAGCATCCAGAGGCTTCTGACAAAGAATACTTAGGTTAGTGAATGGTAGAAAATCTCCCCCCTCATGCTATTCACTTCAATGCTCTCTCAGCCCACCTCACCACACAGGGTTGTTGTGGGGAAAATAGGAGGAGGAAGGGGTATTAGGTATGGTCACCACCTTGAGTTATTTATAAAAATAATAAAGGTGGGATAGAAAAGAAATACATTTTACTGGCAGAAAGAAAAACATGAAACAGCCCCTCCCCCATCCCCACAAATGTATGCTGGATATGCTGGGCAACAACTCTCATAATCTCCATGTATGGCCAATGGGAATTATAATCCAGCACATCTGAACATCACCAAGCACAGCAATTAAATTCCTGGAGAGGACAATGCAAAAGACCAAGCAGCAGACCACGGTGCATGCTTGTCAATGCTGCAACTTTCTTCTGAAGTCCTTGATGGCTTAGCTTGCTATTTAATACAAAATTATTAATGTAGAAGAAATTGGCATTCATGCTACCTTATTGGGCAGTGGGCCAGAGGAATAAAATTAGGTTCTATTTCTTCAACCCAGGCGTGCTGTCCCACAAACCCATATTTTGCCTCCTGTTTCCCTATTCTAACTTGCCATCCTGGTAGCTGCCACCTGACATGGCACATGTGTTCCACTGAGCCTCCTGTTTCCCTATTCTAACTTGCCATCCTGGTAGCTGCCACCTGACATGGCACATGTGTTCCACTGAGCAAGCTCATCTGAGCAACACCATCCTGCAAGTCCTGACCTTCCTAGTCCTGAGGGGCTGCAGATTCAAGTTAAAACAGGTCTGGTCTAAAAAGATTTGGTTTTCCTTCACCTTTAAGTTTCATTGTTCAGTTAGGACAGACACTGTAGGGGTGCCTTTGGTGAGTACAGGTTACTTTCAAATATCAGTTGCCCAAACGATGGCTGAGTTCACACATTCCACTCAATCCATTGTTTATGTAAGGCACAGTTTATTGTATAAGGAGTAGTTGACTGGATTCGCACATCACACTAAGTCCTAAAACATGATTTAGAAACTGCAATGGTGGTTTTCACACCAAATCACATTAAAGCTTCGCACAGTGTGGAAACTGGAGTAGACATTTGAAGACTCAGTTTAGGTTGCGGATGTTTTTGTGGATAGTCATTCTGTGTTCTTCAGCATCAACGCACCGCAACAGATGGAAGTAGGCCCAGATCCAGTCCAAAAGCTTTAAGGAATCCATTTTAACCGCAGAAGGCTGAAAGCTCCTAAAGTTTTCACATAGCCCCATTTGAAAAGTACTCACTAGAGATCTTGTTGAAGCAGTTCCCGTGTCTGTGACTAAGAAACATAAAATCTTGGCAGCTGCTGGGTGGATTAAATCAGGAGCTTGTCCTTCGCGTAGCAGGGCTGCTCAGTGTGCCTGACTGCTGCGCCAGCACTCCCCCAGGGAACAGATGGCCCCTGCTCAGCTTCCAGCAACAGGTACTGTATGGGACAGGGACTTCTGCTCTGGAAATGGAAGGGGGAGAAATGAGGGAACAGGTCGGGGCCATATACCCTCATGGCTAATCCCCAAGGATTATTCTAGAATCCCTCTGAGAAATCCACTGTGCCGGAAGAACAGGCAGCTTCAGTTTTGGCCATGAGCATAACAAGCCCCCCGGCGCTGCATTCGCTTGGCTTTGTGTGTTGGTGCGATCGCAGCCGTGCAACATCCTTGCAGCTCTTTGGAGCATCTCTACAGGCAGTCAAGGAGATGTGCCAGACTGCACTTCCGATCAGTCAGAACTGCAATCCTACCGGGGAATGGTGGGAATCGTAGGCGGAAGGAAATTTCCACAATGGGGGATTTCATTTGCTCAACTTTGTTGTTGGCTTCCAAAAGAAAAAATAAAAGATTTTTCACTGGGGAGGGCAGGGGAAGCAGTATTTTTCCTTTTTCCGGGTTTAATTTTTTGATTGGCTTAACTTTCCTGGTTTATTTTCTCAGCCTTGACACCTGGCTTCCAGTTGCTCTTAAGCTCAGTCCTGATTTTTTTTTTTTAAAGCAACCATTAACTTAATATCTCAGGTTTTGTGAAAGCTGTAGTCCAACATATTTGGAGGGCACCAGAGTGGAGAGGGCTGGTTAAATGTGTATATTTTTGTTTCAGGAAAGGAGGCTCCAAACCTGTTTACCTATCCACTGATATTATGAAATCTTTTCAAGCCAATCCCAGGTTTAATGTGTATTAATTGCATGTCCGCTTCATATTGTGGGGTTAGGGTCCTATTGAGCTACTTAAATCTACTGAAGTAAAGATGAACCTTCTCGTTTTCCCCGCTCAAGCCAAATCTATGGAGGTAGCATTGGAGGGGGGGGGGGCTAGCAGCAGAATGGATAGCCATCCTTCAAGCAGTGGGATAAGAGTTTTGAAACTTAGATTTAAAAGACTGCAAAGGCGTTGTGGTGGTGCGAGTTGTTTGCATTACATACAACTCCCTGCATTTAGAAAATTAGCACAACTTCAAGTCCAGTCTAGCCACCCTTTTTCCCTGCTAGGTTTCTTCTGGTGTGGAACTACGATCTTTTTCTGAGAAAAAATTACCCTCTCTCTACAGTGTAATTCTGTTGCAAGTGTAGACCAGATCAGCTCTTCTAGATGGTAGGGTTTTCTGTGGACGTGAGTTTTCTTAGATGAATAATTGATTCATTTATTTGCTGACAGCAGTGATGCTGCATCTGTGACTGCATGCCTAAGGAGAAGGGCTGGGACTTTAGTCAGAAGTGATACCCTTTTCTCAGAATTGACTTGCCAATATCTTTTTTCAAAAAGAATCTAATCTGGGCCAGCAGTACCACTAGGCAGAGCAAAGCAAGCCTTGCTCTCAAATGTCATCTACAGTTTGCAGAATGTAAAGATGCAACAACAAAAAGTTGTGGGAGCTGTGTTCAGATATGAAAACTGAATACACGCACACACACAAAGAACTGGTATCTCAACCATCTAGTTTTCCTTTTCCATTCCCTTCTTTTCTCCTTTTCTGCATGTCTTTTTACATTACAAGTCTAACAACAAGAACAGCTTCTTTTTAGCAATCTGAAGACCGTTCCTGGAAGCTTTTTCAGCTGAAGAAGAAATGATTTTATATAAAATAATCTGGATTGTGCCTTCCAGAGTTAAGTACAGTACAAACTTACTGCCTTTTGTCACGTCAGCTGATGAGAGGATTCACTGCATCACAGCTAGTTATGATTTTGTTCTCCATGCTTCGGTACTTACTGTAACTGAGAGAGGGTCCTGTTGGGCAAATGTTGATCCTATTCCCTGGCAAATAATTCTTTTAACTATGCAGAGAACTGAATGTGAGGGCCTTGGGCCTACAGCATGTGTATATACTAATGAAATATAGCTTTGCAGGTTGCAAGTATGATACATGCATTGTTAGGAGAGCAGCAGCAATAAAAAGCTACACAAGAGGTCTGTACATGCCAGGCTTTTAGTAAGCATGGGCAAATTGATGGAGCTTCAAAATGCCCTTTATTTTTTTCTCAGACTCTAGGTCCCCCTTCTCACATTTTTTAAAAGACAAAAGAGAATTTAAACTGGATACCAAATCCCTCATGCAGATTCTAATCATCTTCTGCTTGTAACCATGTGAAACGCTTATTGAAACTTGGGTTATCAAAGGAAAGCTGTAAGATATACACAGGAAGCACTACCTGCCAGTTAGCTTCTACCGTGCATCCCAAGGGTCCTTGTGCTGCTGACAAAGCATTTCTCACACATCTTGCCACTTTAGCTAATTAAATACAGGCCAACCAATGAATGCCCCTGTTCTGTAGCCATGGATCTGCACATGGAGAAGATTAATGCTGATGCTGTTAGTACAGAGATCGAAAATGCTTTGTGGGCAGACAGAGGCTTCCCTAGCCATAATTATTATGCTTCCTTCAAATCTTTAGGGGAACACAAAGCCAAATAGCACTGTGTTGGCTGGCTTCATCCTTAATATGTCAAGCCAAGACCAACAGAGCAGAGCATGGCTTAGTATGATGACCAAACCTATGCACCCTACTGCACTCAATGCTCTCACCATGTAGTGTTCTGCTGAGTAAGGGCAAAAGGTGGCTTCTCCTGAAAGAAGCCTCATTTACTCTATGATCATAATCTTGTCCTCCTGTGGCCCTTTCTTCTGCCAAGTGCTCTCATATTCATGTGTATCATGTGTACCACTTATCTTGACAGATGTGATGTTACAAAGTAGGGAGGAGGAGGATTTAAAACACCGCTGGCATCTTTCCTCCAGCTTTCCTCAATAAAAGATACAATAGACTACCATCATCCAGGCTGGACCTCCTGACACCCCTTTGTCCGGCTGGGTAGAAGGCAAATGCTTCTCCCCGCTGCATCGTTCCTAACTACAGGTTCTGACTCAGCTTCTATAGGATGAGAAAAGGGAGATGGGGTTTTAATAGCTATTAAAATATAGGTGTCAAGACAATTACTGTTCTTTTTTTAACATCATGCCAGAGACACAGAGACTAAGTTTCAATGCAAGGTTCAGCTTAAAAAAATAGTTCTTGACTACTAAAGCAAGACAATTTATATCCAGCCTGTTGTTGTTTATTCGTTTAGTCGCTTCTGACTCTTCGTGACCTCATGGACCAGCCCACACCAGAGCTTCCTGTTAGTTGTTGCCATCCCCAGCTCCCCCAAGGTCAAGTCCATCACCTCTAGAATGTCATCCATCCACCTTGCCCTTGGTCGGCCCCTCTTCCTTTTGCCCTCCACTCTTCCTAGCATCAGCACCTTCTCCAGGGTGTCCTGTCTTCTCGTTATGTGGCCAAAGTATTTCAGTTTTGCCTTTAATATCATTCCCTCAAGCGAGCAGTCTGGCTTTATTTCCTGGAGGATGGACTGGTTTGATCTCCTTGCAGTCCAAGGCACTCTCAGGATTTTCCTCCAGCATCACAGTTCAAAAGCATCTCTCTTCTTTCTCTCAGCCTTCCTTATGGTCCAGCTCTCGCAGCCATATGTTACTACGGGGAACACCGCTGCTTTAACTATGCGGACCTTTGTTGTCAGTGTATATACTTAAAGATGAAATCCACTCTTTAGGGTTTTTTTCCTCATAAACGTACATAGAATTGCAATCTTCTCATAGATTCCTATGCATGCTTATGCAGAAGTAAGTCTACTTATGTAAGACTTACTTCCAGGTAAAAGAATACAGCATGGTAGTTTTCATGTTTTAAAATTATATGAGAGGAGGCCTACCTGTTGCAATAGAATAGAGAGCAGACTGCATTTTAGCACTGCCTCAATTCTGGATTAAAATTGTAGGAAAATATTCAAGAGACTAACTCCTTCAAAAAGCAAATGTTTAGTTTGTACTGTGTGCAAACAGTAAACGTGTAGTGGTAATTTGCTTCTTTCGCTTATCAAGACTTATGGTTAAGCATGGGATATGCCCACTGAAGCTTCTCATAACCTACACAGCTACAAAACAGCTGTCACTAGTTAGCTTTGGGCTGAACTTCAGGACTTTGCATGTCATCTCAACTCATGATGCATACCAGTTCAGGCCTCAACTAACTAGAAGGCAGCCGTAGAACAACCCAGGACAAGGCGCAGCTGCTTTAAGGCACTCCTAACAAGTGATATGTGAACACTCATGCGTGCTCCAGATCATTTTTTTTAAACTGTGATGTGACTGTGATGTGAAGCAACCTCACCCATTAGCCTTCTGATAAGGGAAGTTCTGACTCACCCCATCCACCATGTTAACTATTTTGTAAAAATCCCTTGGACATGTCCTCAACATTCCAAATGTGTTCAGCACCCCAAAAACATGGGGATCTCTGCACTAAGCCCTAAATTAATCAGTCACAGCTACTCATTAGCCATGCTATTCAAAAGAAGGAATACATGAGCATCCTCCAAGGCTACTGTAGTTTTTACAGTGCTCCTTAAATCCCACTTCATTAGTTGCTTTACTTGGGAGTTAAACATCAACCACTACAAAATATGCTTGCGATTTGCAACAGAACAGTATTAAAAATTAAGGTGAAATATTATTTCTACCAGAGCATCAAGCACAAATGGATCTGCTTCTAACAAAGGCGCAATAGTCTAGCTTGCATGCACAAACACATTTAAGAAAGCAGAAACAGTTCATAAATCTACCTGATTTATTCGCTGCAAGGGAGCATGGGAAGGTACAAAGCTTTTCGCTTCATGAAATATGCTGTTCAAGCAGCAAACTAAAGTACAGTGGAGGTGGTTATACGCATGTGATAGGGCAGAACCTGGAATTATAGGTGTGCATATTAGCACTGATGTAAGTATGAAGACTGCAGCTGTTTACTATAAAAAGTGTGAGAAGCCATACAAATTTATGATTTCTTTCTCCACCATCACATTGTCCTGCTCCAAACAGACAGATGGCATTCTTCAGTATCTCATTGGTTTCAACGTCCAAAATTCCTAGGCAAGCACAGTGGTAGCACAAAGATCCCATTTATGAGAGAGAAACATAGTTCTAAATATATGTGCTTATAACTGTAATCTTACGTGGCTTTCACATGAAATTAGTGTCTCTAGCTTATATGAAGCAGATAAGTTTACACCACAAAACCAAAAAAGAATTACATTTCACAGCTTTAGTCAAAGCTGAACAAGTTATGTTGTTCTCAAATCAATCCTGACAAGGATCTTCATAGCAATTTTTCATCCCACGTTTGTATAAAGAGCATCATTTGACCCAATCTTTTATCCATAACTCCTCCAATTGTTACTAATCAAATGGGCTGGGTTTTGTACAGACCAAAGACTTAACCAAGAGTAACATGGGTCAAATTTAGCATGTTGTGTGAATATAACTGCTAAACCTTCAACTTCCATGGAAATATGAACCCAGACAAAATGTGCCTATATAATGTACCCTAGTAATCTTTACCCTTTCCAAACTTGGCCATTTTTGACTAGTAGAAATCCAATTCTTTTAACTTCTCACAAGGCTTATTCCCAAGTAAATATGTGACCACCATGTTAGTGTCTCAGTCTCTTTCCTTAACTCAGTCTTCTTCAATGTGGGCCATTTACGTAACTTGGAGAACCACAGGCTGTCCTGGGTGGGAATTCTAAGACTTGTGGTCCAACACATCTGGACAGCACCAAGTTGGGCAGCCTTGACTTAAAAGTGACCCAATAAATAAATAAACAGTTCTTAAATGCTGATTTAAAAGTTCTCATTCTAAAGCAAATAGCCATAACCCCTGGCAACAGTATGAAAATAGAAATCAAAGAACAATCCAAAAAGTCAAGAATAGGTATAGGTACATCTTACCCAGATCTGCTTATACCACATGCCATGACTACCCCCAAGTTACGATAAAACAGGATACAGGATGTAAAAATCCATACAAACAGTGATCAATTTGAACAATTCTTGATATGGGCAGAAAGAAGGGGGACAGTCTTACACATTCAGCAGCAAAAGCTTGTAAAATCATTATGTCTGTTCCTGTTTGCTCAATGAAAATGGTTATCGTATAGTTGATAAATCCATACATGCATGTGGGAAAAAAAATACCCCCAAATCTTGTTCCACATATCTGTATCTTGTTCTCTTACAACTTGGACAACTTAATAGATGGCGGATAAATCATTGCACTAGAAGAACAAAATGTGAAGGTCAGAGGGGCATCTAAACTGTTGAGACAAAAGGGTTTGAATGGTCTCCCCATAAGAAACTTCATAGGACTGGCTAGTTTCAAAACAAGCTTTTGTGTAATTATTAAGTCTTCTGGAAAAGTGCCATGGTAGGGGACACAATGGACAGCAGACCCAAGCCTAAGCCAGTTGCATTTTAACAAATCTACATGAGAAGGCAGCCTCCAGGACCAGAATCTGGGATCGGTATTGTTGGGCATTTGTGAAGGCCCAGCCTTTAGAAGGGAGGCCACTGCTGATGTTTAGCATCACTGGTTTTGCTCCTTCTCAGTCTGTTTGTGATGACTGCTTATTCACATGCCCTACGAAGCACATGAACTGCTACATTAGCAACAGCCATCATTTATCTTGCCCCTTCCCACTGGATGGTAGGAGGGTTGGGCCACAGGACATACAAGATCCCTGTGATAAGGGAATTTATTTAGGCTAAGGTTGAAGTGCCATGGGGCTGCAAAGTGCCTTCCCTTAACATCTTGATCCTTCTTCTAAAGTGCATATGCATATAAGACTATAGGCCACTTGATCAATGACAGTTTTGTTAATATTATAGTCCTATTGTCACTTTAAAGAAAATAACTGGTGGAGTGGGTTAATTGTAAGAGTTTGCTTCACACCAGAAACATTCCAAGGTATCCTGGTGCAGCAGATAAATCAACCTAACTGGCATTTATTGTTTATTTGATGCTTACCTGTCAAATGACAGAATTTTAGAAATTTTCACACTGAAGTAATGAATCAAGTCCATTACTGTATACTCTATGTCTTGACCCTTTAGCTTATAAGACTAAGAATATATTAAATTTAATTCCTGGGATGGGGAAACCTAATTTCAGAATACAATAGTGTTTACCTTTTCAAACAAGGGAGAGAGATGACCATGTTCCTGTTGGGGAACACTTCTGCAATCATATAAACTCCATCTTCTGCCTTATCTATTGTCCCAGATCAAGTTATTGTT
Source organism: Candoia aspera (assembly GCF_035149785.1). NCBI lineage: Eukaryota > Metazoa > Chordata > Lepidosauria > Squamata > Candoiidae > Candoia > Candoia aspera. Next base: position 12,676,461 of record NC_086161.1, on the reverse strand, counting down.
CAGCTTATGGAGGCAAGATCACCTCTTTCCCTGTAAAGCATTCAGTTACCTGTGTTGTTGCTACTCATACTAAAAAATGCCACAATCTCCTTGTGGAACATTCTCCCCCCTGAAGTTAGGCTCTCTCCTTCCCTGCTATTGTTTAGAAAGTCCCTCAAGACCTGGTTATGTCATCAGGCCTGGGGGTCTCTAGGAACCGGAGACATTCTTAGATGGCTCCACTGTGATTGATACTCCTGCTCTCTCCGTGGGGTTTGTGTATTTTAAAACTTTCGATATTTTTATTTTAACTACTTTTATCTTTTTATGATTGTTTTTACCTATTTGCTATTTTATCTCATTGTTGTATGCCGCTCAGAGTGTTTTGTGTGGGATGGGTAGCCATATAAATATGATTAATAAAATAAAATAATAGAAAAATTAGCAAGGCCAGGGAAAAAATATTAAGGATACTTGAACTGCTAGACTTGTAACTAAAAGAGCAATGAAGGGGTGGGAGGAGAGAAGGGAAGAAGACAGAAGTACAATTCACAACCACCCAGGAGAGTGTCCAAGTGCACCTAGGATAGTGCTACTAAAGAAGCCACATTTAGCAAGATTTCCATTCCCAACAGTATCCTTTTTTTTTAACCTGGTGCTCTCCACAGATGCTGGGATTAGTTAGGCGTGCCATACTGAAGGTTTGGAATAAATATAAACCAGTATTGTCTCCTAATGTACCTACGTGGTTGTCTCCTCAAGGTATAAGGAGGCATTTTATCAGTTTCAGGTCTATACTGATGCTAGACACTCTTCCTAGTCCAAGGACCACAAAAGCACCCTTTATTCCATTTTTCCAGTTGAGAACTAGGCAGCTATTTGCTAAAGGCTTTTTCCCAAATGTTTACTTACATTAAGGCGGCTTTCTTTAGAAGCAGGTGCACCCAAGTCAAAAAATGTGTGGAAAAATATTGACCCCAAAACACCACCAGAACCTGAGAAGAAAAGCAACATAAGCAATGAATGCACAGACAGCAAGTGAGCCTAACAGGCTTCGGTTCTGATCTAAATCACTTGCCCACTTGAATCCATCCTAGTGGTCTGATACTTTGAAGGAAGGACTGTCAGTTCTTATCTAGGCAGCACCTCGTAAACAGGAGCTGGAACAGTTTGCAGATTCAGAAACTAGGTTCTCATTATATTCTCTTGGGTTTGTCACCCTCTCAGTCTTATTCAAGCACATGCCTGTCTCACAACTGCAGTTTTAGCTGGTCACACATTTTAAATCTGTGGCTATCTTCACTCCAAACAAGCAGGTAATATGAATTCTGCAGCTTGCTTTACTGGAACAGGCTGAAGGACTCTCTTGACTGTTACTCTCAACATGTTATCTTTTACACAGAATTGGCTTTGCAGAGGTGGCAGAATAAATTCAGCAGCAGCTTTTTAAAATTTGGAACAAATGAAGGACACATAGATACTGCCTTATCTACTGCTGTTAGCCACATGCCAGTTACTAACACTCAAGTTCAAAGAAACCTACATCTAACACCATGCATTAGAATACAGATCTGGTACCTTCCGAAGGGGGAGAAAAGATCTTAATAAAGGCACTAACACTGATTCCAGAGATCACCTTGATACACAGCAAATTATTACCAATTTGAACTGGTATTTAAAAGTTTTTTTCTGAGAAATTTGCTCTAAATTATTTATTAGATTGCAGTGCAAAGTTAAAGATTACATACATATTTTAAAAAGAAAAAAGAAACGCTAGGTAATCAAGCCATAGTGATGCTGAAGAACAGCCATATCCATTGTAAACAGATTTGGGCCACCCTAAGGCTGAATCGACTTTTCAGGGCTGTTGCAGGAATAACATCGAAACACCATATACTGTAACCTTTCACTGCTCCTCGAGAAAGGGAGTTAACCACAGAAGAAACAACAAAACCAAGCCTCAAATAAAGGAACTGAACCCAGGTAGGGTCAATGTGCTGCAGCAGTCAATCTGGATCAAATTCTGGTTCAATTACGGGGTTGGGGGGCAGTTCCCAACTTGAATCCTAGCCTACTCCACAGGGCAGTTTATGGATAAAAGAAGTCGCTTGAACCACCTGAGGAAAAGGGGGGGGTGTAAAATACAATCAGCAGCAAATCAGCTTCCTCGGCCTGGATTGGGCGGACAAGCTGATTTCCAAGGCCTGGCTGCCGATCCCGAATCCCCGCCTGTCCCTCCCCCCGCGTCGCCTAATTAAAGATTTGCTTGCCACTCCCGCCTCGTCCCCTGCAGGGCATCTCCCCATTTGGGCTGCAACCTCGCGTGCTTTGCGGTCGAGAAAGAAGCCCGACCGAGTTCGAACCAGGCTTCCTTCCGAGCTGATTCCTGTAGGATGGGTGCAATTCCACTTTTTCCGCGCTCAATAAAATAGTATCAATTAAAATTAATGGCAAATAAGCGATTCCTTCACGAATTAATTTTCAAAAGCCCCCCCCACCGGCTGCAGCCCCTCCCTCTTTCACCCATCCTTCCCTTTACTCAACGCAGCCTAATACTGCGCATGCGCCAGATGCCTACCTTTCTTCGGTTCCCGCCTCTCGTTAAGGCCACGCCCCTACATCGAGGCGCGGGACGCGGGGAGCCCGCCTTTGCCCGCCGAGGAGAGCCCGGATTAGCCGGCGCTCCCTTCATTCCGCAAACCTACCCGTATTGTGATTGGCGGAAGGTCGCGTGAGGGAAAGTTCAGGCGGGGGGGCCGTCGACTATATAAGGGCTGTGAGCGGCCGCTTTCCTTCCCGCTGCGCCGCGCTCGCTGGTGTGGAGTTGTGGTCGCTGGCCCTTGTCTGTAGCTGGTGCTGTTTTTTTTTAAAACTTTTAAATTTCGCTCACGCGGTCCGTTTCCCCCGCTATGCCTAACCCTCTCGTTTTTTTCGATATCGCTGCCGACGGACAGCCCCTCGGGCGCATCATCTTCGAGGTACGGAGGCGGGAAATAGACCGTCGCGGAGGGAAAAGCCTGGTCTGAGGCGGACGCGCCGCCATTTCCTGCCTGGGTGGGAGCGCAGGGGCCATTTTGGGATGTCTCTGTATGTAGCGGGAGGGGAGGAAGCAGAAACCAGCCCCGGGCGGGGGAAGAAAGGCAGCTGCCTCACTGCCGCGCCGGAGAGGCTGCGCGCGCACCTGGGCGGTGTGGGCGGAGGGAGAGCGGGCGCGCGCGCGTCGCCGTCGCCTCCACGTGGCCTCCGCCGCCTGCCCGCTCGCTTTTGCAGTCGCCTTCCTCTTCCTCCCTCCGGAAGGGAAGGCTCGGCGGGACTTTTATAGGATCCGTGCAATCCTCCTGTCTCTCCCCGCCCCGCGTTTGATGTTTTCTTCTCTGCTCCTGCACGATTCCGGCTGCGCTTGTCCGCGCCCCGCCCTTCATGCAGCGATGCGGGGAGGGAGTGCCCACAATGCAGGAGGAGAAAATGGCTCCTTTCGCCTCTTAATCGGTTTTTTCTATTATAGGGCACTTCCCCTCCAAAATGGGACTGTTTAAAAAGTAGGGCGTGCTCCTTTGCTCTCCCCGTACAAAACCTAGCTATGACAGCGTCTCCAAAAGGCGAGAGAAGCTCTATAACTATACATCTAGAGATACAGATAGATTTATAGAGATATACAGAGCCTAGTCCCGCCTTTTGGAGACGCCCTCAGCTAGGTTTTGTGCGGGGAGAACAGAGGAGCAAGCCATAGATAAACGCTGATAGAAGATAACTCACGGTATACCCATCTCTATATAGATACCTTTATCTAGATATATGGAGATGGGTTACCTTGAGTTATCCTCTTATCAGCCTGGAGGGCTTGCTTCCTTTCATTGGGAGAATCCCCAGGGTCAGCTGCTGGAACAATTCTTGCTTCCTGTTACATTTGTATGATTAAAATGCCATATATGCAGAGGCAAATTCTAGATAACTTGTAAAGGAAAAGTAGTTGAGTGCAGCTACATTTAACTTGTGTTTGTCCTCTGTTAAGGGAGCTTGTTTCAGGCTAATTGCCTTTGATTTGGCTGCTCAGAATAAAATTGTGTGCTGAACACTTACATTCTTTAAAAGTTTATGCAGTGAGAAGGACATTCAGGTTTCTCAATACAAATTGCTAAACTGCAGTGCTTTGGGGAAGTGCTTATCTGAACAAGAGTCAATATATTACTAGGGTTGACAATCTGATTAGTATTCCATAAGTATAGTTTTCTCTTGGTACTTGCCTGAATTCTGGTATATTAAAGAAATGTCTGGATACAATTTGGATTTCTCCTGTATTTGCACTTTATTGAAACTTACATAGGAACATGCACACAAATGATTTTTACTCATGGGCCTATTTTCTGATGGTGGGCCAATAAACCACTTTAGAGTATTTCTCAATCTGACCTCATAAGTGAATTGTGCTAGTAGTATATGCTTTGATACCATTGATCACTATTGGCTTGCAAATACACAAGCATTTTCAGAACTCTTACAGCACTTAATGGAGTTCATGTGAATAAATAGGCCTCAGCTGTTGATCTCTGGGCAGACTTTAGGATGCAGTATGAATTATCTTAAAATGTATGCTGTTCAGTAGTTGTGTAGCATTCATGTGCCTTTTAACCTGAGACAGATTAAATTGTTCTCCCAGCAGGGGGGAAATGCATTGTTCAACAAAATCAATACCAAGTACTAGGAAGTACTTTTTTTTTTAAAGCAAACCCAAACAGTTCCTTGGTGAAAAGTATTTAAAGTGAGGTGATTAGTTGAACAAATGTATGCTCATTAGTATAGCAATGTATTGCATTAACTCTTATCTCACTTTTGTTCTATAGCTGTTTGCAGACACAGTTCCAAAGACAGCAGGTTGGTAAAGTTAGGAACATTTATTGGCATGTTCATTTGAATTTATACATTGTCAAGGATCTAAACAAATGCTGTGATCTATTTCTAATTATAGAAAACTTCCGTTTGTTGAGCACTGGGGAGAAAGGTTTCGGTTATAAGGGATCATGTTTTCACAGAGTCATTCCTGGATTCATGTGTCAGGTATATAGCTTCATCAATTTAGTGTGTGTTGTAATCTATGTTTTTAGTTGCTTCTTGAGAAGCCCTAACATCATTGCTTTGAATCATTACTAAAAGAACCAGCGTACATTATTATGGTAGCTAGTGGTCTGTTCTGTTCTAAAGTTCCTCAGTTGGATTGTTCACCTAGGCTGGAGGTGATGAGAAACATGATGAGGGAAAGCCTGGATAAATGGAGTTTTCAGCTGTACGTGGGATGTGTTTCTGCAGGGTGGTGACTTTACCCGCCATAATGGAACAGGCGGTAAATCTATTTATGGTGAGAAGTTTGCCGATGAAAACTTCGAACTCAAGCACACAGGCCCTGGCATTTTATCTATGGCAAATGCTGGTCCCAATACAAACGGGTCTCAGTTCTTCATCTGCACTGAGAAAACTGAGTGGTAAGTAGTACTTGGCTTGAGACTTGCTTGGTTCATTGAATTTGTTTAAGCAACAGGCCTGGAATAGAAAGCCTTGTCTGAAGTTGCATGAGTAAGTTAATTGTGTAATTCTTGCTAATATAGCTATTGCCATGCCCTGAATGCAGACAGGGCATTTGTTTGTGGAATTGCAGATTGTATTCACGATAGTATTCATCTCTACTTCCTTAGGTTGGATGGGAAACATGTGGTCTTTGGCCAAGTCAGAGAGGGAATGGACATTGTGAGGAAAATAGAGAGTTTTGGATCAAAGAATGGCAAGCCGAGCAAGAAGATCACCATCACTGAGTGTGGAGATCTGAAATAACATTCTGTTGTCTTAACAAATCGACCATTCCTTCTGTAGCTGGGGTTAGTCCCCTCTAAATCTTTATGCTCCTGACTTACTGCTGCGTTTCTATTGGTTTTCAAATTCTGCTCCCTCACAAGTCCAGCTGGACTGAAGACAAATTTGTTTGCAAAATGAAATAAAACAAGTTAAACCACATGCTGGTTTTGTGTTTTCTTCCTGCAGGGAAAGACTCACTGTATCAAATCTGATCAATTATGCCAAGAGCATAACAAATATTACAAACGTTGGGGATGGGCTACAAGTTGGGCAATAAGAGATAAAATGGAGTTTTTATTCCTGGTAAAGTTCATATTTTAATCACATGGCTGTAGAGGGGTCACTGTCAATTTACTAAAGCAAGATCTTGCTCTGCTGATAAGTTCAAATTTTCACAAACTTGAATTATTTCAAATATTGCCTATGGAAGATTCCAATTCATAGTTGGGGCAAGCATTATGTAACAGGCTGTACCTCCATAATCAGGCTGGCTAAGCTATACAGCCTTAGTAAGAATCAAAAGAATAAAGTTAAAATAGTGCTGTAATGGTTTGGTGTTTTGAACAAAAGCAGATGAAAAACTTCACTAGCACAAACAATGTAATGTGTTCAAGGCTTTCCCTCATAATCCATTAATGGAATTTCTTGCCGGGTCACAAAGGCAGATCAGTAACTTAGCAAGTGGTTGGCTTCAAATGGTTTTGATTTTTCTGAGGCTGTGGGTGCATATACTGCTCGCTTCTTTAGGCCTTCCTTGGTTGAAATGATTATTTCTTCATGACACTTTTTGTCATTCTGAAGTAACTCTCAGGTTAACTGCCTACAGCAGGGGTCAGTAACCTAGTACTTTCTGTGTGTTTGCCATGTGTGTGCTCACATCTGGGCTGCAATTTTTTGTCTGGTTGACTTTTCAGGCACAACATTCCTCCAGAGATCCATTTTTAAGTCTTTCAAGAAGCAGCATAAAAGCATTTCCTTACCCAGTATGCCTTCGTGGTAGGGCAAGCTCTATGTAATTACTGGGCTCCCATTTAATGCTACCAATTGCCTGCTATCAGGAGCTCTTTGTTCCAAGTATACAGTATTGGCAGGAGTAACAACTGACTAGAAAGGTGGTGCAAGCTGGTGTATACTATGGAATAAAATCTGGATTGCTTTGGCACTGCCTTCCAAAAGCTGGTTTCGTAACACTGGCTGTGAGCATGAAGACTGATTAATTGATTGGCTGTGTTCCACTGAGATCCTCTGGGCTCTTGTCAGTACCTTGTAAAATTCATTGGATAGAAACAGATTTTGCTGCAACGGGCATGCGAAGTTTTAACTATTTGACAGGGCAGCATGTACAGGAACGCAGTCCTAAGAATAGTGAAAAAGCCAGATGTGTTCCCAGTTATATGTAGATGATCTTAATTTGGACATTTAATATACATACACATTTTTTTAAGGTCCGAGTTCAAAAAAATCCTTCAATCTACAATTTGTAAATAATGTATTTCATTTTCCATCCTTGCTAATCTTACACAATATTGGTGATGCCCTCTATAGGCAGAGGTTTTGCTAGTGTTTTAACAGATTAATGCTTGGATGTGCTAACTTTGTAGAAATGGTTTTCCGTCGAAAAATGCAGGGTTGAGGTTCCTTTTTATTTATTTTTTTTAGTTTTGCACAGCTACAAGGTGTTCAATGCCAGAAGATGTTTTGGAGCACATACGCAAGACTGTAGTATCTATACCCTTTGCAGGCAACAGGAATCTTGCATTTCCTTTACCAAGATGTCACTAGAAAAGATGCCTTTTCCACAACAGAGCTGCATCTACAAGTGAAAAAGTGTGAATATTAACCTGAGCTGGCAGGTGTTAGCCCTTTCCTACATCTCCATGGATGTGATCAGTACCTATGTCACACACAAAACGGAGTTCCTCTCCATGAAAACAGAAGCCACTGCCGTGGATTACATCATTTGTTGATCATGTTGCCCACAAGAGCCAGGTTCACAGCAGTGCTAGAAGCTTTCGTGAGAAACATTCAGCAATCTCCCTCTTAAGAATACTGCTACAGGTCCTGAAAAGCCCTAGTTTGAAAGTACAGTGGGATAATCTGCAAAACATTGATTTTTTTATTTTATTTTCTTTCCAGAGTCCTATGATCTTGGCTCTAGAAAGCAGCTAAAGAATTGTGTGTGAATGTATGTCAGGTTCCCAAAGTTAACATTTCCTGATTTCCCCCTATAAAACTCACCTAGTTTTAAACCTTATCTAAACCAATACTGAAGTTAAAATGCAAAGTTGCATATAGTATCACCCAGGCTATTTTAAAGAACAAGCTGCATATGAACCATCACCCCTAATACTGTTTAGTGAAAACAATTCCTGTGAAAGATCTCTTGATTCCTTTCCTGTCCAGCTCATTCCTGGAAGCTCAAAAGATTTGAGGTCTTTCAGGACCAAGAGGAATACTGTGAGATTTGAATTGTTTTGACTCCAAACTGGCCTGCCCTCCATTGCCAAATGCCATTCAGAATGTTTGAACATACCCCTTAAATTCTTGAGCTCTCATAATGTTTCTGGCTCCTTAAAATACAGATGTGGCTTCAGTTTCTTCAGCAAGAAAGGAATTGGAATAAGGTGGGCATCCTTTCTCTTTGGATCTGATGCTTCTCCATCCAGCAGGTCAGTTGTCACATGCGTAAATCTGTTGATCCAAAACAGAGCTACCCTTGGGTCATTTTAAACTTCTAAGGAAGGGGCTCTGGGGTGGTGGTAGTATTTCCAAAATGTAGCAATCCAGCCTTGCAGTGTTTGGAAGGCCTTTGCATTTAAAGCTTTTGTGGAGGTCTCAAGGAGAGATTGACCTTGAGGTCCACACCCCACAGGATCAGCCTGTAACTTGAAGATCCCTTGGAAAGGCTAAAGGCTCCGCATTGACACTGGCAGCATTATCACAGTGATATTGGCAGCAGCATCGGACAGGGTTACGGTTTTCCAGTAAGACCAGTTCAATCATATGCTTTTCCCATCTCAGCTACTTGCTGGAGTAGAAGAATCAGCAGAAAACATCAGTTACTGTAAGTAGGGAATGTATCCCTCCCAGCAGAATGTCCTGGTTTTCACCCATTTTGTCAACCAGAGCGGTCAGTGCTTGACCCTTGAGATACTGCAACGGCAGCTCCCGTGAGCTGAAGGTCAGATGATTGCACGCCAGCAACATTGCCCCATGCTGCCAACTGCCTGCCCGTAACCACAAATCTTAAAGGAACAATGATCCCCAGCCAGCATGGCCATGCTGGGAGTTGCAGTCTCAACATGCCAGTGTGAGTGTGATGGAGTTGAAATCGAAGTTTGTAAGTAGGGGACGGGACCATTGATGTCTCCATCCTCTCTCTCCTCCCACCCCCCGAAAGGCAGCTTTGCGCGTTGCAAACGGAAAGGGAACTGCTAGAAGGCCTTCCTGGGACCAGGCCGCTCGGTCTCCGCAGAGCGGCAAGCCCACCGCAGGGGAGTCCCTTGGATGCTCTTGCTGCGACAAAGCCTTTTGCCATCTTATTCGGGAGTAGCCCCGGAGTTTTGCGCCCGCGCGGCTGAAACCGCCGCAATGCAACACGGCGCTGAGCCCGGACGGGGGGGGCGGTCCGCCGCCCGCCTCCTCGGAGCCCCAGCGGCGGCTTTCGGGCCCTGCTTCGGCTCCGGGCAAGGGCGTGACCGCCGCTGGCCAGGCTAGCAGAGGAGGCCGGGAGGACGGACGCGCAAAATCTCATCCGCAAAAGCGGGCAGGCTCTGCAGCGGGGCGAAGAGCTGTTCCCGCTTTCATCCTGCAGCAACGCAACACGCCCCTTCTTGCAGAAACCGAGAAAAGCCCCTAGCAAGCAAAGGCGAAGCCGGCGCCCTGCGCTGACTCATTCGGCTCCGTGGGCGGGAAAGGCCGAGATAGCTCCGGGGAATAACCCAGCCCGAAATGGGGCAGTGGAAATCTACCGCTCCCTTTCTTCCTTTTCCGACCGAGGCTCCCTTCCCACCCAACCTTAAGTCCCGAGGGCTCTCGCCGCCGCAGCGCCCGCATTAAAGGGGTTCGACCAGGCGCGCCCCCTAGCGGCCCTGGGAAGCTAAAGCAGGACTTCTGGGCAGCGCCGTTTTCTGCAGTTGAAACTTGCGAGTTTAACTCCAAAAATGACATCTTACCCTGCGTTTGTTTACAATGAGGTATCATTCGATTCTCCGTTTGAAAAAATCTCTCCCCTTCTCCGCCTTCAAGGTCATTTGGGGAGCGTTGGAACAACTTGCAACCGGCCAGATTAGATTTGATGTAAAATCAATCCCGCACTCATAACGTACTAATAATGCGATCTTCTGAGTTCTGCTAGGTAACGCTGTACAGCAGTGTTTCTCAACCTTGGCAACTTTAAGAAGTGTGGACTTCAACTCCCAGAATTCCCCAACCTGCTCTTAAGCCTAAAAAATTTCCGACAGGGTCTACTTGAACGGGTACAAACAACGAATTGCTAACAAAGAACATAGAATGACAACAGTAGCATGACAATCAAGTCCTGAACGTGTGCTTTGAAGGTACAAGCAAACAAAAATATTTCCACCAGGAAGTGAAAATAGCATTAGAAATGCTGCTAGATGAAGGGACTACTGCATAACCTTGAAGAAAGAATGCAAGGGCAGATACATATACATAAGCTTAGCCCTGAAAGAGAGGGGCCAGTGAGAAAGAAACCCAGGATTGCCCTGCCTTAATTCTCTTGGGCAGCCTTTCTTAACCTTTTGCCCCTGGAGGACCCCTTGAAATATTTTTCAGGCCTCAGGGAACCCCTGCAAATTCAGGCTCAAATATAGGCCAGTTGCTAAGCGAAGCAGTCATTAAGTGAATCTGACCCAATTTTATGACCTTTTTGTGGTGGTCAGTAAGCGAATCGCTGCAGTCATTAAGTGAACCATGTGGTCATTCCTCATTGATTTTGCTTGCCAGAAGCTGGCCAGGAAGATCAAAAATGGCAATTATGTGACCATGGGATGCTGCAGTGGTCATAAATGCAAACCAGTTGCCAAGTGCCCAAATTGTGATCACGTGACCGTGGGGAAGCTGTGACAGTCGTAAGTATGAGCACTGGTTGTCTTTTTTTTTTCAGCACCTTTGTAAGTCTGAACCATCACTAAATGAATGGTCATTAAGTGAGAACTACCTGTATATTTGTTTCATGCGTAGGCCTGTGTATATGCATTAACAGTGTTCTTAAACTAAAAATAAAGAATGAAACTTACCACTTTAATGTGAAGTTGCTCAAATTTGAAATAATTTTTTAAATAAATCATGATCTCCCAGGGAACCCCTAGTGACCTTTGCAGAACCCTAGGGTGCCACGGAACGCTGGTTGAGAAACCCTGCTCTTGGGTGTAAGAATGGGGGAGAAAGATGCTGTCAGGCTTTCCAGATTCGGTTATCTTGAACAGACTACGGCAACAATAGAGTTCCAGTAGTCCTTGTGGGATCTATTTCCTGGTCTGACCTATGTCGAAGGGCTGAGACTTGTTCAGCCAAAATCTGCCATCTGTAATTTAAGTCCATTCAATCTGCTTCCGATTTCTGGAGCCCCAGAAAAAGTGGGTGCCTGGAGCCCTTGGCTTTGGACCATAATGGAGGAGCTTACCTCCCTTGGAAATGTTTATGACCCAATTTGGTTGTCATTTGCATGGGGTGATGTGATTGGTTCAAGAAAAGTCAGTAGTAGATGCTGGAGCTGAGCAGGTAAGAGGCAGTTTCTTAATCAATACTTAACTGCAGTTTACACATCATACTCTTTCTTTAAACTAGGTATTGCCAATTTCATTTTTGTCTCCCCTTTCTTTCCTCCTGTATCAGATGAATACTTCTTGGTCCAAGATTGTAACAGACAGCTATGTATTTTTTTCTTTAGCTGGTTATTAATGAACAGAGATTAATCTTCTAAGGGATATTAACCCCGTATCTGCCACTGGCAAATATAGCAATTCTGGTTCTTTAAAGACTTGAGGACTTAAAAGACTTGAAGACTTTAAACTACAGCCTTGTTTACCCATCATGCAAAGCCACATTGTAATTGTTGTGGCATAGCATGGTGCTGAAAGCAAACAGTTGTCCAAGCATGGTTTTAAAAATCCCCACTGTATGTGATCTTGTCCAAATGTTGCACAAAGGGACTACCATTCTTTTGAGGAAAGACAGCATCCAAGGCTCCAATCTAGTGTCGTCTCAGAATATGTTCCTCCAAGCCACCAATAGCTTTGGCCCACAAGTTATACTTATAAGGCGCACATCTCAACTGGGAGAAAGGGAACAAAGCATATTCTAGTTTACCAATGGTATGTGAACACACCCAAAAGAATGGGAGAAGGTAATACATGGTATATACATACTTTGATGCAAAAAGTGCTGCAATCAAGTAAACCAGTAGACTACTTTCCTTAGCTGATAATCCCAACGAGCTGGAATTGGCTGGATTGGAGGAAGCTTTCAATCTGAGTCAGCCAAAATTGCCTGTTCTGCTCCTCATGTTAAATCTCCTATATTTCAGCCAAAGGAAGGAGATAAGGAACAGAGGCAGAGGTTCCTCTGTGACAACAGACATATCTTTCAGTGTATGCAGAGAGGGACATTTTTTTGTAATAGTTCGTAGCAGAGTACTGTATACTCAGAGACCATGATGCCATCTGGGAAGGACTCTGGGGATAAAGGCACGCTCCACTTGACAGACAAGGAGGTCGTATCAAAAGAGGAAGCCCGTAGAACAGCTCTTAAGTCCAAAGTCTAACATTATTTAAGTTCCCCTGGCCAGAGATTCCTCCTATCAAGATTCCAGTATTGTTCATGCCCCCTTGTGGCCACCAAGAAAGCAGCTTTCCTCAAACCTGATGTTTTTTCCATGGGTTGGACTTCAGCTCCCATAATTCCCAGACACAATATTTTTTGCCAAGAAAACAGAAGCCCAGCACCTTTGGAGGGCACCAGGTCGGGGACAATTGCAGCACTACAAACTTCTCACTGTGGCCCACAGTGCCATCTGGTGGCCCAGGTGGAAGCATTCTAGATTTTTATGGATCCTGCAGCTTTTGTTTCTCTTCCAATAATGGTGATGCTCCTGCGAGAAACCAAGTTGCACAAACCATCTCTTCCCCCTGTGGCAGTGCTCAGTGGCTCAGTGGCCTTTCTGTACCGCATTAGAGCTGGGCTGCCAATTATACAGAGGAAAAAAATAAAGCCTTGGCCTGCTCTTTTTGTCTTCAGTTTTAGCATTGGCCAAGATGCATGTTTAATCAGATCCAGCTTTAAGTATGCACAGCTCAATTCATATGTCAGATCAAGGTTTAATGTGTGGTGTGGGCCTAGCTGTTGTGATTTACCAGCCCTAGTTTCAAGCTGAATGGATTTGGGGAAACAATTTCATTGTCCTTTCCCTTGGAGGCTGCTCCCTAAATATTTTAGTGCAGTGTTTCTCAACCTTGGCAACTTGAAGATGGGTGGACTTCAACTCCCAGAATTCTCCATGCTGGCTAGGGAATTCTGGGAGTTAAGTCCACCCATCTTAAAGTTGCCAAGGTTGAGAAACACTCTTTTAGAGGGTGAGGTAAGCAAAGGGTGGAGCAATAAGAAAGGGAAAGAACAGTAAGATTTTGATAACTTCCAGCCTTTAACACTCTGCCTAAAATTCTCAAAGCTTTTTTTTGCCATGGCTCCTTCTTGATGTGGAGGATTATTACAGGAATCAGTGGAGTTGCTGCAAGGGAAGAAAGAGGCTTACAAAGCACCCACTGTGCTTCTGATCCAGAAATTCTCTGGACAGACTTGATTTTGTCTCTGCAGGAGAGAAGCCAAGTGATAAATACTCTCCATTAATCCAGGAGAGGGCTTTCTGCTTTGGCCCTAAGCCCAGATGGTAAGTGGCAGTTAAGAAAGGGGAGATTCCTCTCTGCTCCCAGATTGGTCACGGAGGGTGGGTCTCACCACCCCATTCCTCTCTTTCGATCTCGTAGTCGCAGGCCTCTGACCAGAAACCTCTCAGCCCTGCCAAGTCTCCAGCTATTTCTGGCCTACCCAGGAGAAGAAGATCTCTTCTAACTATTTTTAACCAGGAAGCCTTAGCCAGAATGGGAGGGCTGTTCTTCCGTCAGCATGAATGGCTCCGAAGATGGGGCTGCTTGGCCAGGAGGAGCGAGGTGGGCAGGGCAGGGCAGAGGACCTGTATAAATAGCATGAGCCTGGTCATTCCGGGTGCGGGTAGCTCAGGGCAGCAGCCAAACTCGGCTTTCAGTGCTGGCTCCTTGTTGAGGCCAACAGTATTTGTGTCCTCCAGAGTAATGCCAACCCACCGGCTCGTGATTGTGCGCCATGGCGAGAGCACCTGGAACCAGGAGAACCGTTTCTGCGGCTGGTTTGACGCTGAGCTGAGTGACAAGGGGAAGGAGGAGGCCAAGCGTGGGGCCCAGGCCATCAAGGAAGCAGGCTACGAGTTTGATTATTTCTACACCTCGGTGCTGAAGAGAGCCATCCGCACCCTCTGGTACATCATGGATGGCATTGACCAGATGTGGGTGCCCGTGGTGCGCACCTGGCGCCTGAATGAACGCCACTATGGGGGCCTGACGGGCCTCAACAAGGCTGAGACTGCAGCCAAGCACGGGGAGGAACAGGTCAAAATCTGGAGACGCTCCTATGACATTCCACCACCACCCATGGATGAAAAACACCCTTATTATAAAGTTATCAGCAAGGTCAGTGGCAGCACAGCTCTTGGCAGAGGACTAACGGGGTGGTGGTTGGAGTGGTAGGTTAGGACTGCAGAGAAGTAGATTCAAATACCCATTTGGGTAGGAAGTTTGGGGGTGACCTTGAGCCTGCCTGCCTTCCTGCCTGCCTTCCTCAGTCTAATCTGATTCTCAACAGGGCCATGAGAATAAAATGCATAGAGGGAAGGGAAGAGTTATTTTGCTGCTTGAATTATTGGAGGAAAGGTCCAAAATATGGGTAGCAAAAAGCTCATCAACCGGCTCTTACAACCTATTTAGAGGGAAACCTTCTTACGTTCCTGCAGCAAAGATCTTCCATCTGGGCCAAATACTGTGCAAGAAACATGGAGGGTTCATTCCTCCGGGAGGAAAAGTCCGTCTTAAAAAATGGAAAAGTCTAAGGCTTCACATAACCCTCTAATCTAAGCTATAATGTGCTTGGATTGGTTCTGGCTTGGCTGGCTGTAGGATATGTTAATCTAGGTGAGGTTTATTCAGCAAGCCATGGCTTACTTGGAAACACAGTTGGAAGTAATCTAACTCAGGTTCCTTATCAGTGCAGGATGAGATGATTGTATGATCTCTGCTTCAATATCCCCAGCAAAGAAGAGGTCAGCGTTTCCTGATATTTTTAAATTAGGAATGAAGAATTGATTGGGGAGGTTGAATGTGGGATTTATTATGCACGGGCTGTTCTACTCAGATCTCCTCCTCCTCCTCTGTACACCTTTAGTTTCCTGAGCCTGTCTTACACAACAGTAGCTTCTCTCTTTCTTAACACCTTAAACAAGTCTTAGCTATCCATGTAAAGGTAAGGGCTCTTATATCCCACATCTCTACAGCTGCTTTTTAAAAACTGAACTGAAGCTAGACCACTGGGAATTGTATGGCGCCCCTTTAAAAAAATACCTACAATAATTTTGAGAAAGATCACGATGTTGACCCAGAAGTGATTTTCAGTCCGGTCTTGGCCCAGAATTTTGACCCACAACAAGGTGGCGGGAGACTACAGGCCAACACTGCGTGTTTCACTCATTGCACTAAGACGTAATTTGCCTACCCTTTAGCATAATTTGCAGTGGTTAGTTATTTTATTTTATTTATTTTCGTATTTCTTTACTGCCCATCTCGTAACGACTAGTTGAATGAGCCATAATGCTCTGGGTTCACTTATCACTCTTAAGACATCAACCATGTTTTCTAAGCCATAATAGAGAATTGAACAAACCATGGTGTAATTTAATGAAACGTATAAAGTTAGTCTACAGGCAGTTAAGGATGCTACTTAATTAGCTCTTTAGAGGCTACTTTGCAAAGTCTGATATCCCCTGCCTCCGACTTCAAAGCTAATTGCAAAGAACATGGAAAAAGTGGATAGAAGACAAGAAATCTTATTTTCAAAATAGGCAGCATTAAACACCTTTGACCTCATGCATGTCATTTTTATTTAATAATTCAGTATTGAAGATACAGCTTTCCCTTTCTGTAGTGTATGAAAGCTTATGCCACAAGACATTCATTAATCTTTAACCTGATACATTTTGAAGATTAGTCAATCCTTAAAGAATATTTATTCTTTTTGATACAAAAGACTAACAAAGTAACTGTCTGGAAATTATTCAAATGCTATTAGTCATAATAAAAGAAAGGGAGGGAATCAAGCAGTCTCTATCACACCCTGGAATACATTATTCCAAAATGTCACAAATAGTTTGTTTTTTCTTGTATTCATCAGCATTTAACTCAGAACTCACACACACACACAGGTGCAAACATATCTCCACCTTCCAAATGTGCATTACAAATATTGGAAGAAAAATCATGCTCCCCCACATTTAAACTAGAATTGGAAAATACAGCAGATAGGTGTCTTCTCCTACACTGCTACTTTATTGTGCTATTTTTCAGCAATGTCCAAAAAATGCCTGCTGTATGCCATATTTGCAAGGACAGGTAGTCCTCATTTAGTGACTCCCTTGTTTAGCAACTGTTACAACGGTGATGAACAAGTAACTTTATGTCCAATCCTCGTATTTATGACCTTCACAGGTCTGTAAAGCAAAGGAAAGCTAAAGTAAGATTATAAGCACAGTGGCAGTTTCTCTTAATGACTGCTTTGCTTAAGAACCGAGTTGTGAGTCCCAAGTGTGGTCACTAATCATGGACTACCTGTACCAGATTAACACTGAGAGAACATGAATTGAAATCCATTGGAGTTCCCCAACCTGGATGGGAAGATCTGGTGAAGGAAGGCTATCATGCATATTTTGCTCACCGAGACATTTATTCTTTACCCTTGATCCCTCTCTCCCTCTAAGAAGTCATCCCCAAACTCTGCGGTTGACCCAAAGCTTTCTGGGCCCTCCCTCCCCAGCATTAACCATTGTCTTTTCTCTTTTGACCCACATAGGAACGAAGGTATGCAGGACTGAAGCCGGGGGAACTGCCAGCCTGTGAGAGCTTGAAAGATACCATCGCCCGGGCCCTGCCCTTCTGGAATGATGAGATTGCACCCAAGATCAAACAGGGCAACAGGGTGCTTATTGCTGCCCATGGCAACAGTCTTCGGGGGATTGTCAAGCACTTGGAAGGTAAGGCCCGCCACACATCTGCCGTCACCTTGCCATGGGCATAATCATAGCATTCATATATTTTTCCATCCCTCTTGCCTCATATGACCTCTGTCTTTGCTTGGATGGGGAGGGAGAGGTAGAAGCTGTCAAACCAGTTCCATTCATTCTTTTTTCAAGTATTTTCATCAGAGAAAAGCACCTTTGGATCTCACCCCCAGCTCTTTTGCTCTGGCCTCCAGATCATACATGTCAGTGTTGAACCATTAAGTGGTTTGCTTGTTTATGGTTTAATGAGTGTGCGCATCCAGCTAACAGGGTTGCTGTTGTGGGGAAAATAGGAGGAAGAAGGAATATTAGGTATGTTCACCGCCTTGAGTTATTTATAAAAAAAATAATAAAGGTGGGATATAAAATAAATAACTGTAGTTTGTTAAACAAACCATGATTTAGTATAATATGCAAAAGGTTAGCCCTCCTCTCGCTTTTCTGGATTTGAACTGAACACATGCTCTGACACACAGCCCCTTTCCGGTTGTTGCTCAGTCATACAGGTTAGGTCCTGGCACTCATTTAATGGTATATGCAATTCTGGTTGCCTGGACTGACCAACCAGGGTAGCTTAGAGAGTTGCTGTAAGGCACCACAGAACAGCTGAGTCCCGGCCTTCGTAAAGGAGTATATCACTTACAGGTGACCTTTAGACCGGCAGAGTGTCAGATTTGTGGCTTCTCAGATATGTACTCAGGCCCCTTCCTCCTTGAACCTTGAGGGCTTCTGTCTGCCTTCTCAGACAATCCTGACCTTTCTGCAGTATCTTCTGTACAAAGCATCTTCCTAGAGCACAGGGCCTGTGCAATCCATCTTAACAGAAGGAGAATGATGGTTGTACACCATTAGACCCAGCCAGTGCATCTGGCTTGGGAGTTTTCACATAATGGTCGCCATGCAGAGTATCATGTCTGCCCTTAGAATGGTTGACATAGTGGACATGGCCAGTTACTAGACTTATTTCCCAGAAGGCACAGTGGTAACCTTACTTTCTATCCCCCCTACTCTACCAAGTCTCTATCATCCAAACTCTCCCTTCCTTCCTTCCCTCCCTCCCTCCCTCCCTCCCTAAAAAGGCATTGGACTACATCCATCCCACCTTTTTATTTTTGAAGAGGTTCTATGGGCTGTATGTGGGTCCAGAGGCATCGTTGGCCATAAAAATGATGCCAGAGCAGCCTTCCCAGTTCAGTGTCCTCAAGGGCTGTGGACCAATTCCCAAAATTCTCTAGCCAGGTCATTGCTGAGAATTGGGGCTGAAGACTACACATCCTGAGAGCACCCAATTCGGAGAAGGCTGGACTAGTCCTTATTATAAGGAGGTTGGGAACACCAGCTGGGCACCAAGATGGGAGTCCAGGTCACTTTGGCAGCCCAGATCTCTCTGCTACCTACATTTCATTTATTGACACTCTTTCTGTATCAATGGTCCTGGAAAAGCTGCTCCCAAGCCTCGGCTGCGGTTTGAGAAGAATTGAATATACTTCGACATGCTGCCCTCTGAAGGTTGTGTTGCTATTTCCAGTCGGGTGTCACATTACAAAAGTTAAGAGGGCCAGTTGGGAGTGTTGCTCCTACATGTGGTTTCTTCCATCTCATTCTTGGGTCTCACTAGTAGCATTTCTGCCTCCCCTACCTCTTCCCCAAGAGCCTATTTCCCTAACATCCCCAAAAGTCATGAGTGTTGCGAGGACACTTCTCACAACTAAAGAGGAAGATAAGACATCATTTGCTTTGGCTCCAGCAAGTGTTCCAGCTCTTTCCAAACCTCTGCTAATGCCCTGCACTGGTAGCTGCTGAGATGCTTCATAAGGGTTCTCATATCTGAATTGCAGAAATCCTGACCACCACTAGATAGCATCTAAGACATACAGAAATATCTAACCCATTGCTTCGATCTGGATAGCAGTTCCAACAGAAGCTGTAAGAGGCTGCTTGTGTTTCCTCGCTACTTCTGGGGTTGTGACCTCAGCCAATTAGTAGCTACTCCCAAGGCTTTTCTCATCCCTCTTTGAAGCCCTCTGGACTCGATTTTGCCTTCTTTGGCTCATAGACCCAAACCCTCGTGGAGTCCTTTTTTAATTGCTTGTAAGATGAATTGCTTTCCATGGTTTATAATCTCAAAGCGGTGGAGAGGGATGGAGTTAAAAGCAAACCTCATGAAGATGCAATATGTTTAAACACTATGCGAACTGAGCATTTAGCAATTTAACTAATTGCCCTGGTGATCAAGAATTTCACGAAAGTGTGCGAAGAAGCTGGTGGGAAAGGAAAGATGGATTGGCAGCTATGGGGAAAGGAACTTCATTCATCAGATCATAGGAGTAGAGGGCATTTTGGCCTCTTGGGAAGCCTGGCTGGCTCCGATGCTGTCTAGTTTTAGATAATAGCAGAAGACATGCTTGTTTATCTTGACATTTGCAGAGGTAACAAGGGGCCTAACACCAAACTCGCTTCCAGTGAGTTATTGCATGAATTAAGACATTTATCAGTTTGATAAACGCTTTGAATTGTGGTAAGGTTAAGTGCCGCATTTTTCTTGTTTTTATGGTTTGGTCCTGTTGTCTGCTTTAAGTTGTTTTATTGTAAGATGTTTTCCCGTGCACCAGCCTGGACTCCTTGAGAGAAAGAGCCATGTATAGAGAAAGAACCTTTCTTTATTCAGTCCACAGAGCAGATGCTTCCCCTTTCCCACAACCTTCTTAGCCTGTAGATTTATAATGGGGGGAGAGGGGTAGTTATTTTTTTTAATCCCACCTTTATTATTTTTTATAAATAACTCAAGGCAGCGAACATACCTAACACTCCTTCCTCCTCCTCTTTTCCCCACAACAACCACCCTGTGAGGTGAGTTCGGCTGAGAGAGAGTGACTGGCCCCAGGTCACCCAGCCGACTTTCATTCCCAAGGCGGGTCTAGAACTCCCGGTCTCCTGGTTTCTAGCCTGATGCCTTAACCATACTGGCTCTCAGTTATTAGGCTGGCTGCATGAGAGCCAGTTTGGTGTAATGGTTAAGGCATCAGGCTAGAGACTGGGAGTTCTAGACCTGCCTTGGGCATGAAAGCCGGCTGGGTGACCTGGGGCCAGTCATTCTCTCTCAGCCCTAGGAAGGAGGCAGTGGCAAAAACCTTGCTGAGCAAACTGCAGGGTGTTGTCCAGGCAGTCTCTGAGAATTGTACATGATTGAATGGCTTAAAAAAAAAGCTGGCTGCAATGTAGAAGACTTCTGTGGATTATTATCTGACCTTGCTCCATTGTCTCTGCACAGGGATGTCTGATGCTGCCATCATGGAACTCAATCTTCCAACTGGGATTCCCATTGTGTATGAATTGGATGCCAACCTAAAACCTACAAAGCCCATGCAGTTCTTGGGTGATGAAGAGACCGTACGGAAGGCCATGGAGGCTGTGGCAGCTCAGGGCAAGGTCAAGAAGTGAGAGCAATAGCCAAGGGGCATTGGTGAAATTAAAAGAAAATGTGGAAACCCAACTTGTGTGAGTGAGATCTTTGTGTTTGGGAACAGCAAGGACAAAGGGTGAAGACTGTTGGACTTAGAAACGAGGTCCTTCTTGTTTTAGCAATCAGTGTGTTAATCATGGTGGCTTCCATACTGGAGCCCTTGAGTATTGCTGAGACCTGGGTCAGACAGTTCTCTTTCAGCCAGCTGCCACTAAAACAGAAGTTTCCCAGAAACACCAAGGTCTGCATGACTTAATGGCAGACCTTCTGCAAGCAGTCATTAAAAGTAGGAGGCTTCAAGGCACCAAAGTTAGTTTTGCAGGGAGGTACAGATCTCACTTCCGGCACCAGCCTCCTCTCCCCAACCAACCAGAGGGAAGATGCATTTCACAACCACAAAATACAAAGGGTTCGAAGGTCTTCTCTCCTTGCCAGTCAGCTAGGATTTAGCAAACCATGATTACAAAGCAATTCATGCAGCTCTGGCAGATGAGGCGACTGGAAACATTATCCAGATTGGCAGCTGTTTCAGAGAAAGCCACTGCTTTGCCTCACTTCCTGTGTGCATATGTGTGGGTGCGCACGTAGAGGGTGAATAAGAATGCCTTAATGTGCAGGCTGCTCTCCGGTACTGACACAGTTGGTTGGAAGATGCCTCCAGAAAATGTTACGTGGGAAAGAAGAGTCTTTAATTTGCAGCAGGAGTGTGGGTGTTTTGCTATCAGTGATTAATAAGGCTGTACTTTATATACACTGCTGCATTAGGAAAATGCCTTAGTCATTGTATAAGCTAACTTTATCTTAACCCCACAGGCTTCCTCCAGTCATGAAAGTAAGCATTGAGGAGTAGCCTCATTATGACTGGGGAGACCCAGATTCACGTCCATCCTCAACCATGGAAGGTCAGTGAATGGTCTAGTCGCTACCTTTCATCCCGACCTGCCTCAAAGGGTTTATTTTATTTATGGCATTATATTTCTGTACTAACTGCCAACACTTCTTGGGTGCTTCATCAAAATGTTATTCTAGATTACACCAATATTCATTCAATGCCCTTAATGAAAAACCCCTGGAGCAGCCTATGCTATGTCACTTTGGTTATCTGTAGCTGCAGATCATCATGTGCTGAATAAATACAAAAGGAAGACCATAACTGGACAAGAAGACACTTCCCCAGGAAAGTCTATGCAAGGCTGTCCAGGAGAGAATAAACAGGGGAGATGGATGTGACTCACAAAAGGGTTGCTTTCGTTAAACAGCAAGTTTTATAGCCCTTCAGCCTCTCTCCCTTCCCCCTGAAGTTGCTTAGTTTAGACATCAACAAGGGAAGGTTACATAATAATGAGGATTAACTACATTGCTAAGAGTCTGGCAGGTACTGTAATGGGCAGTAGAAATAACCTCCACGAACAGGACGAAGAGCCACAATGGTCAGATAAAAGAAATCTCATTCCGTGGCAGAAATGTAATTTGAGAAAGTGTCTCAGACAGGACCTCCCTAGTTCTCATGAAGATAAAGGAGGGAGGAGGGAGGCACATTCAGACGTGCAAGATCCCATTACTGTAACCTTATAATAACATAGTATTAACATTCATAACTCTGGCATCCTAGTCTGGTCTACCTTGAAGGGCTGACAGGTATTGGGCACCTAACAAAGACAAAAGGGGGAAAGAATTATCTAACTAGGGTTAGAGTGGAAAGCTTGCTACTGTGCAGCTCACAAGAGTAAATAGGAATAGGTGTTAATTAAAAAATGTGGTCAGTCACAGAATAGCATGTTGTGTGACATTTTCTAATAACTTTCCATTTCAATCATAGCGATTACTTCTAAATGTGAATCTAAGTTAGCACATGTGAATTTTGTGCCAAATTTGAGTGATGTTATTTCTCCTTCGTAGTGTTGCATCAGAGATGCCGTAGACTAGAAGTTGAGAGCTGGAAACCTTAGGCAATGTGCAGCCTTTGAAAATGTGGGTGTGTCTCTTGGACTTCTTCAGAAGTGGTTGACCAACTGGAAATGTTAAAGTGGACAGAAGGTGGAAAGGACTGAATTCATGCCCAGAGAGTTTGAATACAATATACACCTACATATTTAAATTTAATGAACATGGAAACAGAAATGAAACCAAATTTAATGTTAGTCCTGCCATTCCCAGTATGTTTTGGAACATGGCCCTCAAAAGTTGTCCATCCTGGCCTTAAGCTAAATGCAGCTCTCCTCTGAATCTTCACACCTAATGGCTCTGGAGCAGTTATTACTTTTCAGCAGGCTACTGTATTAACTTATTCCAGCTCCTACTTTCCTTCTATGGATGCAGCTGCACTGTGAAAGTTTTGAAGGCTATTTTGAAAAACCACCTACATTTTGTCCATTTATGCAAATGAAGTAGGCTGATCTACTTGGAGATACCAAGAATATAGAGCCAAAAACAGAAAAGAAGGCAAGTAACAAACATAGCCATTCAAAGTCCACTCCGGAAGGACAATTATGTCTAGATTTTAAAACTGTACAGAATTACTGCACAAACATTCCCCCAATCTGGCTTTGGAAACACAGGAAATTCTGTGTCCCGTCTTGTGTGTTGCAATTTTAAAATATCCATAAACCTTGCAAGAAGCTTTAGACTTCGTATGGTGTCCTTTATTTCTTTATTTTGAATCGTCTTAACCTTGGTGAGATTCCTTAACCCAGAAAGACAGCCTAGAATTCTCAGTTTTCAAAGGGCAACTCTGCTGGATCTCCATCAAGCACAAAAGCAGCCCCCCAGAGTGGCAATTTGGAGTGGCAGCGGAGGAGAGACACAGTGATGCCTAAGACAATTCTGTGGGAAGATGCAGATCCCGAAATGAATCATGAAAGTCCATGTTGCCAGCAAAATGGCTGGAATTTAATCTCTGCAATAGTGGGGAACCTCATCATCTGCTGATGAAAAGGATTGGAGGAAGAGGTAATAGTAGCAATGTCCTGCAAGGTGGCAGTTTATAAATAGTGCTGAATCTCCCCTCCATACCTGATAGAGACCATGGAATATCTTTATTCTATGCAAGTAATTTTCTTTCTTTTCTATATTCCAGCACATGTGATATGGAAGGTTTCTCTTATTTAATTTCCTAAAAGGGAGGGGGAACAGAGTCCTTCCCCCACCCGAAAAGGGAGGCTCAGCTATAGATAACATTTGTGCATGATAATATATATCTCTAGGGATCCACATTTAGAAATAATTGCAATTATAGAATTACCAATACTACTAATATAGTAATGTGGTGTTATATTAAACACAATAATAAAGATAGGAAAATTCTTCCTTGCGTGGGAAGGTGGGAAATCATCTAAGCAGGGTATAACCTACCCATGCTCTCCAAATGCCACTGTCCAAGTGCTCATCTGTTCCTCAAGTAACATGCATAGGCTGCATCCCCCAAAATAAGTGTGAGCGGAAGGGAAACAAAAAAGCAATTTAAGCGAAATGCCATCAATTTTACTTGCTTTCTGCATATTGAACCATTTCCTGTCACATTAAACATAATTCAGCATTACTTTTGGGAAGACTTGGTGGGAGAGGTCCCACCCATCCTGCTCTGCTGCAGCCCTTTCCTTCTCACAGTGGATAACAATAGGTTAAGCCAGTGTTTCTCAACCTTGGGAACTTTAGGATGGGTGGACTTCAATTCTCAGAATTCCCCAGCCAGGCTGAAAGTTGCCGAGGTTGAGCAACACTGGGTTAAGCTTTAAATTAAGCTAGTGGCTTTCTGGACATGCCCATGTAATCTTCTTGACAACAATATGGTGGTGTTTGCTGGGCCTCCTTTGGGGATGCTTTTCAACTTCCCAATCCAGCCTACAGAGTGCTTTTCCACTCAAGGGCTATGCTGGTCCAACCCTTGCTCTCCCACATTTTTCTAGAGGGCAGTCAAATTTTTTTCAACTCCAGATTTCTCCAGAAACCTATTCCAGGTCCCAGTTTTGCATCATACTCAACAGTTCTTTCCAAACCACATACAGCCATCCTTTGCTCTTGCATTCGCCTTTATTTTCAACTCTTTGCTTTCAGAAATGTCATCCTTCCAACTGATGACCTTTGCTATTTGTCAAGCAAAGTCAAGGGCTAAGGAAGAATGCTGCTGTTTGTTTGTTTGTTTAATTTCTATAGCTGCCCGTCTCAGCAAGTGACTCTGGGCAGCTTACTTTATGTTTCTAGAGCTCACTTCCTTGGAGAGGAATGGCTGTGCTGGCTGAAAATGGTGGGAATTATAGTATAGCACATCTTGGGGCTACTGAGTCTGGGAAGGTGGACTTTGATTAAAGAAGCCTTCCTGGGATTGGCTGTGTGCCACAACGCACTCAGTCAGCAACTTGCCAGTCCCATGTTCACCGAGGGTACAATAGAAGCTGGGCTTGGTGGTTAGTTCATGGATTAGTATCTGGGTTTGTACACTGTTTAGTTTAGGCTAAAAATGGAGGGTTGCTACTGGAGGTGAAGTCTGTTGGGTGAACCAAGCCACCATGTCAACCCATAATATGGTTTATGGCAGTTGGAGGCTTAGTATATTTTGTGAGTATAACGATAGCATTCTATTAACCTCGACTTAATGGGTGAACTCAGAAAGCTGGAATAATTCCCTGAACCAAGTGTGGAGGGATAGGGCAATAATCTTGATGAAGGAATGCAGGAGCCATTAGGGGAGGAGAAGCAACAATTCAGTTTTGGGGAAAAAACTCAAAATAACCTCACCTTGATTCTGTAGATATAAGAGGGAAACTCCAGTGGGTTTTCAAGATTCTGTTATCATACCCTAAAACAATGAAGTAGCATCCCTGTAATCCTTGTGGTGGCTGTCTCCTGACTTGGCCTACCTCAAAGGGCTGATACCATGTTAAGCTGATTGTGGGTAAGTATGTCACATAAGCAATAGATTCTGGGGAATGTGATGGCTGTCTATAGGCTTTCAGCCACTTCTTTCATTAAATGCATTTGATCACTGCAGGATTAGGGACATGGTGCCTGCAAGCAGCAAATGACTTGCTGTCCTCCAGGTTTCCTGTCATATCTGACCGCAACTGTCTTTAACGTTCATTACAATTTTTTTCTAAAAGAAAAATAGGTAAGTTGGCACGATGAAAAGCAAAGCACAAGTCTACAGCATCATGTTGATTCCCAAGAATGCCTCTACACCCCACAACTAAAAAAATAAGGAAGTGACTGCAGCCCAGTGCTTGCCTTCTCTGGGAAAGATGGCCAAGGGGATTCCTGAGAAGCTAGGTAGGCAGGCACATGGAAACAGCCTTGCCCCATTGCCCTCTGATAAATGGGTATAACTCTACCTCCTGTGGCAGACCTTTGCATACCAGCCAGTTGCTCTTGAAATGCCAAAAGCAAGCCAGGAACCCAACAAGTTGGCTATGCCATGCCAGTGAAACAGTCTTGGAACTGTAAAATTGGGCAGGACCACAAGGTTCAAACCTCTACAATTCAACTACTGTATCCATGAGGGGTGTCTGTCCAGTAGCCTCTTCTCAAGAACCTTTCAAAATGGAGAACCCACAATCTCCGTAAGTGGACTGTTGCAGTATGGGACAGATCGTAGTCATTGACTGGTAGACGTCAACTCGATGGGAGCCAGGTGAGGGGAAAGCTGGGAAGTGAAGTCTGTAGCCCAGTCTATAACTGGATTGCTAAATCTTGACATTTCCAAATTCAGTTGGGAAACTCTGGAGAGCTGCATTATGGATTATATGAGGTGGTCTGGCTTGACCTAAAGGCAGTGAATTCTCTTCAATGGAATGGAGGTTCTCAGCCTGATGCCCTCATATGAATTATACTTTATCTGCCAGGAGCAAAGCTGGCTGGAAATTCCAAACAGACCAAGTCAATCACCTGGAGAACCTTAAGTTGAGAAAGGCTGGCTGGGACTGAGGTGGGTTCATCCTTTGCATCAAACCATCCTTGGGTGTGCTTGGCCTGACCTTTGGGTGCTATGTGAATCTCTCCCTGTTGTGTCTGTCAAGTGGTTGTTGTTGACTCAGCTGGGTTGGGTAAACCAAGTCCTGTGGATCATTTAGCTTTGGTTAATCAAGCCACAGTTTGGCATAATGTCTGATCGTACCCTGATGGTGATGCAGCTGGCCCTCCTTGCGGTTGTAAGAAGAGTTGATGATCAAAGAGAAGGAGCTGTATGGAGGGCAGGGGAGACTGGGCTGACCTGTCCTTCCTCCCCCCCCCCCCCCGCAGGGTCCCACATCTGGCCTGCAGAACTCCAGACCACCTTTAAAGGGCTGCAAAAAGAATTCTCGTTGCTGTTCTCTCGTGGCCTCACAGAATTGCACAGTCCGGGCTGCGGGATGCGTAGGGATGAAGGCGCAGGGCGAGGCGTGGGTGGGCAGAGAGGCGGCCACCTCCCCCCACTTCCCCCTGTTCACCCCACCTGTTAGAAGGCTGACTGTCAGACAAAGATGAATAGCCTGCGACTCTTTTTAAAAGGAAGCCAAGGGGGTGGAAAGAGCGACCTGTATTGAGCAGTTCTTGGGGGTTGGATGATGATGATGATGATTAACGCAAAACAAAGCCAGACACAGAAGGTTATTCTCACCTCTCCTGGAAAGAAAGACCGTGGGAGTCAAACATCGGGCGGCAGCGAAGCTCCGCGCGCGAGAAAGATCGTGCGCACAGGCCAAGCAGGGGAACCGGAAGAGGGCTGCGCGTTCCCACGGTCAGCCGCGCACACATGTGTCTGCAGCAGCAGCAGGTGCTGCGACAGCGCGGCGAAAAGCCCGCGGTAAATCTTCTGCGACGGGGCCGGGAAGGGGAGGGTGGTCTCTCTCGGCGGCCGGACTCGGCTATTGCGGGATATAATTCGTCGCGGGAGTGGGCGCGCTTCTTCCTCCGCGCCGCCAGCAATCCCTGGCGCGCTTCTTCGGAAAGGAAAGCGGAGTGAAGCCGCTTTGATGGAGGGGAGTAAGAGGTCGGCGCGGGGGAGAAGGGACTTTTTTCTGGGCCGCTTTGCTTAGCGTCCGTCTCTTACCCGGCGCTAGCGCCTCTGCCAAGAGTGGGGTGGGCGGCTTGGAATCACGTGCCCCACCAAGTTGTCTTTAGTAGGTGTTGGTGGTGGGGTGTGTGTTTGTGTGATTTCTTAACCACAGGTAGATGCAGAAATCAGAAGGAAGGAATCTGGTAGCCCTTTTTCAGTCTAACCAATGTTATTCCAAGGCATCAGTTGCGGATTTCAGACTTCAGGCGTGGGGTAATTCAGGCTAGGGAGGGGTTGATGCATTTCAGGTTCCAGTTCAATGGAGGTGAATCCAACAAGGCCTTTTTAATGGGCTGGGATTCCTGGGGAGAAAGAATGTTTGGTTGCTGAGTTGTGGTTACGTGTTGGACTAGGACTGGGGAGACCCAGGTTCTGGTCTTCCTCTACCATGGAAGCTCCCTCTGGGACTTTGGGTCCCTCCTTCTCTGACAGCCCAGTGTATTCCGTGGGAGGCTGTTGTGGGGAAAAGCTGGAAGAAAGAGTGCTGTGGTCGCCCCTTTGGGTGGTTGGAGGAAAGGTGGGATGTAAAGAGAACACCATCTAGTGCAATTATGCAAGCAGAATCTACAGCAGTGTTTCTCAACCCTGGCAACTTGGAAGATGGGTGGACTTCATCTCCCAGAATTCCCCAGGCAGCATGAAATGAAGTCCACCCTCTTCAAGTTGCCAAGGTTGAGAAAGTTGCCAAGGATGAGAAAGATCAGTGTTTCTTAAACTTTTTGCTCTCAGGACCCCTTCCCACTTTTAAAACTTGTGGAGGACCCCCAAAAGAGCTTTTGTTTGTATGGGTTATATTGATCAACATTTACAGAATGAAAAATAAAAATTGGCCCATTCATAGGATGTTTATGTATTGAGTCATGTAAAAATAACAATATTAAACTCATAAGATATTAACATAAATAAAATATTTTTCATGGAAAAAAACCTTTTTTTTTAACCAATAAAAATAATAATGAATGATGTAAATTTTTGAAAACATCTTCCATATCTGGCAAATAATTTTGATTTCACGGACCCCTGAGAGGGTCTTGGGGGATCCCCAGGGGTCCTCGGACCACACTTCAAGAAATACTGGTTTAGATGATATAGTAGTAGTATTTTGCTCAGTGAAGTTCATCATCTCATGAAGAAGCATGAGAAAAATGGGGAAAAAAATGTAAAGAACTTTGGGAATAGTAGAATATGTATGTTTTCATTTAGCCATGTTTTCTATAGGAGATGAACTTTTCTGAATGGCCACATGTCTCTTCCCCAGGTATGTGGCAGTGGTGTACTCATCTACCCTTGGCCAGAAGCGGACCTTGCGCTGCACAGCGGTGATCAATGCTGGCATTTGGGCTGGAAGCTTGATTCTGGCTACTCCCGCAATGGGACAAAGGACAATCAAGCTGGGGAAGTTTTGCTCCCCTTGAGAGAGGTCTCCTTCAACTAGTATCCCCCAGATTGTGCTGAATTGTGATTACCATTATTCCCAGACAATTGTGGATGGCTAATCAGAAGGAAGTCTTTTCAATAGAATGCACCCCCTTTTCTGTGATGGAATACGATATCCTGAAAGTTTGAAACAGTGAAGTCTTCTTCAAATCAGCTTAAATTCCTGGAGATTTCATGGATATGTCCAAGGTAATTTCTTGATATGGAATTGGTTTGTCATTGCCTGTTTTTGGGGTGCTTTTCAACTTCCCAGCCTGGCATACCAGCGCTGAGATTTTTGTGGTGGTCTCTCATCCAAGTGCTAATCAGGCATAGTCCATTTTTGGGGTACCAGGCATAGAGTGTTTTGAGTTTTTTTTGTTTTTAATTCTCTGGCCTTATTTCTTTACACTTTATCCATTATGTGGTTGTTTTTACCTCTGTGGTATTTATAGTTTTAGCTCTTTTTCACTTGTTTTTAAGCCAATTGTTGTCCTTTTGTATTAGTTTACATCCTAACCTTTTTGGCTAGACTGGAAAGGAGATCAATGATCTTCCAAATATGGAAGCATTATGGCTCTGTGCCTCCCTTTCCATGAATCATTTTGGATGAAGTTGCTGGAAAAGGTAATTCGGCGACATCTAGAGCAGTGTTTCTCAACCTTGGCAACTTTAAGATGTGTGGACTTCAACTCCCAGAATTCCCTAGCCGGCATGGAGAATTCTGGGAGTTGAAGTCCCCACATCTTAAAGTTGCCAAGGTTGAGAAACACTGATCTAGACGGCTGCAGATTGACTAGTCTTTCTGGAACTTGATTTATATATATTGGAAAACCATCAAAATAAATGTGGCAAGTCGCTATCATATGGTTTCTCCTTTTTCACAGGTACTGCAAGTGTCTCACCAGGTGGACAACAATACAGGAACATCTTCCTTTTTCTACTGCAGAAATCACAGCTACAATGTATAGCCCGCAAGTGAGCCATTCTGTATCTCCGTGCAGCCATCATCACTTTGGGATAGAAATGCCTTTAAGTTCCATGAATGAGACAACCAGCTACACTAGGGCTGTCAGTGGGCATGGGGATTGCAAAGGAGCTTCAGATCGCCCTCTATGATTGTTGCTTATTTGAATGTAACCTAACAGTATTCTTCCTGGGGAAAAAAATGTTGCTTTTCATATTGTGTTCATACGTGAACACATAATGAAGAAGGTTGATGTTGTGATGAGGGTTCGCATTGTGGAGAGAAAGAGAAATGAACCATGAGTTTGAAAGGTGGAGGGGCACTTTGAGATAATGGACTCCAGTAATTGTATCCCATCAGTACGTTGACTGCCCCACTCATGGAATGCACAATATCCCAATACATCTTTCTAATGTATTCTTCCTCCAAAAGTGATTTTCCCCTAAGGGCTTTTCTGACTGGACTTTCAGGCACTCACTTCTTCCATGTCTTGCTGAATATGTGTTTTAAAGCGGTGATCATATCCATTTTATTTATTTATTTTTCAAATATTGTCACCGCCCATCACCGACTCTGGGTGGTTTTACTTGTTACCTGAAGAAAGGCTATTTAAGGTTGCAGAAGAAGGTTTCTGTCTACACTGTGAAACTGATTAAGGGGTTGTGAAATTGATGCGGTTGAGTTTTCTGAAGAGATCAGGTTGGAAAATGGAAGAGAAATTTTTCTACATTTCAGTCCTACTTGGGAGAATTTTGGTTGCAAAACTGTATCATTGAATTATAATACCTCTTGGAAAAACCTAATGAGAATATCTGCAGTGTGTTACCATGTTGTATTTTAAGAGGAATGAAATGCAGACTTCAGTGGCTTCACTTTTGTTTTTGATGCTTTGGTTATCATTCTGTTTAATTAAGAGATCTAAAGAACTTGAAAACTTACACACTATTTGGTGACTTGAACATGATTAATAAAGGTGTCCTAAAATAGATCCTGGAATTTTCTTATAATTAATATGGGTATCTTTATTGTGTGTGTGTGTGTGGTGGGGAATGAAATCCTAAGTATATTATATTAGGAAGTAAAGGATCAAACTATATGATAAATACAATCTAAGAAAATGTTACTTTTATGTGTACAGATGCCTTTCCTCCATTCCAGATACAGTATCAACCTCAGCTATTTTAAGATGGGTGGACTTCAATTCCCCTGCTGGCTAGGGAATTGTGAAGAGTTGAAGTCCACCCATCTTAAAGTAGCTGGGGTTGACGAACACTGTGGTAGAGGCTTAAAAATTACAGGATGGGAAAAAAATGGGTAGTTTTTTTGCTCCCCTCTTTATAACATTGCATTAATTTCATTCAGTGATTTGCCAACATCACTGAAATGACAATCTATGAAATTCTGTGATAGGATGTGTGTCTAACTTTGAGGAAAGTGGGTTGTTGTTGTTGTTTATTCGTTTAGTTGCTTCCAACTCTTCGTGACTTCATGGACCAGCCCACGCCAGAGCTTCCTGTCGGTCGTCAACACCCCCAGCTCCCCCAGGGACGAGTCCGTCACCTCTAGAATATCATCCATCCACCTTGCCCTTGGTCGGCCCCTCTTCCTTTTGCCTTCCACTCTCCCTAGCATCAGCATCTTCTCCAGGGTGTCCTGTCTTCTCATTATGTGGCCAAAGTATTTCAGTTTTGCCTTTAATACCATTCCCTCAAGTGAGCAGTCTGGCTTTATTTCCTGGAGGATGGACTGGTTTGATCTTCTTGCAGTCCAAGGCACTCTCAGAATTTTCCTCCAACACCACAGTTCAAAAGCATCAATCTTCCTTCTCTCAGCCTTCCTTATGGTCCAGCTCTCGCAGCCATATGTTACTACGGGGAACACCATTGCTTTAACTATGTGGACCTTTGTTGTCAGTGTGATGTCTCTGCTCTTAACTATTTTATCGAGATTTGTCATTGCTCTTCTCCTAAGGATTAAGCATCTTCTGATTTCCTGACTGCAGTCAGCATCTGCAGTAATCTTCGCACCTAGGAATACAAAGTCTTTCACTGCTTCTACATTTCCTCCCTCTATTTGCCAGTTATCAATCAAGCTGGTTGCCATAATCTTGGTTTTTTTGAGGTTTAGCTGCAAACCAGCTTTTGCACTTTCTTCTTTCACCTTCATCATAAGGCTGCTCAGTTCCTCTTCGCTTTCAGCCATCAAAGTGGTATCATCTGCATATCTGAGATTGTTAATGTTTCTTCCAGAGATTTTAACTCCAGCCTTGGATTCCTCAAGGCCAGCTTGTCGCATGATGTGTTCTGCATACAAGTTGAATAGGTAGGATGAGAGTATACAGCCCTGCCGTACTCCTTTCCCAATCTTAAACCAGTCCGTTGTTCCGTGGTCTGTTCTTACTGTTGCTACTTGGTCGTTATACAGATTCTTCAGGAGGCATACAAGATGACTTGGTATCCCCATACCACTAAGAACTTGCCACAATTTGTTATGGTCCACACAGTCAAAGGCTTTAGAATAGTCAATAAAACAGAAATAGATGTTTTTCTGAAACTCCCTGGCTTTTTCCATTATCCAGCGGATATTGGCAATTTGGTCCCTAGTTCCTCTGCCTTTTCTAAACCCAGCTTGTACATCTGGCAATTCTCGCTCCATGAACTGCTGAAGTCTACCTTGCAGGATCTTGAGCATTACCTTACTGGCATGTGAAATGAGTGCCACTGTTCGATAGTTTGAACAGTCTTTAGTGTTTCCCTTTTTTGGTATGGGGATATAAGTTGATTTTTTCCAATCTGATGGCCATTCTTGTGTTTTCCAAATTTGCTGGCATATAGCATGCATTACCTTGACAGCATCATCTTGCAAGATTTTGAACAGTTCAGCTGGGATGCCGTCGTCTCCTGCTGCCTTGTTATTAGCAATGCTTCTTAAGGCCCACTCAACCTCACTCTTCAGGATGTCTGGCTCTAGCTCACTGACCACACCGTCAAAGCTATCCCCGATATTGTTATCCTTCCTATACAGATCTTCTGTATATTCTTGCCACCTTTTCTTGATCTCTTCTTCTTCCGTTAGGTCCTTGCCATCTTTGTTTTTGATCATACCCATTTTGGCCTGGAATTTACCTCCAATGTTTCTAATTTTCTGGAAGAGGTCTCTTGTCCTTCCTATTCTATTGTCTTCTTCCACTTCCGCGCATTGCTTGTTTAAAAATAATTCCTTATCTCTTCTGGCTAACCTCTGGAATTTTGCATTTAATTGGGCATATCTCCCCCTGTCACTGTTGCCTTTTGCTTTCCTTCTTTCTTGGGCTACTTCTAGTGTCTCAGCAGACAGCCATTTTGCCTTCTTGGTTTTCTCTTTCTTTGGGATGTATTTTGTTGCCGCCTCCTGAACAATGCTGCCAACTTCTGTCCAGAGTTCTTCCGGGACTCTATCTACTAAGTCCAGTCCCTTAAATCTATTCTTCACCTCCACTGCATATTCCTTAGGAATATTAGTGAGCTCATATCTAGCTGATCTGTGGGTCTTCCCTAATCTCTTTAGTCTGATCCTAAATTGTGCAAGAAGAAGTTCGTGATCTGAACTACAGTCAGCTCCAGGCCTTGTTTTTACCGACTGTGCAGATGTCCACCACCTTTGGCTGCAAAGGATGTAGTCAATCTGATTTCGGTGTTGTCCATCTGGTGAAGTCCATGTATAAAGCCGTCTCTTAGGTTGTTGGAAGAGAGTGTTTGTTATGCAGAGTGAGTTGTCTTGGCAAAATTCTATCAGCCTATGTCCTGCTTCATTTTGTTCTCCCAGGCCATACTTACCTGTAATTCGAGGTGTCATTTGACTGCCCACCTTAGCATTCCAGTCTCCTGTGATGAAAATAACATCTCTTTTAGGCATGTTGTCCAGTAGGTGCTGCAGATCCTCATAGAACTGCTCTACTTCAGCTTCTTCAGCATTTGTGGTTGGGGCGTATATTTGGATCACTGTGATGTTAGATGGCTTGCCCTGAATTCGAATTGAGATCATTCTGTCGTTTTTTGGGTTGTATCCAAGCACTGCTTTAGCCACTTTACTATTAATTATGAAGGCTACTCCATTTCTTCTGTGGTCCTCTTGTCCACAGTAGTAGATCTGGTGGTCATTTGATGTGAAGTGGCCCATTCCAGTCCATTTCAGTTCACTGACGCCCAAAATGTCTATCTTTAATCTTGACATCTGAGGAAAGTGGATACATTTTTTTAAAAAATGTAATTTTTATTGAAGTAAATTTCAACAAGATAAACACAATACAAATATTAGAAAAGAAAGAAATATGGAATAATAGTGAATAAGAAAGAAAATAGAAAGAAGATTATAAAGAAAAGGCTTCTCACCTTTTTGACAGTGGTTATAATAGCATGTATATTTTACCCTATGTAATGTGTGGAAAGGGACGCGGTGGCACTGCGGGTTAAACCGCTGAGCTGTCGATCGGAAGGTCGGCGGTTCGAAACCGCGCGGCGGGGTGAGCTCCCGTTGCTCGTCCCAGCTCCTGCACACCAAGCAGTTCGAAAACATGCAAATGTGAGTAGATTAATTGGTACCGCTTCGGTGGGAAGGTAACGGCGTTCCGTGAGTCATGCTGGCCACATGACCCGGAAGTGTCCTATGGACAACGCCGGCTCCAAGGCTTTGAAACGGAGATGAGCACCGCCCCCTAGAGTCGGACACGACTGGACTTTACGTCAAGGGAAACCTTTACCTTTACCTTTACTAATGTGTGGAGCTCAGCTGCGGGAACTCCCCCACCAGCATGCTTTATGATGAGTGGACTTCAACTCCCAGAATTCCCCCACCAGTATGCTTTAAGATGTGTGGAGCTCAGCTCCCAAAAGTCCCCTGCCAGCATGCTGGCCGGGAAATTCTGGAAGTCCACCCACCTTACCAGTCGCCAAGGTTGAGAAATACTGGTCTAACCCAGCAAGGCTGTTGTGCACAGGCGCACAACTTCCCGTCCGGCTCTGCACCCACTTCCACGCTTCCGTCGCTCAGCAAAAGCGCAGCCATGGGGATGCCGAGTACCTTTTCCTGGGGTTGCGCCCTCTCGGAAGAAGACGCAACTTCGGAAGAGGCGGCGGGCCCGCGCAACGCACCTCGACCCCCTTTTCCCGCTCGGATCCCTATCGCTGCCCAGCCACCTTTCGAATCACGCTTTGCTCTCCCATTCCTCTACTTTCCAAGTTCTTGCAACTAACCCCCCCGCCCCGGAACGACTATTTAACAACATTCGCGTGGGGAGGGGGAGGGACCCCCTCGAGCAGCCCCCCCAGAGTTTAGCTCTAACGCGCAGCGCTCCTGAAAACACTTCCAGCCCAACACGCAGAGAGGCGCTAAAGGAAAACTTTTTAGGGGGAACCGCAGCGCTCGCTCAACCGGAAGCTGCTGGGGGAAACTTTTGGGGAAAGGACCGGAAAGGGTGGGTCGGTCACGTGACCGTGTTGCCCTTAGGGTTAGGGTTGCCGTGACAGCGGAACAGTCTTGGGTTCCAGAAAATCGTTGCCCAGGCAAGCGGGCGGGCGGGTTTGTTGGGGCGTCCGGGCGGCTGTCGCCTCGTTCCCGGGGAAAGGCGAGCGGGCCCTCCGCGCCCGGACGCGCTTTGTCCCCGCCGGCCTCATGGAGCGCGCCGGGGCCATGACGGACATGTACGACCAGGCGTTGCTGGGCATTTTGCAGCATGTGGGCAACGTCCAGGAGTTCCTGAACACCCTCTTCGGCTTCCTGTACCGCAAGACCGACTTCTACCGGCTGTTGTTGCAGCCGTCGGACCGGCTGGGCTTCCCGCCCGGCGTGGCGAAGAACATGGCCGTTCGGGTAAGCCTCGCTGGGTCTCCCTCCTCCCCAGCACCGACCGGTTCCCTTAGGGACGCCCGAATTGTCCTCCCCCGCCGGGTGGCTTAGCCAGAGTTCTTTCGGCAGCCGCTCAGATCAGATCCCCAGAACAGCCCCGTAAAGTAGGCCAGGCAAAGAGCGAACGGGGGTGCGGAAGCTTCTGGTTCAGCAGGCTGTGGGAACCAGGCGGCTAAACCATGAAATGATTGATTGGTTTGGATGCGGCGCTTTATGTGAAGACAGTCATGGTGCTTTGTTTACCGAGATTCAGGGCAGGTTTTTACCTTTTTTAAAAAATAGTGTTAGCAGCCCAGAGTGTTGTATTTGAGATGGGCAGCCATGTAAATATGTAACAAATAAATGTTGTGTGACCTGGCTAGTAAGTTTTGCTGGGCTCATAAACTGCGCTATGTGAAAATGGAGTTTAGGCTTAGTGTATAGGGCAAACTGAGCCAGTTACGACTTAAGGAAGGACAGACCATGGCTTCTTGAGATGTATATAGCAAATCTATGTGTCTCTGTGTGTAAAAAAGAATTGAGGGCACCCAGTGAGGTTCTTAGCTTTGAACCCATTTTTTTCTCTGATCTTAGATGAACACAGATCAAGTGCACTAAAGTCTAAAGTGAAATTCCTTCATTTGCTGCCTTCCTGATGATCTGGACTTCAGTTCTTTAATTTCTGTTTGTGTGCTGGTCTTGCACACCTTTATCCAGTTATACCTGAAAAAATGTTCAGGTTACCTGGTGTATGAAGAGTGAACTCTGATAGATATTTCTGTTTACAGTATTGATTCTCATCCACCCTTTACCCATCACTGATGTTAACATTTCAGAACATGTTGTTGTTAGTTGCCATCGAGTTGTTTACGACTCGTGGCGACCCTCTATATAACAGAACGAAATGCTGTTCAGTCGTGCACCATATGCCTGACTCTTCCAATGTTTGCATCCATTGTTGCTGTAACTATCAATCCATTGCATTGAAAAGAGGAAGGTCTTCCTCTTTTCCGCTGGCCCTCGACTTTACCAAACATGATGTCCTTTTCAAGCAATCGGTCTTTCCTGACGATGTGCCCAAAGAATGAAAGTCTAAGCCTAGTTGTCTTTGCCTCTAGGGAACATTCTGGTTGTGTTTCTTCTAAAACTGATTTGTTTGTTCTTCTGGCAGTCCATGGTATTTTCAATAATCTTTGCCAACACCACATAGAGCCTCATGTGGTACAGAGTGGTAGGTGGCAGTATTGCAACCAAAACTCTCCCCATGACCTGAGTCAATCCCAGTGGAAGCTGGATTCTCAGGTAGCCGGCCCAGGTCAACTCAGCCTTCCATCTTTCCAAGGTTGGTAAAATGAGTACCCAGCTTGCTGGGGGAAAGGTAATTATGACTGGGGAAGGCAATGGCAAACCACCCCACTATAGTCTGCCAAGAAAACATCGCAAAAGGAGTCAGAAAATGATTTGGGGGACTCGGGGACCTTTCAGAACATACCATCTTGATATTCAGGCACTGAAAACATATTCCTGTCCTATGTCTACTTCTTTCCATTTTTAGCACCCTGCTTTTTAATTTTCAGTGTATTTATACCATTTGGAGGGGGTACTATTTTTTGTGGCTCTGTAAAATTTAATAAATATCTAATTAAAAAATATGTATTGTACATAATGTTCAACATATGAGCATTGCATGCAAAGAAAACTTTATTTTTAAAGATGGTGGAGTGGGTGAGAAAGAAAGGTCCACACTTTTCCCCTGAACCTTCTTAGATCATATTAACTGTTAGTAACTATAGCTATTTTCTAGGATTGTTATGCTGCACAAAATTCCAGTTGTCTTTGCATTTTATTTATTTATTTATTGTATGGCACATTCACTTTGCAGTTCAATAGAATAAAAACACAGGAGATAAAATACAAGGTATAAAATATAGAGTATGGGCAGCCATGTAAATCTAATAAATAAATGTTGTGTGACCTGGCTAGTAAGTTTTGTGGGATCATAAAGTGTGCCACATGAAAATGGAGTTTAGGCTTAGTGTATAGGGCAAACTGAGCCAGTTATGACTTAAGGACAGAAGGTCCTTGCATGTAATCTGGAGATACTACAGTAGGCAGTCCCTTTCATTGGATACTGTGGATTGCCTTTTGATGGATTAAACTCTCTCCCCTTAAAAATTCCTCCTTTTTATATGCCTACAGTGATGCTCTTTTAGACAAAGTCTAGCCTTCAGATTAATATGTGTTCCAGCCTGATTTTTTCATACCTTCTATTTATTTATAGAACAATTCACTGCTTGATCATTGTTACTGAATTATTTTTGCCAGCTGCTTTATAAAAACTGGCTTTTGTCAGCATGAGTAGAGTAAATACTTGGATCCAAGTATGCTTATAAAATAGCTGTACGTAGTTACAAGTAGGAGGAGATTCTTCAGCTATATGCCTTATTTGGGTAACAGATTAAAACAAATACAGTTAAAGAGGTAGGCTAATTTGGCGCATGGGGAGTGCAGCTGTTTTTATTTAGTTTCATACCTGCAGTACAGTAGCAGACCTTCATTAACCTCTTAATCTGCATTTTTCTTTAAATCCAAATAGGAACAATGTCAGTTAATTTTCTTTATACATAAGGGACTTTGCCTTTTCTTTACACTCTCCATAAAATGCAGTGGATTCACTGCTTATGGCTATCAGGTATGTACTGTAGATAAATACTTGTTCTTGGGGCTGAGCTGATGAAAAAGCAATACTGTTATCTCCTTGAAATGTGGTGTTTGCTATTCTCTAATGATGGTCTGTGGGTTAACAATTGGGTTGTTGCTTGATTGCTGTTTTATTTTCAGGCATTCAAAACCTTTGAACATCTGGCCCGTCAAGATGATGAGAAAAGACAGCAAG
The DNA here is from genome assembly GCF_035149785.1 of Candoia aspera. NCBI lineage: Eukaryota > Metazoa > Chordata > Lepidosauria > Squamata > Candoiidae > Candoia > Candoia aspera. Next base: position 12,637,630 of record NC_086161.1, on the reverse strand, counting down.
AAATTGAGGAGAAGTTGAAGAAAAGAGAGGAGGACATGGTGGCTGCAGGAGAGAGATCAAAGGTGCCTTTTGCAGTTGAGGAGGTTGAGATCACCTCAGCAGTGGACCATGACTCTGGATTGGAAGGTGGAAAGCCTGCAGATTTGGAAGAGCCTGTGACACTAGAAGAAACAGTAGAAGCACAAGTCGCTAATACAACAGCCGAGCTGCCAGTATCTGTTGCTGCCCCTGTAGAAACTGAACAAACAGAATTCCCCAGGTTAGTGGCTCTAGTGGTGCTCTGACCATGTCAAACAGTTAGTGACAAAGTGCAGCCATTGTGACCTAGTAGACTTAGGATAGGTTTGCCTTTGCTAAAGGGGAGAGATTCTTAGGGAAACATGTATTGGTGTGAATAAGGGATAATCTTGCTGCTTCAAGGGACTGATTATGCACCCTTGTTCTAGTTGTGTGTCAAAGTGTGCAGTACTTCCTGCGTTTGGCTTGCTTTGACCAGGTGGCTTTTGCGGGAACTCTAGTAATGGTTGGAGCTTAATCTATGCAGTAGTAGTCTCTGAATGGCTAAAACAGATTGCATCAGTCAGGAACTTGGAAATCTGCCTTATATCTACAGTAGTCAGACTCTTTCCACCTAATCCAGAATAGTCTATTCTGACTTGCCACACCTTTCTTTCAGAAGGCTTTCTAATCATCTGCTGTCTGATCTATTTTAGATACTGGATTCACCAAAGTATATTACTGATACTTTATCAATGATTTGTGGACTGTGTCCTTCTCCAAGTGGAATAATTACATTTTTGTTTTTCAAATAAAATTCCTAACAAATTGAAAGCTAATGTATCAGCAAAGGGATAGGCCTGACTACTGTTCCTGACAGTAATACAAATATTTTTCTTTAAAAATAAATCCCTTCTACACAACATGTAAATAAGAGGCTGCCACTATCTTAGATTTAAGTGCAGTGATGTACTGGCCAAACTTCTTAGATCAGTATAACAATGACCTGGGGTGCCCAAGTCTAGTGGCCTGGAGAGAGATCTTGCCTAAGCCCAACCTATATAACTTATTATGCACTGGTTATAGATAAGGAACGGGCATTTAAAGCTAACTCTTTCACTGTGCTTCCATATAGGTTAAGCTCAAAAGCTAAATATTTACTGAAATTTCTGTGTTTTTTTTCAGTAGTCCATATCATTTTTGTTTTGCTGTCTGATTTTCAAAGGCTTCTACTTGTCTTAACATCCATTCCTAGTTTCTGAGATACCACAAAAGCATTGGGCTTTTGTTTTTACAAATACATAGTAATGAAGCTGGAAAGTTCTTGTACACGTTTAAAGGCAGTATAAAATAGATACGTCAGTAATAATGTGGGCTGTTACAGCATTTAGAACCCAAAATGTGACAATTACACCTGCCTGGTAACTGTTTAAAGTTGCTGTTCTAATCATGCACGTAGTAAAGTTAGCCTCTCTGAAAGTCAACAAATGTGTTTGTAAGTATTGAATCCTAAAACTGTAAATCATGTTGTGATTTAGTATCTAAGTAATTATTCAACAATTCACTGGACTCACAACCACTTTAGACATGCTATGTCAGCTGAATTTCAGTCACTGCTTTCCCTAGCCTGCAGGCTTTTTGGGAACTATTGAGAGAGAAGTAGATATCATCTACAGTGGCTATTGGTACAACAGACCCCGTTATCATGTGGCTGAGATTTTATGGGAATATCATTCACAAATCTCAAGTGCTGACTCAGAGCAAAAGGCTTAGAAAATCAAATGCACTACTTTGCTGAGGAATTATCACTTACATCCAGTTGTTCAACATCTTTATGTAATCTGATGCTTAATCGTAACCTGGCTCTGTCATTATGATTTTTAAAAACTAATAAAATATGTATAATAATGCTGTATTAATAAACAATAAAGGGAACATTGGCTTTAATGGCAGTGTTTAATTTGTGGTGCTGTTAATACCACTGTACTAGCTTACGTTATTATCAGACTCAAATTGAAGTAATGAATGAGACATTCTGATGTCTGGAATGATTCTTTGGATATGTACCCTCACTCTCCCCTACTTATGGGTATTAGTGAGTAATGTCTATAGAACTTCAGATTGACTTAAAAATCCAAGGTCCAAATGGGTAGTCTGGTTTACATTGTGATGTCACTTTATAAATGTCTTGCTATTTGACAGGTAGAAGTATGTCTTTCCGGCCAGTATATAATAAGTATAAGTTTGGTAGCATTTTATTGGACATATATAAAGCTGTTCTGAAGTGTTGTTGTGCAGATGACTTAGAACACTGATAGTTCAAACAGCTATTTCACTAATTAAGTTGGAAAACACAGCTGGCTGAAAGCCTGAAATTCCATTCTTTAGCATCCAAGCACCACTCTATGCTAGAGATGTTTAGAAGTGTTGTGTGACTGTGATGTTGAACTAAGTTTGGTGAGATCTGGGGAATGGATGGGGAATTCTGGGAGTTGAAGTCCACACTTCTTCAAATTGCCACGGTTGAGAAACACTGGGCTAGCGTGTGAGTACCTGTTGCCAAAGCACTCGTGGCCAGGATTTTTTGAGAACCATGTACAAAGTGATCTTTATTGCATATATGTCAGAATTATAGTAACTTTTCTATGCTTCCACTGGGTGGTGTCAGCGTCCACTGAATGCATCCTCAAATGCATATTAAAGTATTGTTATCTTTGAACTCTCTTAAGCTTCCCTCTAGACAAAATTTAGTCTAAAATTTTGGCTGATAAGATGTTATGAATAATGTGTTTTTTAGCCACAGATTGATGAAAACTGAGATGCAGTGTGATTTCTGTCTGTTTACCTGAAGGTAATAAGTATCAGTGATGAAAAACAGGAAATAGTTAATAAATGGAAGACGAAATCTTGCCTCTTCTAAATTTCTTTTTCTGATTTTAGTAGCGTTAAACAAAATTACTCATTCATACTTTCTGTACACGTCAAATTCTAGTTGAGATCAAGTCTATATTCAGTGAAAAATAAATTATGCATGATTACATGTAAGTGCCATTCAGCTTGGAGGTACATGGGCATCAGGTTCAGTTCATGTCTTGTCTCAAAAAAAGTTTTGCCTTTTTCAGTATTTGAGATATAAACATTTATCTTTTGAGATGTAACCAAATATATCAGTATGTTGCAGTTGGCTAGAGTAAAGCTTGATGAATTTCTACCTTTCTACTGCAGATGAGATATTTATGAATTTCCCCCCAACATTTTTATGACTTTAAGAAGGGTGATGAATATCTATTTTTGTGGAATATTCCACCTTCAAAATAATCACAAATGTTTGTGTTGTATCAGGTGATATTCTGGTGGGCAGGATGGCAAAGTCTGCACTTTGTCATAGAGTGTGGGCTTTGCATGCAAAAACCCAAAACGTATTTCAAACCCTGGAGAGCTGCTGCGGCTTAGTATAAGCTGTACTCAGCTAGATGGATCCAAAGGTCTGACTTGATAGCTTTTGAAAACTAAATACTTTTTTCCTCTTTCTGGTTCTGCTTCGGACAGCTAGCTTCAATCTCAAAAGGCAGCTTCGTTTTTCACTTCATCTGCTGTTGCAACCCTGTATGCCAACTTTGGCAGCTGCATTACAGCTCTTTAATATAGAATCAATACGATTCTTTCTACTTTTTCTGTTCTTAGACTATGATATAATACTTCATACCCTTGAGCACTTCTGTTAAGTAATGCTGAGGGGTACAGAATGCAATGCGATAATATATTTCAGTTGCTGAGCCCTATTAATTTGGCTTAACTGTCTAAACAATTCCCCATGGGAACAGAAACCCAATGATCATCATGTCTCCAAGTTCTGAACAATGAGAGGGAAGAATTGCCTATTTCATTACCATCTGGGTAGTGCAGAGCTGTTCTTTACACCCCTTTTCTGTGCTCAGACATTTCCATCTGTTTTGACAAGTAGTTCTCTTCATTCTCAATGTCTGAGCTCATCTGCTTTTTATTTTGAGTGCCCGCCTTCTCACTTGCCCTACTTATAGACTTGATTCTGCATACATTTGCCTGGCAGTATTTAAAATAAAGTTGCATGTGCCACTGAGCAACCTGCCTTCTGATTTCTATTTATGTTCCTTGACACGGATTCTAAATTCTTCTTTTTTATTATTTTTAATATACATAACTGCATTCCTCCATTTGTTCTTTTTGTTGGGATAGCCAATGCTTGGGAAGAAAGCCCTCTTGCTTGAAAATTGGACCTGGTCTGGAAGGAATAGGTTGTGAGGAAATCCATAACAGGTAGAAGGCAGTAACGGTGAAATAAATTTGTATTTAATTTAAAAAATTGGATTTTACTTGGTATTAAAATGAAAAGATTTTTAAAAAGCAGTTGAAGCTTCCAAAGACATAGCTAATGGTTTGGTCTAGATGGAAGAATCTTCAATATATCTAATTTACAGAAATCAATCCTATTTATCAAAATGGGCTTTGGATCATGTTCTTCTCAGAGCAGGTGAAGGAAGTGTAATAACATTTATTTATTGCCTTTTAATCTTAATCTTCTATTAGAAGGATTCTCAGAATGGCTTCTATACTATTAATAGAGAAGAGGTACTGTAGTCCTTACCTGTGGGTTTACAAGCTAAAACAAAGTGATGGGCACTGAAGAAAAAGAAATTTTAGCACTAATTCTTCAAGTTAAACCATTGACCCTTAAATAACTGGCAGTATATACATCTGGGGAGAGGAAGAGCTTAATGGAGCTGGTCTTTCAGCAGGGCAGATTGAAAGGTTCTCTATCACATCTTCTCTTGCTGCTGATTTTTCATCAGTCTGTCACAGGAGTGGAGAATTATTTATTGGTTTGAAACAATGAAAGAGAAGACTTGTCTGCCAAACATAGGCCATGAAACTGTAGCAGCTAACCTCCCTTTTTTTGCTAATCAGTCACCTATTCGGCATGACCTGCAAATGCACATCTGGCTTTCTATGAAAGGTGAAACCATATTGTGTTTAATCAAGGTTTGTTAAATAAATAACAGTTGTCTAGATCCATGCAATATCCAAAAAGACACTACATTTTATCTTATCGTAATGCAATGTACAAATAAAGCTAAGGATTATCCACAGGAATTAGCGCATACCCCAGTTGGTAACCAGCCTGGTTCACACAATTGGGTAAGCTATAATGAGATTTATTTGGTTTGAGCTTAATACAATATATTAACCAAACAAACATGATTTGTAGCATTGAAATGCTAAAGTAAGGCTAGACATGGAAGTATTTAGCTCTTGTGAGGCAAAACACTCCCATTTGCAGCCATGTGTGCGTGCATGTGTGTGTGCCTTCAAGTCCATGTTGACTCCTGGCAACGGCCTGGACTAGTCCCTGCAGTTTTCTTGGCAAGGTTTCAGAAATGGTTTGCCATTGCCTCCTTCCTAGGACTGAGGGAGAGTCACCCAACCGGCCCAAGGTCACCCAACCATAAACCATCCCCAAAACTGCTCCTTCCAATATAGAAATTAAAGCTTGGCTGAACATTTTCATCCCCTTATGCTTCCGCAGCTGCCAGTCAGAAAGATAAGTTGCAGCCCCCAGGCCAAAAATATTGTCTATCTCAGTGCAATATGCAAATAAGGCTGCAACTAACAATTGGAGGGCAAAGAAACTTGGCTTCTGGAAAAGAATGCATTTGCTGGTGCCCAATTTTGTCCATTCATCTTATTTATTTCCCAAGACTGTATTAGAAGGAAGAGAGTTGGAAGAACCTCTTGAAGTTCTTGGAGATAAAAGACTAAAATGCAGCACTAAATGTGGCATGGTAGAAGTAGTAGATGTCTCTGAAGGAAAGCAAGGGCTAATGATGGCAATCATCATTATAACCACAAGGGATTGTTTGCAAGTAGAGCTCATTTGAGTTCTTCTCTGTGGTAGGAAAGAATAAGGAGGAGTTGATATATATTGAGAAAAAGTAGGTTACATTGGAAGTGTAGAATTAATACACCTGTGAGGCCCATTTATTCCCCAAAGATTTGCCTGCCTTGAAGCTTTCTGTGACCCAGAACTTAATGTTTTTTTTTCCTCCCTCTCTGGCTGCTTGAATTCAAGGACACAGTTCCAGTATTGTAGAAGGTTCTCGGATTCAAGAGAAACAATTGAGTTGAATTCTTTCTGTTTTGTGGACATATGTGGATACACTTTTTCTATTACATGTTACTTAGCTCTTCCTGTTAAGTCTTGCACATCTCTTAGAAACATAATAGTAAGACGTATTTCTGTAACACACATTTCATGTTGTGTTGAGATATGCATGCTCCTGGTTTTCTTTGGGCATAGAACCATGGTCCATTATGCCTTCAAGTGCTGTATGTGGATTCGTCTGTTAGCTTTGCATGGTTGGTACTTTGTACAGGTAGACCCCATTGCCCTAAGGCAGTGTTTCTCAATCTTAGCAACTTTAAGATGTGTGGACTGCAATTCCCAGAATTCCCCAGCCAGCATGCCCTAAGGTATGGGAATGGATCTGTCAGCAGACTTGAGTATTTCACTTGTCCCAGTAAAATGAAATTGCACAGCATGGCAACTTTAGACCTGTCTACCATTTTTATGGATTATTTTTGGCAATTGCTCTTATGTTACATTTGTAATAATGAGACCTTTATCATTGTTGCAGAATCACAACCAGGTCTCAGTTGTCAAAGGATGGAACTTCAGCCAGATGCCAGAATTCAAAATGCAGTTGTAATCATTTATTTCATCTCACTGTTATGTTATGTGGTTTGGGAGTTGGGTGCCTGACTTTGGAAATGAGGACATGAAGTCCAATGGAAGCATAGGTTGAACTTGCATTTATATTCCTCTTGGTTGCTGCTTCGTTTAACTGAGATGCACTTTCTTTGCTGTAGGCAAGAGGACAGTGTGTGAATGACTTAAATAAAACATGACTTCTTTACTTACAATTGGCACTCATTAAAATGGAGAAACTTATAAAATCCTCACCAGAAGAGCCCCAATCCTGTCAATGCAGTATTGTGGCTTTAGAAGGGGTAATTCAAGTTACTTCCTGTTGTGCACAGTTTAGGCTTGTCTAGGCTTGAAAAGGCTTGCCTTGAAATCAGAGCTGGCAGAAAATAAATGTCTTCCTTAGGCATTCAAAGCTCATTTTTATTCCAATATATTTCGCACAATTCTCCCCAACAGCTTTTGCATGTGGACATTGTGTGCTCCATTAAGTTCTCAAGGGCTGCTTCCTGAGAGCAGCAGGTCTTTCTGCTTTTAGCCTTAATTTCTTAAGAGAAGTAAAGCTCAATTTCCTGGCAATGATCTTCTGGAGCTGCTTTGCCCACTAGGAGTTGCATGTTAACTCCTTGGTATCAGAAAAGTTGTCTTGCTGCAAGCTGTACCATAAACAACTCCAGTAACTTTCATTTGTCTGACTGAAATGATAAAGGACATGCATATCTTCTGTCCAGAAGTGTGTTTAAAGCGATCATTTTAAACATAAAAAGGAGTTTCGGCAAATATTGTGCTTCCCTGTATGTAGGAGATTTTAGTAAATAGGTCCATCCATGTACTTTATAGGTTTGACCTGGCTGGTTATGTAATGCACTACAGCATTTATTCCAAGTTCTGGAAACTTTTTTCAGTTGTGGGTTGGTTGTCCCGAGAACTCTAATTCCAATAGTTTTGAAGGGCACTAGGTTGGGGAAGGCTGTTAAAGGATGATGATGTTTCTGCCTTTTGAACTGGAGACTTATACATCATGCTGTGTTGTTTTGTTAATCATGACTTATTGAATAAACTCCAGTTAGAAGTGTTTGTCCAATATAGTAAGCCATAAGCAATGGTTTATAGACCACTGCAACCAGTTTTATACAGACTATGATTTAATGTGTTATATGAACCTAGCCATTTAGTCACTAATCAGTATTAGACTGAGAAATTGGGTAATGATTTACAGTTACGTTACCCATTTTTTCTTGGAAGTTACTCCATTTCCCTGAAGTAATGTCTGCATTGTAACAAATCCTTCACCTTGAATTGTTCAAGGTATCTATTTTTGCTGGAAATTTAATACAATCTAAAGCTTGTTTTGTTTGGAATAAAAAGCAAAATCAGTGATATTTGGTGGAAAAATCACATTAGTTCGTACATATATTAGGCCAACTGAAGGTGCATGAAATAGTATATAAATTACTGACTTCCCAAGAATTCTGGCAGATAAAGAGTCCTAGGAAGCTTGAAAGTTTGCATAAAGCTTGTAAACCTTTGGTCTTAATCTGGAATTTAATTTGTGTGAAATACAGTACTTGTTTGGGAAAGTAGAACCCTGAAATGCAGGACTTCTGCCAAATGTAATTGATGCTGAAATGCTCCTAAAACCCAAGCACTTTGGGTTCATTAATATTTATGAGGAGGCTATTGGGTGTACCCAACTTTATAATGATATCTAGGTTGCTGCCTTATGCAACTGGTGGTGACAGTATCTTAAGTGCCATACTAGGCATACTTGGTGGATATGCCCGTTCTGTTGTGGAAGAGACCTTGTGTTTGGAATAAAAGTTATGAAATAACTAAGGAAGCATATAATTTGTTAGATTTTGATCTTGATATTGCTCCAGTATGAAGGAGAAAAAAAAATGATTAGTGGGATACTGGTCAATGAATAAGAGACAATATTTAGCAGGGGAAACTTGCTAACCAGCTAGCGGAAGACCTTCCTAGATTCCTTTCTTTTAGAAGCTATCATTTTAATTGTATAAGTTATCTATAACCAGCTCATCACAATGTGTTCTGTGCCATGCAATGAGCAAACCTAATTCCTTTTTAAAGAGATAAAGCTAGTTGCCAACTTGTAGCATTTTAATTAATGACGTACTACTTTTTGGGCTGCCTTGAATCTCTCTACTTTCGACCATATTTTAACATGAGGCAGGAAAACATCATCTACTTTCTTTACATGGGGTGTAGTTTTGCTAAATGTATGTGTTTATTTTACAGTATTGATAACCTGTCCCAGTTCTAGCAGAATTTGTTTGGGGTACAACTGTAGTCAATTTCTATCACATTTTCCCCCCAAAACTATTCAGTCCAAAATATTTAAGCTTTCCTTGAAGAGATGGTACTTCCTTGCTCATTTTGATAACTTTTTTTTTTTTTTTTTTTAGAAAAGCCAGTTTGGTCTGGTGGTTAAGGCACCAGGCTAGAAACCAGGAGACTGTAAGTTCTAGTTCCACCTTAAGCATGAAAGCCAGCTGGGTGACCTTGGGCCAGTCCCTCTCTCTCAGCCCAACCCACCTCACAGGGTGGTTGTTGTGAGGAAAATAGGAGGAGGAGGAAGAAGTATTAGGTATGTTTGCTGCCTTGAGTTATTTGTAAAAATAAAAAAGGCAGGATTTAAAAAATCTTTAAAAAATACTTTTCCAGTTCTACAATAATCTGTTTTGAAATGCAGTAAGATTGTAAATGGAGCTGCATTGTAAACTTGATTAGATTGCTTTAGGACTAGCAGGTTGAAACCTCAGCTAAATTTGACGCAGGACTTGTGGCTCTGATACGGTTTCTAGGGCAGTTCACCACTGTGTGGAATCTAGTTTTGAGCCAAAAATCAAATAAATAAAGTTGGGATTTTTTCTTGGTTCAAGGCTTTCAGTTGATGAGTTATTTTTCTTGTGTGTTGCACAAAGTGCACTTATTGAAAATGTGGAATGGTGGAAATGTTATGGCATAACCATTATGCCTCTGCTCTCCTTCTGGAGGGTGAGGGCCTTTGTTTTCTTTTCCAGTGTTTCAAAGGGACTTGCATGATTTTCTGGATGGATCATGGCAGAATAAGGTGGTTTTTTTTTTTGTCCTGCTTCTTCTTCTGATCACCAGTAGATGGTGGTAGCATATGCTTCTGTGAGAGCTGTGCTATCTTAATTTGCAGCTCACTGCTTCTAAAGTGACTCAGATTTCAAAGAGCAGCAGTGTTTATCCTGACATACATAAGCTTTTATGGACCAGAGCCCCTTTAGCAAATACATAAAATACCTATGTAATTAGTTGTGTACATAGAAAAGAAACAGATTAAAACAAACAAAATAAATTGAGTCCTAGCAATAGACAAATGATCATGTTACTCTGTGGTGTATATTTCCTTTCAAACTGAATCATGGCTTTATGCATGTAAGTGAGCTTTGGTACTCTGATATCTGTGAGATAAAATAGAAAATAATCACATCCACAAGAGGAAAGTTTGGTTCAGAACCTTTTTAGATAGACTTTATATAAGTACAGTTATTTCTGTATTTAGGGAGAGGTGGTGTGTCTAAAAGTAATGCAAGAATAAGAGAAACTTACTGAGCAATATAACTTTAAAATACTTTTTAATTGGAGGCTGAAATTACATAGCACAGCTTCACCAACCAGGAGTCTTCTAGATGAATATGGACTGCAGTTCCCAGATTCCTAGCTATCATAATCTTTTTGGCTATGTAGGAGAATCAGGAGTTGCAATACCTATGCAAATGTGTACTGCCAGATTGAGGATAGCTGTCCATTTGCCATTTCACCCTGAAGCTATGTTGTATGTGGTTCAAAATCCCAATTTCAACAGTCTGAGAAATTTCAACTTTTAATATTCTGCCTATGTAGCCATAGAAAATGGCACTAAAAATTCCAGTGATTTTGCATCGGCATGATTGGCCATTGTTTTATTTAAGAGGGTCATATGCCCAGGTTTGGGAATTCTTTCCTAGTGTAGTAAAGAAAAAGGAAAGGGAATTGATGTTAAATTTTGGATTATAGATTGTGCAGGAGGAGAGGATATTTGGTGATATAAGATGGAGTGGCAAAAGATGATGTTGTCTTTTCCTCTGATTACTGAAAAGAACTCTTAGGACTCTTATCAGGTTCTCAGAATGTACACTCATACATTTTAAAAACTTGATCCCATGACAGCTATAAATACGATTTAAAAAAAAAAGATGTGAAGGATGAAATTGTGAGGAATCAGCTAGACAAGTGAATCTATCTGTACAAGGTTAGCTCTGGGATTTGCAGTATGATCTTCTCTTCGGTCAGATAAGAACTCAGCGGACATGTTACCTTTCCTGTAGGTATAGACAGAATTCTCCAAATTCGCAGGCAGAATTTGCATGTAGACCTGTACTTGGAGGTTCATGCAGATTAGTGTGTAGTCTGGCAGAGACAGGTTGGAGCTAATTGCCCCTTCTGTTCCCAGCATGGCGGGGGAACAGGACACCCATCCTCAAAGCCTTGCAATAGAAATTAAATCTTCCTTCCAGCTAGTATATTTTTTTGTAGGCTAGGTTCAGTGTGGCAACTCTTCCTAAATGTATTAAGTTAAGAGACAAGCTCTCTAGTGGTGAGCTGAGTAGCCTATTTGCAGATCCTTGCCTTTGAGAAGAAATAGGAATACAGTGATGTACAACAGCATTGCTGTTGATAGGAATGGATTTGTTGATGCTTATGTTTTTAAAGATTTCACTTTCCCCTTAATGACACACTGGTGTGAAAATAGAACAAGGCAGAACAGAGGGATCCTCCTGTCAGCTAAGCATGAGGAATACTCACCCCTTTATATAAAAGCTAATGTTTTATTCCACTGTCTCCCACAATGTCAGTGCCACAGGGTTTATAGCTACTGCTGCACTGCTTTGTTCCCATTTAGCTGACCAGTTTTGCTAATAGTTGAAGTGCTATGATCTAACTTGGTTGCTATGATTTCTCTTCTTTGAATCTTTATCTTTTGAGTCTCCCTGAACTCCAAGCTTTCGTATCAAACAGATTTGTGCTCCAGGAAGAAAAAACTCAACAAGCTGATATCTGCTTATGTCTATAAACAATGGTGAGAAAAGAAAATTAGATTTACTCTCCTGGGTTGGTTTTTGTTAGTCCATTATTTTTTCAGTTAACTGACAGGAAAAGAATGCGGCCCATGTTGAAAAACCAATGTTGCATTATGAAGAAACAAAATGTCTGAAACTGAATATAAAACTGAGTATATGTTTGGTTTCTAAGAGACCTCATTTCAGAGTTAACATTGTCTGCAACCATAAATAAAACATAACATTTAGGTGAACTGAAAAATGAATACTTATCATAGTCTAGAAAAATATTACCTAATCTGATCTCTTCCTGATATGTTGGAATTATACCTTCCAGAATTCCCCAATTTGCTGCCCAGCCTTGATAATGCCATACTCAGAAAGCCACAACCAGTCACATTAATTTTTTAATCAAGATTCACAGTCAGCCAATAGCAGCTTTCGAATAACTATTTGGGGGTACATATTATTTATTTATGGGACTTATATGGCTGCCCATCTTACCATAATCCTAGGTGGCTCACAACAACAGCCAATAAAAACAGAAAGATAAAAGAACAATCCAACCTTACAAGGAAAACAAAACATACCCTACCATGGCGCCACAACGTCCCATCAACTCCACATTTGCTGGGCTCACTCCCATCCTAGCCCAACACTTGGGGGAAGAACCAGGTCTTCACAGCCTTCTGGATGGCTAAGAGGGTGGGGGCCCTCCTTATGAATCAGAAGATAATGTTTTTAAAAGGCCAAACAAACCCAGGACTCAGTGTTGCCACCATGGAGTCACTTGTGTTTCAGCCTTGTAAACTGTCTTTTCCAATGGGATATTGAACCATGCTGGGATAAATATGGAACCTGGAGGTGTAATCCGCAGCTCCCATGAGACAGACCAGAACCCTCCATTAGGACATTCTAGAAATTGGCCTCGAATGATTTCAGTTTTCTGTCTTCTTCCTTCCTTGTACAGATGAGAAACCCTTCTCTTTTAAGCTTTTGAGAAGTAATGAAAGTTATTTTATTTATTTATTTCTCACATTTACGTGGCCACCCATCTCACACAAGGCGACTCTGGGCAGCGTACAACAATACAATAAAAACAGGTTAATTGCTTTAGTGGTGGGTGAGCCTGTAATAAGAATTCTTTTCCATCACAAGGGGC